>NC_135172.1:32808122-33153122 GCF_041146795.1 Maylandia zebra | reverse complement strand
CAAATAATTATTATTTTGTTTTATTTACATCATAAAATAAAAAAGACAACTTTTATTGTAGAAATGTAAATGTATTCAATTTTTTCAGTGTTAATAAATCTTACAACAACAGCTTTTCTGGTTGCCGTGAGTTTCAGGCATACTTCACTTGTTTTCCTGGTATCTTTTGGAGAAAGCAGAAATTAGAGACAAGTCTTTTCCAATGAGGTGTTTTTTAGGCAAAACTAATTTTTCGTATGTGCACATTATGCCTTGATCCTTCCCCATATTTCAAGAAGCTAATGTTTTTTATTGTTAAAATCACACCATATGCATACCCTTCAGATTGGAGGTATTTGAATATGCATCTTTTTTGATTTATCAAATGTTTTGTTTGGGGGTTTTTTGGGGTTTTTTACATCCGTGTTTTGCGTCGCAAAACTTCCTGATTGTGGGTTTGCTGGTGCGAAACACGTACGAGGTAGTTGGTTGGTAGTCTTGTGACAGCTTTTACTGTTTTTTGTGACTTTTAACCTGACACTTGACTCCACACCAAACTTTACAGCTGCTATTGTGGAGGCAACAGATTCAGGATTGCACTGCATTACCCAAATGCCTTCTCTGTAAATACTTTCTCCTCCTGTGTGCTGGTCTGCCCCGTCCTCACACACACATGCCAACCACTTGTGACTTTTCATCACACGCGTCTCTGCCTCTGCCTGTCCCGTTAACACAGGGAAGCAGCGTCACTCACGCTGGGGTAAAGACCTCTAGCAGTGATGTTATGTTAGTGTACATGTGCTAGCATTAGTCAACATGTTAGTGGACAAAGATGCCGTCTCAGCTGCTGGGCAAAGGTCAGATTATTAAGAAGCAGTGCAGAATTTAGCGTCAGAGGTGTAACTCGGACCTTCACTGCCTAACTTTTCAAGGTTTGTGCATTTCTTCCAATACGTCAAGGTTTGCTTGTCAGTTTTGGCTCGTTGGGTGTATAGCATCAAGTGTTGTCAGCTGCACGGAAGCAGGATTTATAGCTAATCGTGAAGATGCAACTGTTTTGGACAATGTTGCATTTTGCTGGATGTTTTACTGGACTCAGCGGATGACTATTCTTGAACCAAACTGGACCTGAACCCTTCCTCTAATTTGTTACTTCCTCCGATGAGGCTTTGTAGACAGACCAGATCAACGCTCAAGTTTTTGACTATGATGCTGTCTTGCGAGTTTTGCAGAGAGAATGTGGTTGTTGTAGTTTGACATGTCCCCCAAACGACTGTGTTATTATTGTTTTTAAAATAGAACAGGAAGCAACTATCAGTCAAAGTTGCTTGGCAGCTGTTTTTGGCTGATTTTTATGAATCTGCTGCTTTACGTATGCTTCTCATAATACAGTATGCACGAATGAAGTTTCAACTGGACATTAGGATGTGGTCTTGTATTTGTATAATGCTTTGTTGAGCTGAATTTAAAAGGAATCAGCGCTCCAGGTGCAGAATAGAGCTTATCTGACTGCTTTCTGAATAAGGAAATAGATGGGTGTTTTTTCTTTTAACATTCATATGAATTTTTCACTGAAATAATTAGAAATAATTAGATTCTTGAACTACAGTGAAAATATGGGGGAGGACATCATAATGCACAACGTATGTGCCCCTGTCCACGGGGGGGGGGGGGGGGGGGGGGGGATTTTCTTAATAAAATGGATTTGTATTGTTTTGGTTATTGGCATTTTATATTGGTTTATGTTATTAGAAACATCATATTTTCTGTTGTTAAGGAATGTATTTTCATTTGATTTTAAAATATGCTGATGACACTCAGCCTTTAACCTCTTTTTATTGTCCTTTTTTTTCTTTAGCAAAAAGGTCACTATGAGTCTTTATTATGTTTTTGTGACAGCTTATGGTTCCCTATCAGAACAAAACGAATAAGTGAGCATGCATAGTTAGCAGCAAATTAACTTGTAAATGATGCCATATGAGAAAGTAGACATTCTTGTTTGATACCATCTGCCATCACTTTGCTCCGTAAGTTTATAAACAGCCGTAATTCTGATGTATATTTTCTCTAATTATGTATTTTTAAAATTAAACCTTGTGGGACGAAATAGAAACCTGTACATGTATTTATGTAGCTAAGAACACATGAAGCTATTCTGAAGACTGAGCTAATGCTGTCTGCTATGAATCTGTACTGCGACTCTGACTGTGAGAGGCTGTTTTCAGCGCGTCACTCAGAGCAGGGAACTGTAACAAATACACACCAAAAAACACACTGGCACACCACCTGAAACAAAATAAGAACACATCACGGCAGATGATTCAAATATATTCTATATTTGAATATTCAAATATAGAATAGAAAAGAATAGAATAGCCCTTTATTTTCAAAATAAAAATAAAACAAATTGTGGGACTGGGGGCGCTGTGCAGCTGCATACGTGCCGCCATCTTACATTTATATAATGTATAATATCAATATTATATTTGTATTTCATACACGTGTGATGTTTTTATATATGATTTGCAACTGTTTTCTCTTTTGGATACTATAGTACCAGAGTGTGTTAGGATTGAAAATTGCACAGGCATGTTTCAAATCTAAGCTCTCTAGTCCATTTGAAAAGTTCGATAAATTGGTTATTTTAAACAGAAATGCATGTTTTTGTTTGTTTTTCTGTTTTGAATGATTTGTCTTCAGATTAGATTTGTTTGTCACTTTATAACTTCCTATTTACGTTTCCTGTCCATTCCTGTAGTTATTAAATATTCTTGATATTCTTTTCCACTTTTCAATTAAATATAGAAAGTCACACTGAATGTTTATTCTATCTATCTATCTATCTATCTATCTATCTATCTATCTATCTATCTATCTATCTATCTATCTATCTATCTATCTATCTATCTATCTATCTATCTATCTATCTATCTATCTATCTATGAATGAGAAAGCTACAGAAACATATATGTATACATACATAGTGTTAAACCCTTCCCTTCCACAACTGGTTGAGGTTATTTTGACGCCTATATTCCCTATCGTCATAACAAGATTAGTTTGAAGTGTCTGGCACACTGTGCCAGGAGCCCAAGAGTCCATATTAGCCTATTAAGGACACTGTGTATCATGATGGCAGAGGGCAACTCTAGTATTTATAGCTTTGAGTCATAAGCTGGAATGGTGTAAGTGTATCTCTCCATCAGCATGCTTGTTCACTTAAGAAGAACTGGGAGCTGTGAATTGTCCAGGATGAGCAAAATATCATACGCACAGGTATTATAACTCCACAGACTGTACTGGATTACTTTGCTTTGTATATGTTGCAAATACATAAATTATTTATTAACAAAGTTCCAAAGAGCTTTACAGACAAAGAACAATAAAAACTGTTGACTAAATTAGGGTAATAAGCCAAAACACTGAGTATGACCAATTATTGGAAACAGAAAGTTCTGCTGATGAACTAACTCATTGTGATGTACCACTTTGGACACATAATAAGTTAAATGAATGCTTTATTATCAGATTTGATTGAACTAGTATTTTTTTTATGATTTGATGGTGTTATACATCAGCCATTACTCTTATACTGTAGAAAATACACAACCTTTAATACAATATTTCAATACAAAGTGTACTACAATATTCTCAAAGTCCAAAACAAACTCACGATGTTTCATTTGGAGAGGTGGGATTTTAGGACCACAGTATATACAGCAAGATGATTTATGGCTCACTTGAAGTGTGAGTGATGGATATGATATGACAAGTTTATGATGTGGCGATGTAGTCACAAGACCATATCACAACTGAAGAAGCCAACAGGATGACAGACATGAAGGTGATAATCCTCTGCAAGATTCTGTTTCATAAATTAATATTTGAAAATGCCTTTTGACTTTTGTTTGTTTAGAACAACCAAAATCCATTTTATAATCTCTCACTTCTTAGGCACAGTACTACCTTTTATGAAAAAATTGCAAATAATCCAGATTCAAATGCTTCATAATTGCTGTGAACAAAGATTTATGGCTGTCGCTTATTTGTCTCTGACAGAGTATTTGCACAAATATTGAAGCAGTGGCCAGGCAGGCCGGTGTCAAGGGCTTAACATAGATAATGTGATGAATAGTCAAGTCGACTAAGTTTAGCTCTCGTGTAAGAGCATTCATCAGAAACTGAAAAGGCTGGCCAGTGAAACAGGGTCATGGCACCTGTGGGTTGTGTTGTTCTATTACAACAGTTTGTGTTGTGTTGTTGTGTCTGTAAATAAATAGCTCAGGTGCTAACTTTCCAACATCTTTGTCAAAATTAAATGGAATTTATGTTTTACATGGATGAATAATGTTAAATCAAATATTAATATGCAAATATTACGATTAAAAATCATACAGGACTTAATTTTCCTACAGCTCATTTCAATGTTTGTGTTTTGTACTTGCGTTTGAACTCTGGCTATCCAAACTTTGATTTTTCTTGCTTTTCCCAGTGCTTTTTCTTTGCATTGTGATGCTATAATATCAGGAGGTGGAACATCATTTACATAAGTAATCAGCTGATTGAGGTCTACAAAGCCACACTGCAAGATCCCAAATCCTCAATGAGTTAAAGATAATACCCTGTGAATGCAAGGCTGCGGCCAAGATGGAGAGTAAGATCTAGAAAGTCTAATCTCTTTCTTCAGTTTATTTCTTATAGCAGACAAAATTGAGATGATAGCTGCACTGACTAAGACCCAGAGGGACATTGGGATTGTAGGATCACGTGCTTTACTGAGATAGTTTTGCAGGAAAATCTTCCAAACTCATACTCAGCAGTTTTCAGATCTAACAGGCACACAGAGGCAGACTGGCAAGAGGAAATGTGTGAGGATTGCAGTACTTGTGATGTAGGATTAACAGATGATGTTATTCTAGACATGTTAATGTGAACTGCTTGCTGCGAGGCTCCAATCGTGTGATTGGTCGAGGGAGTTCACATGTGTTGCTGCTGCTTACATCCCGTTTGGGGCAGATTGAGAATGTGAACGCATAAGTTGTATTCAAACGGACAATACCTAACTTCTTTAGGAGACACTCATGATACACACTGAGCCCGCTTCATATGCTGTGAGTAGGATATCACAGGTTGCTAATGGAGGTCTGCAGAGACCTTTTAAGGGTTTTTCTGTGTTCTGTGAGCATGAACATGAAATGAGCTCCCAGGTTAACTGCAAAATGGAGCAAACTGACTTATGTGGGGACAACACAATCAGTACCAAGACAGTGTGATTTTTAGACTTTATCAGCTCTTTATCACCTGTAAAAGCTGCTAAATATGAAGAATTGAGCCTTCAGAAATTGACAAAGAGACATGACAGGGAGATTTTCAGGAGATGTGCAGATGTGTCAGTACACGTGGCCATCGTCATGGGAATACCTCAGTGGATTGTCTTCTTACCTTTCTGTTTCATCCTTGCACCTTGGACTTAATTAAAGAATACATGACATTTCCTGTGCTGTCAACAATGGACTGGAGATGTGTTAGTATTGACCATACTGGATCAAATATATGCTGCTTTAGATGGATATAACATTGCTTTAATTATGCTAGTATATGTGCCATAGAGATGTAATAAACTTTCAAAAGGTTTCAAAATTAAATTGATGAACAGGTCTTAACAGGTTAAAACATAGTGTCTGTGTCCATATGCACACTGATTAGCCACAATGTTTATACTGTGTAGGTCCTGAAAAACAACTGTGACCCGTTGGGGTATGGAAATGAACCTGGCAGGAGACTTGATAGTTTTAGGTTGGGACCTTTGGGAATTATGTTTGATTTAAGACATTGTTTCAATGCATAAGCAGATGGGAATCTGCTTATCAGAAGCAAAATGCTGTGTAATTACATTGTTTGGTTTGCCATAATCCCAGCAGCAATGACAACAGGCTAATGGCAGTGCTAAACTCTCATTTTCTGGTTTATTGCTTGTGAGATTTTCCATGTGTGCAGATATTAGCTGTGGGGCACTTAAGTGTGTAAAAATTTAAAGCTGAAACTTTGAAACTTTAAATCAGCCAATATCAGCAAGAAAAGGAAAACTGTGAAGTATCTGATAAATCTTTCTTTGTAATACCAGCGATATATGGTATTAGTTAGTGTAATGAAAGCTAATCAGAAATTAGCTGCCGGTGGGCATTAAGCCAAGCACAATATCAGTGCTTATTAAGCTGTTGCAAAGGACTGTGCAAACTGTGCAAAATGTGTCATTATTTGGTATCAGTACACAACATTTGCAAATCAAATTTTTAAAAAAATGCTCTGTACACAAGACCCTGTGTGATGCAAACTGTAGAGAATTGGTTGTTACTTATATATAGGTGTGGGAAACAATATGTGTACACATATCAATCCAGGCTCAGGGGGTTGGGAAGCGCATCTGTAACCGGAAGGTCGCTGGTTCGATCCTCGTACTCTCTGCCCTGGTCGTTGTGTCCTTGGGCAAGACACTTCACCTACCGCCTACTGGTGTGGGCCAGAGAGGCCGATGGCGCGATATGGCAGCCTCGCTTCTGTCAGTCTGCCCCAGGGCAGCTGTGGCTACAACCGTAGCTTGCCTCCACCAGTGTGTGAATGTGAGAGCGAATGAATAGTGGCATTGTAAAGCGCTTTGGGTGCCTTGAAAAGTGCTATATAAATCCAATCCATTATTATTATTATTATTATTATTATTATTATTATTATTATTATTATTATATTGAGCCAGTATTGTTATCAGAGTAATACTAGCAAGATTGAATCGATGGTTTAGTGAAAGCTGTGTTTTATTTTGTGAACTAAATATTCTGGAAAGTAAAAAATGCTTTAGTGATATTTAAAATGTGTTCAGAATTTGCAAACTGGTGATGATTGATGTCATAAATCATGACACAGCTCTCTGCTCTACATAAGCTGCTTTTTAAGTTAAAAGTATATATATTGGTTTTTGGTATTAGCAAAACTCACTGTGTCTTTACTTGGTATTGGATTGCTACCAAACCTTGCAGTATTGCAAATCACTAGTAAATAATTATGAAGCTATAAAAGAAAATGGTCTGAAAATATCATACAAATCACAGTATTGGCCACATATTTTATTAGAAATGAAAAACATGTGTAATGTGTAATTGACACTTTACAGACAGTTGTAGACTAAATCCACCATTTTTAATGAAGAACAGAGCAAAGATCTGTTCTGTAGCCTATAAGTATCAGTTAAATTTGCCCAAATCTTCAGAAACAGGCTTAGAATCATAGGCAAGGTTAATAGATTAGATCTTTGAGGTTCCTGAAAAACATCTGTGATCTTTTGTACCCTGCAGCATCACTTCGGGACCTTTGGACGGTGTTGACAATAAGGGTCTCCAGTTGGGTGTCCAGCTCCCAGGCAGTTCGCAGACAGGTCCTCAGCAGCAAAACCAGCAGCTCCTCTTGACTCCAGCCAGCCTCCAACTCGCTCAGCTCCAGGCCCAGCTTACCCTCCATCGCCTGAAACTGGCTCAGGAAGGCAACACAGCTGCTGCGGCCACTGTTCTCAATCAGGTTCTCTCCAGTGTCAACATGTCTCAGCCCTTGTTTAATCAGTTACGGACTTCAACTATGGTTGGAAGTCAACAGAGTGCCTTCCCCACAGGAGTGCTAGGTTTCCCCTCTTCAAATTCAGCCTTGGGAGCCTTGGTCAGTGGGGGATTCAACCAAAATTCAGGCACTGTTAGGCTGAACCATCCTTGTGGAGGAGACGCGATGGGTCAACAGGGCAATGAGTATGGGAAAAAGTCTGGGTCGACTTACCCCTCTGACACAGACAGACGACTTCAGTACAACTTATCTGGAGGGACATCTGCAGCATCAGCCACTGCTGGTAACGGGCTGTCCACAGTTATCAATACTCAGGCAAATAACATGACCAATGTTGGTCTTCAGCGAGATTTCTATAGACAGGATATGCAAGTACAACAAGCTGGGTTTAGTGAGCAGAAAATGAACATTTTTAACTCAATGGGACATAAAGAGCAATGGCAAGGTCAAACCAACTTGTCTCACACCGGTATGGTGGATGTGGGTTCTAATCCTCCCCCTGCGTGGACACCAGCTGGACAGCCGGCTCGGCCTAGGACTGAACTATATAACCCAGAGGAGCCAACCCATGATACGAAGTTAAACTGCAATAGTGCAGCAGTTTCCTCTTTTGGTTCAAGTGGCATGCAGGCTTTAGGACTCTACCAGCACGGAAAAGAGGAAGCTTTATCGTCAGGTACCAGGACACTTCAGCCTTATCAAGTCAATGATTACCATGCTGTTACACCCACTCAGCTGCCACACCAGTGTAGCATTTGTGACAAGAAGGTCTACAACCTAAAGGTGAGCAAATTGATGAGTGTAAATCTTAGCACGTGACCATTATATGAATCTATGCATTTGTATATTTGAAACAGGAACAGAACAAAGTTAGTTTTCTTGAACTAAAACACAAGTTTGTGCGTTGCTTGAAGGATTTTACAAAATTTAAACAAGTCCTGACTTTCTGAATGAGCATTAAGCAGATATTAAGAATAGCTAATATACAGTAGTTAAGTATTTTTGTTCGATGGCCTCTAAGTCCATGATGGTGTCTCTTTAATTGGTTTCAGCCATGAGGTTATACAAGGGGTAGCTAAGAGCCACTAAGGGAGGGCAAGTATTGGGCTTCCTGTGTCTAAGCTGTTTGAGTCTACATGTTCAGACAGTGTTTATGTGTGTACGTGTGTTTAGGACTGGGAACAGCACGTGAAGGGAAAGCTACACCTCCAGAATCGAATGTTGTATGCAAATGACAGGTGAGTCATTTACAACTCCAAAAATTCACTGCACACAGTCTAAATTAGACTATCATTGATGACTGAGGACGTTCAGTAAGCCTCTGTGTTGATGTGATTTGTTGTGGTTTTTGTTTTGCTGAGTTTCAGACTTTTTACACAGCTTTAAAACGATGTCGATCAATTCAGAGCAAACCTCTTTTAGCAGTTGGAAATATGTTAGTTTCCTTTTCCTTACTTCTTATGCAGCTGTCTTAATCTTTCTCTGAATATGAGCTCTGTCATAAGATATGAGCGAGCAAGGCAGGGGAGAGGCAGCTAAAATCAGCCGTCTCTGATTGTTGCAGTTCAGCGGTGGTATCAGCTGGAGCTACTCACTATGCTGTCAGCAGGCCTTCTGATGGAGGTCTGAACCCCGCAGGAACGAACCACATAGTCTGTTCTGCTGCGAGTCAAGGTAGGATAACCCACCACCAACACCACCAGCTGTGTATCTCCTTACATTAGCACAAAGTGTAAAACATCAGTCTTAACTCCTGCTGTAAGAGTGATATTTTACTCATCACTTGATTATGAGAAACGGGGTATTTTTAGGACATGAGGCAGCATGTTTTTATAGTTGAACACTTCTTATTTTAACACATTGAAGTGCTGCGTGCAGTTAGCGTGAAGTGTTTTGAAGTCCTAAAACAGTGCTGCACCGTGCCAAGTCATCTTTTTTTGTACATGCTGGAGGAGTAGCAGTAAACACAACAAAGCCGAAGACTTCTACGCGCTGCTTTTCTGACAAACTCTCTTGATCCTATTATATATGCTTCATGCATTCACTTATGTATAATTACTAACTACAAACTGCCAACAAGCCCATACAGCATTAATATATATTAATTACCTAACACAATTTTTATTGGATGAGTAATCTGTTAGAAGATCTCTGTCTCAGTATTGTATTCCCATTGCTTGGAAGGGTGGTGAAGAAATGTCTTTAAATAAAATGGAAACAATGTGTTTTGAGCTACCCAAGACTGGGTAGCTGTTTGAACTATGCTAGTACTGTGTGCCAATTTCCAATAGTTCTGAGGTCATTCCATCATAGTTACAGCTCCTATGGCACATTCAACCGATTTTAAATTTAGACAATCTTCTCTTTAGGGTTTAAATAAATCTGAAGCTAACATTTGGATATCTATTGTGGAGGCACTCTGCACTTAAGATTAAACCATCTGGTTTAAATAGTTTTGGAGCTAAAATCCAAGTGATTGGATGGTCCCTTATGAGCAAGTATTTACACAACAATGGGAAACAAGAGCTCTCGTGTAGCAAAAAGAGGCCTCTGGCAGAACCAGGCTCAGGGAAGTTCAGCCATCTGCTGCAACTGGCTCAAGCATGAGGGGAAAGAGACAAGAAAACATAATCACCACGAGTTAGCTAGGACTAATGCCTGCACGATTCTCACATCGGCCAAAATGGCAGAAATCTGCTTAATCAGACACCATGTGAATGTTGTGGTGCAGAGAAAACTGCAGAATGAAGACTCATCAAACATTTTCATTCTCAGCTGCATCTCCATCTGTAATATCTATAAAGCTACAGGGCTTGTGTGAAAATGGGTTATGCAAATGAAACTGCAACTACATCTGCATCACAGTGGAGCATCATTACTGTTTCCCAGATGTTTCTCAAGAGTGACGTGTTTAGCAAAGCCTTTTCTTCCAGCTAGGTGCTGGTTGGGGCAAAAAAAGACTTTGAACAAAGAGGAAATTAAGAAAAAGCAACAATAAAAAAATATATTAAACATTTTGAACAAAATATTTAACAGTTTGAAAATGTACTTTACTAAAGCAAAGTTCTTCCCTCGCACTGGGTTTACTGTTTCAGGACAGTTGTAAGTTCCCATATCAAATTGTTTCCACAGATGTATCCTCAGGAGCCAGTATGTCATACTTGCCAGCTACAGCCATGAAGACTTACCCCACGCCAGACACAGGATTTGCCTCACACCAGCCAGAGTCAAAGGTCAGACAAATGTTTGGGTTTTTTGGATTGGATACATGGTTCTTTGTTAGAGCTTGCCCAGAGCACATAAATCAAATTTTAAGATAAGTTGGAAAAAATGCTAGTGACAAAGAAGCAGCTGAAATTCTTGATTTTTCACTCCCTATAAAAAAAAAATATATAATTCAAATTTGATTTTTTAAATTACATTTGAACATCCAACAGTATGTTCAAAGGGCTCTTATACCTTTGACATGATCTCTTCATTTAGTTTTTCTGAGCATTTATTCTGCTACACTTCTTTCATGTGACATTTAAACATCAAGAAAGAGTGAATAAGTAAGAATCAACACCAAATGTGTGCTGCTTATTGAATGGACTCAGTTCACCTTGTTGACAGACGCTCAGGCCCAACACCAAGTTTCATGTTAGCGCTCTTCCACTGAACTTTAATAGTTAGAAGACTACTTCCAAATCTATCAAGCGCATGAATTACGAAAGCCCTAGGTTTAAAAAAGAGCACAACAGCAATAAATACAAATACATACATAGGAACATTTATCCAGATTTACTCAAGAATACATTTATATTTTAAGAATAAGAGATTTTTTGTAATTGCTTGAACACTTTTTCTTTTACTTCTGTTTTCTGGTTATGCACCCTAATATGTAAAGACACTTAGATTTAACCTCCTGATGACACTGAAGGATTCAAACATAATTAATATTAGCAATGTAGAGGGTTACCAAATGGGTTGCAAAAGCAAAAACTAATCCTAACACTGATTTTAAAGTATTTCTAAGAGTATAGATGAAGGATAGTTGTCCTAACTGTGGTCCTGCAGTGAGTTTGCCTGAGTTAAAGAGCCTGTGTTTGACTGGGGTTAAAAAAACAGCAGCTGTTGATAGGCGTCCATCATGAAGACAGGTCTCTTGAAAAGCACAGTGCAGATGATGAGTGAAGAGAAAGGACACCAAAATTAGACCCAGCAAACGTTCGGGAAGCCTACACTTATGACTAGCATGCAGCTTTCAACAGTCTGCGGGCATCAACACACACCCAGTGCATGGATATGTATTAATATGGTTACACAAACACACTATACAGACTCGTGTGCTCTATACTTTATTTTAGCTTCAGTTTTTTATAATGCATAAAGCATGGCATTCAACTTGTTAGATTATATTTTCTCACTTTCTATAATTTCCCTTAAATTTTGAAGTTAAATTTGTAACTTTAAATTAAAGTTAATTTGTGACAAATTCAAAGTCAAATTCAAAGACAAGACAGGCCGATCCAGAGATGGATGCCTTAATGTTTAAACTAGATTCCTTCGCCGCTAAAGCCGCTGTTTGTTCTTTGTTGCCAGGGTAACTGTATAACAGAATGCTGAAGTAAGTGATGGAAAAAGCCGTGTGCGTCTTTGGTTGGTTTTTGACAAAGGATTTGATTTTATTAGCGTGGAAGTATTTATAGGGTGTGCTACATGAGCTAATGTTGGTTGCAATAAACACACACCTGTCCAAGCCTAACATGTGAGGTTTTATTGTTTTTAAAGCCCTGCGAGATCCCAGGGATCACACAAATGCACACACGCATACAAGTTTTGATATTCTGTGTCATTTTTAGAGTAACAGCAATTTAGTTGTTAGATATGCACAGAAAAAAATTAAAAAGTTACATAAATTGTTTTCATTAATTTCACTTAACTAAATAAAAAAAATTGTGGTTGCAGTTAACTGAAATAAAAAATAAAAACTATACTTTAGTAAGTGAATAAAAATTTTGAAAAGCGCTTTTCACAGGCAAGAGTCACAAAACCAAAATGCAAAAGTGCACCATTTTACCATATTAAGGCAAAAACTACAATAAAAACTAAGCATTTAGAAGTAACACAAATTAAGCTGATATGGTCGCTTTAAAAGCAAACGGGAATTAAACTGAAATGTGAGTAAAGTTTAATTAAAAATAAAAAATAAAAACTACAGTAACTCAGATACAAACCAGACTAAAAGGGAAAAAAATTACCAGTATAAAGATGAAAGCTATTTTCAGCTGCTCTATATTCAAAAGGGGATTTAGGTACCACCAAATGTTGGATCTGACACTTTTTCACCAAAGTCCCTCCAGACACAGCCCCATCCAAGGCTCAAACCAGGGATCTTTTGCTTGTGAGGGAATTTGTAAACCACTACACTGTGAAGATACCACAACATATAATAATGTGGGTTCATACATACATTAGAAGCATGCACAACTTTTGTTCTTCTGCACTGCAGTGTCAGCTGTCCAGCCTGAAGTAACACAGTAGCTTCTTTCGACAGAACTCGAACAGAGATAAACACAGGATTACAGCTAACCGCTGCATGGAGCACAGACCTAAAGACCCTAGGGCCACACCCCCCAGGCAGCAGTGTTAAGTTTCAGACTGGTGAGAGACTGGTAAAGTGATCTGAGGAATCGGCTTGTGAGCACTCTGCGTAGGAACGTGGGGAGAAACTGTGAAACCAAACTGACCGTCTTGCAGCATGAACCCTGATTTGTAAAAAAAAGCAGACGTATCCTCAGAAGAGATTCCACTGCAATTTACTGAACACATTGCAAAGCTATATTTTTAGGACTGTTTCCTTTCGCTGAATTGTAAGAAACTGTAAGAAACTCGCAAGGGTTTAATTAAACAATTTCAGTCAGGGTTGATTGCCAGTTCAGTTAAAAGATTATTTGAAGTCCTTCCATTCCTGTTCTTTATGTATTTGTGCATTTTAATTGTTGATAATTAAGTTTTAGTGAACACTGAACATTACCAAAGGTCTTCTGTCATTTATTCAAATTATTTTTTTTAAATAAATAAACCACATTAAGGAGGTCCAGGCTGTGTGTAAAGTGTCTCCTTGTGAGTAGTCAATGACACGGCATAACTCTGCACTTCTGGTTTGCGGACCACGGAAACGGCTACTGTTCAAAGCCTGAGCCAACCTTGAAAGTGATCTTAATGCTGTGGTCAAACTGTCTGGCCTATCAGACACAGGCCTGACTTTTACAGGTCACAGATTTGTGACTAAAGCAAGCAGCGACTGAGCCTCTTGTTCTCACTAATATCCCAGGGACATAAACAGCCTATTCCTGGATCTGTTTATTGAGCCCATCCTGAACTGACCTTTATGTGTTCTGGTGGTGGAACTGGCATGTGGCTGTTAATAGAATTATCATAATTGCATCTGAAGTTGTTAATGTCACTGTGCTGGCCAGAAACTATTAAGTTATAATATCTTTTTTTTTTTTTTAATAGCATTATCAAATGTTTTTTTTTTGTTGTCTAAAATATAGTCACATGGCACATGTTGTGTTTGGGCTGTTTGTGTATGCACAGAATATGCACCAAACTGACATGTAAATTTTAAAGGTTACTTTTTACGAAGACTTATATACACTCTAGATTCAAGCAAAGTAAAGTCTTTGTTATTGTTGGGCTTTTCTTGGACAAAATTAAAAATGCTCCGGGTCGAATCGAGACCCCGGTCTGGCTAACACATGGAACTGTCGGTCAGGTTTGTCAACCAGAGACACAGAAAGAAGAGGAGGGGTGCTGGAAAAGTTGCAGTTGCAGCACAGTGGTTGCAGAATTAAGACTCTGTGATATAACAAGTTGAATTTATAACTGCTTTCTGCAGTGATGTCAAAGGAACATGACGGCATGTCACCAGCTAGTCTGATGGTGAATATAGCGCTTCGTATTTGCAAGATGCAATACGCAGGATTCACTCTTCTCCGTCACAGTAAAGAAGGTGCATAAGAGTTGCAGGTATCTGTATTATCAATTACAATATATCTTATGTGGTTTTAATACTAAAGTTTTACGTGTTATAAAACTCTATTTGATGGGTTTATCAAACTCTAAGTATGTGAGAATTACTAAAGGAAGCACTTTAGCTTCCACTTGTCTTCCTTCTCCAGCTTTATACCGGAGAGAGCATGTTCTCACAGCCTTATCAGCCACTCTCTAAGTCCTCATTCCCACAGCCCCAGTTTTACATCAATGCAGCCCAAAGCACCCAAGGGGCACCATGCAGGGGTCCAGAGACAGGCTCCAATGGTCTCCATCCCCAACGACGATCGTGGGAGTGGTCGTCACACTTAAAAAGGGTGAGGATGAAAGACAGAGAGATGATCCATGGAGGAATGGGAGCAGCGTGGAAGATGATTGACCTAATGCTGGACATTACAGAGCATACAATAAAGCCCTGTGGGACACCAGATGATCGAAATAAGGGATTCGATTTATAACGACATAGGATTTTATAGCATCTATTTGTTTATACAAAAAAAATAGTATAACCTCATCTGTATTGTTCCTGGAGTCTAGTTTCTAGTGTTTTTCCATAACAAAAGAGGGTATTGTGCCTCTGTATTACCCCCTCTCAGGTCAGATTTAAAAAAGGAATTACAAGTGGGTGCTGAGCAGTGCAGGTCACAATACTTGACAGCCTGGAGAGATGTGTGTGTCTGGGCCTAGTAAACTGACATGTCTCTAATGCCAAAAAATAACAAAATGTAATTTTTACTGCTGGATGGCTCCCAAGGATCTATTAATAAATGCGCTAAGGTGGGCTGTATGAAGGAGGGAAATTTACACATTGTTTGTTTGTTAGTGTCTTAGCAGTCTTAGACTCATTTTACACAGTATGCATGATTTTCATATACTGCAGAGATTGACACAGAGTTTTGAAGATATGTTTTTTGTTATCAGCCAAAATTAGATGATAGGATCGATAACAATTCCTACGCCTAGCTTCACATAATTCCGGAAGGAAGGAAAAAAAACTTCTTGCTAAGATTTGTCAAAGGGGAAATTAAAGCTATGAAATGTCATGTGATATCTTTTATATTTACCTTTGAGACGCTGGGTAACTGAATTCCATGGCTGACACCTGTCTTCAGTGTCTGCATTCTGCATTTGGGAAGTCGTGTGCTTATTGTGGGACACACTAAAATTGACACATAAACACAGCTCTCTGTATCCTGGTCATGGTTACAAGTGCTGCAAATAGAATAAAGCTATTTTAAAGTTTGACGATCTAAATAAAGATCAGATAAAGTATTTAAAGTTGCTCAAAGATTGCATTTTTGTTTCATATTTGCAGCCATTTCCGATCAGAAACACCTCCGTCGGTCGAGTCGTCCACATATGCAACCTCCCTGAGGGCAGCTGCACAGAGACTGATGTCATCAACCTGGGAATACCCTTTGGCAAAGTTACCAATTACATTCTCATGCGATCTACACATCAGGTAAAACAAAATGATTATTTATCAGTGAATAGTAACTTGTTGTTCATGTTTATCAGAAACTGTTTAGGTCTCAATTACATGTCTATATAAAAAGAAAACTATACTTTTGGCCATTGCTCATTCAGATCAGTACATTCTTTGTTACATTAGTATAAAAAGGTAACTTCTGTGCTTAAAATGTGCACCATGCAGGACACATGGTTACAGTTTTCTTTATTTTAGCATTTATTGATTGATTGCAGCTGCTTGTCATACATACAGTTGACCGCTGGGGTTTTAATACCTGTGGCAGGGTGTTTAATTATACCCCGAACTTAACTTTAAAATATATGAAGCATCTTGCTATGTTTGCACAGATTTCTTTAGTGGTTACCGCCAGAAAAGTTGCGGATTGGATGATTACCTTTATATGGAGCACATGTGTAAAATTTCAATGATCTTTTTTTTTCTTTTTTATTATCTGCATCTTCTTTTCTGCCACGGCTGTTATATGATACCAAACACTTAGTCATAACTTACTGGCTGTTTAACTACCAGTACTGGACAGCTCACTTAGGCTCCAGGGTTTCGTTTAACAGACCTGCAGCATTCATATCACCCCTATCAAATTTAAAGCATTCACTCTAAAATCACTGTATTAGTTGCAAAGATTAAAGAAAATGTTTCAGTGAATTATTACGTTAATGAAATACGATACTGGAGGATGATGATGTTCAGATTTTCTTCCATCTACTCTGTCATCTGAAACGTATATATGTTTGAGAAGATTAGCCCTGAAAAAAGAACCTCTCGTAACAGGGTTCATGTTTATTGCAACTTTCTAACATTGTATTCCTCCATCAGGCCTTTCTAGAAATGGCATATGTGGAGGCAGCTCATGCCATGGTTCAGTACTACCAACTTACTCCAGCTATGATTAACAACCAAAAACTTCTAATACGAATGTCTAAGAGGTACAAGGAGCTGCAACTCAAGGTAAAACTAAAGAGAAACATTTTCAAAAATCAGTTATACACTCTGTTGGGCATTTACTAAACCCATAAGTCTTTTTAATTTAGAAACCAGGTAAAGATGTTCAATCAATCATCCAGGATATTACCTCACAGCGGGAAAGGGATGAGATGCAACAACATGAACAGTAAGAAAACTCAAATGTTTGTTTTCATGCAGCAGACTTCTTTGAGTTGCTAATGGGGAAAATGCAATCTCAAAAACGTGCATCTTCTCTTCCTAGCTTTGTACCAGAGCGAGCACGTTCTCGCAGCCCTATCAGCCACTCTCTAAGTCCTCATTCCCACAGCCCCAGTTTTACATCATGCAGCTCAGCCCACAGCCCCCAAGGGCCACCATGCAGGGGTCCGGAGAGAGGCTCAGACGGTATGGGCCCCCACCGGGGCTCATGGGAGTGGTCGTCACACTTAAGAAGGGGTGAGGATGAAAGGGAGAGGGATGATCCGTGGAGGAATGGGGGCAGCGTGGATGATGATCGACCTAATGGTGGACGGGCGCCTGACCGTCGAAAGACCTACCAAAAATCCTTAGATCATCTTAGTTTCAGATCTACAGATGAGCGAGGAGGTGGAGGAGAAGGGATGAGGGGCAGAGACTGGCACCCACGAGGAAGCCCTCAAGGCTCATCCTATAATTCGTACAGGAACATCGAAGAGGATTTCTACAAGGAACAAGTGTACAAATCAGACAAGCCGCTCAGACCTCCATACCAGCGACATGACACAAAGCCAAAGAGGAGGGATGGTGATGACTACCACTCTAGGTCCAGGCATTCAGAATTTGAGATGGCTGATCAGACACTTTGCAGAACACCTGAAAATAAGAGGCAGAGTTCACCAGGCAGGGGCAGGAGTAAGAAAACAAGCAGGAGGTACACGGCTGCAGAGAAAAAAGAGAAAGAAAATGCTACTGAAAATACTGTGAGTAACTTCTGTAAATGTACATTGTTTATTTACATCTGCCAAATATTTCTTGTAACTAAAGAGATTGAATTTTTCAGGACCGCGAGTCAAAAGAAAAATCAGTTTCACCTCAGCGAATCAGTAAGACAAAAGAAACGAATGAAGGTGGTAAAGACAGGGACGCTGTAAGTAAACATGATGTTTATGACACCTTATAAGCTCTGGTTCCAGCTGGAAGTAGGGTATTAAAAACAATTTTCTTGACCCGTTTTCTTAGGAGAAGGATCGGGAAAGTTGTGACGACACAGATGAAGAGTGTTGGTATCCTAAGAACATGGAGGAACTGGTCACTGTAGATGAAGTGGGAGGAGAAGATGATTCCATTATTGAGCCAGACCTTTCTGAGCTGGAAGAGTTTGCATCCTGCCCCAAAGACTCAGCAGGGGAGCCATCAGTAGAGGAGTCTATATTGCCGTCTTCCTCATCCTTGGAGGTGCAGCCAACATCTAATGAGAAATCTCCAGAGACTGAAAAGTCTTGTGGGGATGCTGGAGACCAGGCAGCAACAACTGTAACTGAGAAACAAGAGACTGTTACGACTTCAGCCAAACCAGAAGAACAGAAAACGAATCCAGTGACTTCTGAGTTACCAGTTGCTAACCTTAGTGAATTCCCCAGTGAGGAGTTTAAAGCTGCATTGAAGGAGACATGCTTTGAAGGTAGTGAAATAGCCAACAGCGGGCCACCAGGAGAGACTATGGAAAATCACATCTGTGTATTAGAGGACAGCAAGACCCCAGAAGTAGGACAGGTCATGGAAGTAGTCAATAATGGAGTGCAACACCAGGATGATGTTCATAAAAAAGGTACTGCTTACAAGAGAACATTAATGTTCATTAAAAAAAACAAACAAGTGTAGCTGTTAAGCTTATTTTGTTAAACTTATACAGTTTTGTTAATCATTTGTTGGACAAAAGCATCTAGCTAGTGTGAGACCTGTAAAATTATTCCTCTTTCTGTACCTCATTAGAATAAGTCACCAATATGGTTATAAATATAATTAGAGCTACGTGATGGGTAACCTGAGAAGATTTTTTCTACAAGTGTTTTATTTAGTTGTCTTAACCCAGATACAAAAAACAAAACAAGAAGTAAGTACGTTTCTTTCTCATAACTCATATGCCTTTCATAGACTTTGAGGCCCGCTCACCATCTCGTGAACAAGATAGAGCTGTCAGTGAACACGGCATTCCTTTGGGTAAGCATAACACAGTTTTGTTACCATGTTACTGTTACTGTTGAACTGATAAAATCACTGAAAGCGAGCGGTTCTCATTCTAAAGTTTTTCCAATAATTCGGAATAAAGTCCACAACCTAAAAAAGTCACCAGTAGAAGACTGGATGTCTGGGTAGATAACCCACTAAGTTACAGCAGTATCAAATGAAAAGTAACACCTTTTTTCTAATCTAGTCTAGACTTCTTACGTGTGACATTCTGATTAAATTAAAAAAAAAAAAATCTGCTGCTCAGATAAAACACACAACAGGGTATGGTCAGCTTCAAATGCATTTGCACTACTGGAAATACTTTAGGTTTAGGTGAGGGAGCCTGCACAGAGCACGCAGGAGAAAGGATTTTGTACTATTGAGCTGACAATTTAAAAATTGTTTACCATCAGATTTCATTGCATTAGAAATTCACAAGCTCACACACACCTCCTCTGCTCCTAACGAGTTTGTTAATAATTAACAACCTCATTCTGATCAACTGCACAATTGTTTGTAAAAGATTTACATTTAATTTAACCTGGTTGTATGTTAGAGGCCAGTTAACACCCGTTGCTGTTAAAAAAATGTATATCCTGATGGTCAGAGAATAAGGTTTGAAACAGAAGTCTCAGCGTGCATCCTCATGCTTTTGTCTGCTCTCAGTTCTGAAAATTCTTTAGTCCATATATTTCAAAGCAGTGTGCTTAAAACCTGCTTATCACAGCTATATTTATTCATTATCGTGGACAAAAGCTGCGGGAGTCTTGAGCCCATAATCTTAGTCCCAAAGATAAAGTATTATCTTTTTCACCATTAGTAAGGGCACTGACAATCTGTTGCATTAGCACTCTAATTGCCTGGAACTGCTTGGCTACTTGCTGACCTATTTCTGTGAGCAGGTTGTGAAATGCACCCCTGAGGGATCAGTATTTATATTATCATTAGAGCTAGAATGACGCAGCCAAAGCACATGGCCAGTTTTCAGCCTGCGGTGCAGAGACTTACTGTACAAAAGCCCTGGAGTGGCACAACAACAACAGAGCTCAGTGCACAGTGCACACACACAAGCATTGTGCAGCTATTTCTGTTGCATGTGTGTCCAGAAAAAAACCGTGTGCATAAACACCAATGGAATACTGATAAGTCTTCTGATTGTTTCCATCTTGTTCGTTTTTTACCAGCCTGAAAGTGAAAATAGGTGTGTGTGGTGGATGTGTTTTCAATTCAGCTTGGATCCTGTTAGTTTCCAGCTTTTAAATTTAGTTTTTTTTTTAGCCTTTTTCTTATTTGTAATAAATGTGGATCATTGTGGGACCCAGTCAGAAACAAATTTACAAAGGTTTCTGAGTCACTGAGTCAATATGTAACAAAGCCTCAAACAACCATTTAGAACATTCTTAATACATTTAGCTTTTAGTTATTTAAGAGCACATTATCATTGCGCTTATGTTTTATATATGTCCAGCAATCATTTTATTCCCGCTAACTAAAAGTGTTGTTGTTGTTTTTTTTAGTTGTTTTGGTTATAAATAATTCTTAAGAGCTTGAAAAGAAGGCGACTGGACTTCTTTTAAAGTCCAGAACTGAAGAAGCCTCATGGATGAGAGGTGAAACATCTTCAAAAAACTTAAAGGAGTCTAGTCACCTTCTCTGCAAGCTCTTAAGATTACAGATGACTGAGAACCTATACAGTTATGTTATACATAATTAATCCTGGTATTAAAAATAGGGCTTTGCCGTGTCTTTGAGTCTGAAATGAATGCAGTGGGCAGACTATAAGAACTCACTGCCAGCAGGGTATGATCGCTTTTATTGTTAGATAATATAATCCCATTCTTTCAATTGAATTTAACCGCACAAAATCAGATTGTGATTTTATTACATTACCCTTTGGAAATCTATCATCGAATGTCCAGTAGAGTTATATTGGACATTAAACAGCTGTTGCCTTGCCAGCTCCATTCAGTCTGCGTGATGTCTGATTGTGCCCATGTGCAAATAGCTCAGATAATTGCCCGATGGAGTCAGAATAAATGATTAGATGTCACGTGTCCTGCTCCATACACTTGATCCAGGTTCTCCCTCGGCTAAATCAAACAAATAGATTCCCCTGACATTGTTCATGACGGAAAACTACTTTAGTTTCTGGGTTTTGTTTATTATAAGACATTTTGCAATGAGAGTGTAAAGTTCCTTAATCCCACTGAATTCATAGTTGTTTACAACTGACATACAGAATATTCAAGCAACTGTTAAGGTCTCCACGTACCCCATCACTCCCAGTGTGCTTTATTCAGTGCTCATTGGTCCAACCATGTTTAATTTTTAACCAAGCCTCTGTTTACCTTCAGCTACAACCCATCTGGTGCCCTTAAATCTGTTACTATAACCTATGCAGACGGGGGGAAATAGAACAAATATTAGAAAGCAGAAAAAAAACAAAACACGTCTGGACAAGATACATTTGGATTAAAAGACAATAAATTTTAAAACCTTGTGATGTTTGTTAGAATAAAGAATACTATGTATTTTCTATGGAGAAAAAGAAAAGAAAGGATGATGGAGACTATGAGTTGAAAGAAGTCAGTACAGGAAAAAAACATTTACAACTAGAAAGATTTGCATTTCCTGCGAAAATGCAGTGTGGATGCTTTAAAGCTGAAGCTGTATGCAAAAACTAGCTGAAAAAGCTGAAAAGTTGCAGAAATTGTAAAAACTTTGCAGAAGCAAAGGAACTTTGCTAAAATGGAATAACTTAGCAGAACTGCAATATCTTAGAGGAAACATAATACTTGGCAGAAATACAATAGCATAGCAGAACTTAGCAGAAATATTGTAACTTACCAGAAACATGATAACTTCTCAAAAATACAAGAATTTAGGAGAAATAGTATAAGATAACAGAAAGAATATATTTAGCCAAAAATACTTAAACATTACAGAAACACTATGATTTAGAAAAATAGTACAACAGAGCAGAAATACTGTGATTTACCAGAGACACTGTGATGAACTATGAATATTGTAATTTTAAATCAATACTATGTTTTAGCACAAATACTATAATTTGACAGAAATACTATATTTAGCACAAATCTTATAAAATAGCAGAAATAGTATGATTTAGCACAATAGTAATAACTTAAACAGAAAAATTGGAAAAGCAAAATGGACAGCTGAAAAAATGCTGAACATGCTAAGGGTCCCTCAAATATACTTGTTAAATGAAAAAAATTGGCAAAAAAAAATATAACAGCCACACAATCACAAATATGGACACATATGGAAACACACATGCACAGAGAGAGACACACACAAGATCCAATTCAGTCAACCAGTCTAAATATATTGAATTTGAATCTTACAATGAGATCATCCCATAAAAAGGCTTCCTCTCTCTCTCTCTCTCTCTCTCTCTCTCACTCTCTCTCTCTCTCTCTCTCTCACACACACACACACACACACACACACAGAGAGAAGTAAGTTTCTAGCTCAGTCAAGCAGCCTTGGAGCTGCTGAATTTGAATCCACCAATCAGAGAGCCTGTGCACTTTTTCCCGCCAAAACAGGTGCACGCAGCACAGAGAGACACAGGATTTTTGCAGTCTATTTCTCATAATGACGACTCCCCTCAAACAAATGACCATAATTTCCTAACCGTAGGGGCTAGAACGGTCATTCTTACACCGTTTTGTTCAGAAGAGATGGGGGAATCTTCAAGTGTTGACAATTTATCATTAAAATATGAATTATTAAAGATAATTGACTTCTAATGCACCATAACTGAGTAGAGCAAAGCAAAAACTGCCTTGACTTGCCCTCAAACAACGCTTTCTAACTCTAAATCTATTTGGAGTATCAATATCATTCTTTCACCGTAAGAGACAGCAGGCTTTGGTGAACAATCATGGAAATTTTCAGGTCTCTGTGGAAATCCATTAAAAAGATATGACGAGAGAAAAAAGTGGTTCATTTCCAGAGTTTGAAATCTGAAGAAATCTGAGCGAAGGACGAATTTCCTACCCTCAAACAAGTCTAACTCATTTCAGAACGGTAATAGGTGAGAAAATAATTCTTGAATTGTGAGCGTCAGGAGTGTCTGAAGATATACTGGGACAAGCCTTATGTCTTAACTTTGCTTCGTTAAGGAGATATGACGATTCGAATATGCCTCTCATTACAGAAATCAAGCGGTGATTTTGAACAAGCTCTCCATTGACTTTCTATGGAGAGTTTTGCGACTTTGTGTTGGTCTGAGGAGATTTGCCAAAATTCTATAAATCCCACAACAATGATAGTGACATTTTCGGAAACCCAGCAAAAATACCTACGTTTTGATGTATAATTTGTGGAAGTTGAGTGAAGATTGAGCAAGTAGCAAGAAGTTGTTCGGACATGAAGAGAAGACTGCAAAACCTTCAGTGGCACACTGGAAGCCAAGTGCATAGCAACCATAACAACGCATGTATTTTGTGAAAAATCACAATTTTGCAACTGAAAACTTTAAGAGGCATAAAGGTAAAACGGTAAAAGATTTGAAAAAGCTGAATCATACCTGAATAGCCCAATAATTTGAGAACATTTTAAAGTTTGAATGGTTGTTCTACGTGAAAATATGAGGAAGTAGTTAAGTTTCAGAAACAAGCAAATTTTAGCAGAATTGCAGAAGTTTCCCATTCATTTCAATGGGACAAATTAAGCTTAATATTTTAAAAAGTATAATAGTGAAAAATACCAAAAGACATAGCAGGAATTAGCAGAAATAGCAGAATATTTTAAAATTTGAACGGTGAAAATCGGCTGAAAATTGTGGAAGTAGTTAAGTGCCAAAAAGTGTACGGAAGTCCCAAGAGGAACTCAATAGTGTGGATGCTTAAAGCATCCACACAATTAAAGTTAGTTCAAAGTTAATTTGGTATCAGGGCACCCGGGGGAGAGAGAAGAAAATGTGTAATCTGAGACCAGCAGCATGATGGTTTCAGTCAGCCGCAAAACCCACGAGCCAGTCCCAGTAGAGTAGTTAATTTACGTTTGATAACTGACCTTCTATAATCGTTTTTTTTTTATTATCTAGAAAAAATGTATGCAAATTTGTAGAATGACTCAAATTAGTGGGATGAGGCTTGACTGTGGTTCTGGATCAAAATCCTTCTAAAAAAGGTTTCATTATTAAATACCATGCGAGTCTCGTCTTTTGACAAGGATTAAATTGTAATTCTTGTTTTCGCTCTCTCATAGGAGTGGAGTTTGTTGTGCCAAGAACCGGCTTCTACTGTAAACTCTGCGGACTTTTCTACACCAGTGAGGAAACTGCAAAGACCACTCACTGCCGCAGCACCGTCCATTACAGGAACCTACAGGTACAAACTGCGAGACGGCACACACCTCCATTCTTTTATCCAGTCTTTGAGAAATTAATTATATGAACACATCAAGCCTTTATGGCGGGAGATAGTGTATCTGACATAAACCCGTGTGTGCTGGCATTCCCGCATGCCCATATAAAGTCGATCTGTGTGACGCACACTCCTTACTGAGGGATTCATTAGGCCACATCAACTGTGGCCTTAACGAAAGATTACACCAGCTGTTTTCAGCCTAGAGAGTAATCTCTTTGTTCCACAGTCAGCACGTGCATATTATATTAATTTGCCTTGCTTTTGTCACATGAGGATAAAACTTATTTTTCTTTTCTTTTTTTATTAAGTAGGATTCTGTTCTCCAAACAGGATTGCAATGATAAAAATGACTTATCTTTATATTTTAATTCAGCACTAACCCCACTGCAGAGGCTGTGTTACCTATCAATGCATGGAGCAAATGATTCATTCAGACTCCATTGCTCTCAGAAAGATGTTCTTCACAAAATTTCGTTTGGAAGACATAACAGATATTAAATGATCAGATAGCACAAAGACACTTTTGGCAATAAATAACTCTTTTGTCTCTTTTGTTTTCTTTTGTTATTGTTTATTGAGAGAAAATTTGCTAATTCGAGTTCCTGAAATGTGAGGATTTACTTTTCTAATGGGCGTTTGTGGCTTGACAAATCGTTGAACCCATTTTCTAAGTCTTTCTAAGTTTCTAAGTTCATTTCATAACAGCTCAAATTTAAATGACAAAAAAAAGTTTTTAACAAAATCAATGGATCGTAATCGTAAATTGAAATCGAACATAAATATACAGCTTGCTGTCACGTCCTAACGCGCACACATACGCACGAACATAGGCATCGCATGTAAACTTGCGACTGTATTAGGTTTCCCGTTATTGGCCAGTCAGCACCGACCCATCTTACATTTCCCTCGTCCTTTGCAGCACAGCTGAAGCGAGGTCGGGGAGCGTGTTTCCTTCACATTTGATGCATTACATTCCAAGGAGGAAAAAAACAGTTTTAAACAGTTGTGCTGTCTGTCAAAGCTCTGTGTGTTTAGCAGTTTGTTTTGTTTGATTTTGTTTTGATTCTTGTTTTACTCTTCTCATCTCGAGACAGTACAAAATAAATGATTTAAGCCATCGTGCTGACACTTCTCAGAATGAGGCTGGATTTTTATATCAGCATTTAGATTACTTTAATTTTACTGAGTATAATGTGTCTCTTCCTGGGATTATATCGATCAATTGTGAAGTGCTTTCCTGTGAAGGGTGTCTGAAGAAAAACCAAAGCATGGATGGGTTTTAGGGCGCTGAGGGATGTTCTGGAGCAAGACCGACTTATGAGACGGCTAGCACACAACTTGCAGGTATTAAGCAGGTATCTGCTTTGATTTCTTTTTAACAGAAATACCTTTCCCAGCTGGCAGAGGTCAGTCTATCGAGCATGCTGACCGAACCTCCAGCTGCACAGTGACGATACTTCGACCTCTCACCTACTCCAAAACGAACATCAGAGGAAGGATTTTCTAAACGATCCTAAAGCACGGATAATGCCATACATGGAACATGCGGACAAATACAAGAATGCTGATGTTTATGGGAGAGCAATGTTTGAATGGCGCAGGCAATAGAGGCTTTCAGGTTTGTACATACATGAAGTGAAATGTATAGTAAGGTTTTAAAATTTAACTTCAATTTTATCATTTTTCTTACAGTTTACTTTAATGGTTTGTGTGAAATGAAATTAAGTTATATTGTTGGAATAAAAGTGCATTTACATTTATCTTAAATTATCTAGAAAAAAGTCTTTTACAGTTTGTGTTTTGAATTTTGTCTCGTCATCACTGAAACAACTGGGACAGACTTAGGTCTGCTAAATTACTTGAATATGTTGGGTATTAAGTTTATGATTTTTTTTTGTTACAGAGCCTGAGAGCTATGTGTATTTAAGAAAACTGGACAATAACAACAAAAAAACCCAAAAAGCATTTGTGGCATTTGTTTTTTTCACTTGTGACATCATCAGTGAGGATGTTTTCTTCATCTGCTTGTGTTTTATCTTCTCGTACGTCTTTGTGACGTGAGCTCTCAGGGCCACTGTGTTTTTTTCCCCCCCTCGGTTTAAAAACTGAGGCAGATTCTCAGGTTTATTGTTCTTGTTAAACAAATTTCACTGTATAAATAATAAAATTAACATTTTTATTTATATCTAAGGCTGTTTTTGTTTTGTTTTTTCCCTTTCCCCCCCACATGCGATTGTGAACTTCAGTATCCGTCAGGGAAAACTATACGTCCTTTAGATTAATAATGTTTCAGTGATACAAAAGATCTTTATTTTCTCTTTTAGGTTGAATGTAATTCATAGGACAATCCCAGTCATATTTGCCAAGACATGTAATGCCTTAGATATGAAACTTCAACTGGACCATGTGTTTAACTTAAACATGAACTGTTTCATGTTACGACAATTTGTTACGGAGGGATTATCAAGCTCACACTCTGTTTTTGTATACTGTGAATACTGATCCTGTGACTTCAGCAATATAGTATTATTTTTCTTTGACAGACTTCTTGACTTTTTGATGGAAAACACTTGAATAAACCATGTGAATGTCTCAAATTAGCCATCTTCCTTTCTTGAACAAAAAACAGATTCGATCATTTTGCTTTAGCAGCTTTTTTGTGTGTAATAACCTTGAAAGGCAGCGCTGTGAAAGAGCTCCACCAAGTGTTGAGGCAAAAAAAACCCCCACTACATCCATGTAATTCTGCAATAAATCTACTGCTGTAAACAGAAATGTAAAACCCAGAGAAAGTTTTTAAATGCAGATGCGTGTTTTTTATTTCATCATTATTTGTTTACTGTGATAAATTTGAATCTGCTGGTTACTCACAATATGCAAAAATCCGGATCGCACTACAAAAACTGGAAATGCTGTCAATTGCAAAAATCCTTTTGAGTGACCTTATAATGAAAATGTTGTAATGATAATTTAAGTTTGTTCATACATGAGGTTTTCAGAATTTTAGTTATTCACTTAAAATACCAATTTTAAAAATGGAAGATTGGCCATGTACCCCACTTTTCAACTACATGTATTTTTTTTATAACGTTTAGTGAAATTATCATTACATTAAATTAAGTATAATATTGCCATGGTGGAAAAAAATCAGTTTTTAATATCAATTAAACATCAGTTGTCCCAATGTAACTGGTGTTAACATACAAAACGTTTTTGTTAAAGTAATGCATCATCCCTTTATATCAATAGGTCTGGAACTAGAAACTGGAAGTGAGATATACAGTACGTAATAAATTTATTAGACCACCTGACATGAAAAAAAAAACCAACAATAAAAAACATAACACATTTTTTGAAAGCTGTCACAGTCTTGTTTAAAACTAAAAATTATATTGGTATTTATTAGCCATATAAAATGAATTCATGTTTCTACACTCAAATCTGAGCCAGAACAAGTATAACATTCAATCACTTAAACCAATTTTTATGTTCAGAAATGAAAGTAAGGAATTATAAATGTGAATTATAAAGTCTGGTGGCCACATTTTGCAGACTCTCCAATACTGACTGTAACTTGGATAGCCTCCTCCTTTCTGAAGCCTCTGTCAGACAGTCAAGCTCCACACCCACAACGGTACTGGCATTCGGATTAGTGTACTGAATCTGTTATTTTTCCACCACACTCAGTGTAATGCCCTAGCACACAACAGCAAAGAGCATGGTACTGTCCAGCACAAACTCATAAAAGATCCTGAACAGCTGTAGGGGAGACCGGGGATAGTTGTAACATTTTTGACATTTCTGTCTGTAAATTGAAGCTCTTTTAAGGTAGTGGATTCAAAATGTAATGCAAAGTATTTACATGTCTCTGCTATTAAATAATGCAGCTATTTTCTCTGCAGCACAATTACCCATTGCATGGTATGGTCTCAAACACAAAGAGTGAAATGTTACAATTAACCCCATAGTCTGGGTTAGTTGTAACACATCCTGGGGTAAAATGTAACACAATGAAATAAGGGTACTAACAAAACATTAACATGTAATCTTTGTTTATTCAACACATGAATGCACTTACATCCATTTATGTAGCTATGTGTGTGTGTGTGTGACAGAATGCAGAAATCTAGCTTTTGAACATATTTCAACCCCCCAAAAAAGACAAATTATGGAATTTTCTGCAACTGAATATTTCATTAATTTTGGTTGGTCTTCCTTGAGTTTGGCCTCATTGGCTCAGTGGGCATTATAACTTACAACTCTTGCACCAATTTTGAACATAACAATGAAGCTGAAAAAATGTAGTTGTTCACCAGCATCGCAATTCCATTACTTTTTATCATGGCTTACCTTGGTGTGGTTTGCAAAGTGCTTCAGAAAGATGAGGGAATCTGTTTCTTGCACCCATCCTGACTTATTTCCACTACCAGTACTTCCTACTGGTCCATCTCTGACACAGTGGTCTGCATAATGTGGGAACACAAACAGTGGAGGAATTGTGTTGCCAATGGCATTAACCGCATATACAAATGCGACCAGTGAACCTCTCTCTGCTGATGTCGTTGCCCCAACTTGTTTAATATAAGTTAAAGTAATAGTGTGGCAAGTTGTAACATCTGCATTATTGTTACAACTAACCCAGACTGTTGCTGTTACAACTGACCCAGACTCCTATAGCCATGAACTAGCTAACATTACAGCCAACGGCTAAAACATTAGCACTAAAGACTTACACAGAATATATCCCCATAGACATACAAATAACATAATTTAAGTTTGATGAGTTTAACTGCAAAGCAGATAATGCTATCACAAATTGAAATAAAGTAGAAAAACTTACTTTTTGGCATACAAATTACTTTTTTTCATGTTAAATTGTCTGTGTTTGACAAAATGTGCTGATTTTTCACGTGTGATAGCAGAACTGAATTGGGCATGCACAGGATGAGTCACATCATTTGAAACTTAGCCCTGATTGGAGAAATTGGAAGTGTTACAACTGACCCACGTTACAACTATCCCCGGTCTCCCCTAAAAGGAGCTCAGTCATCTCTGAAAATAGAAACAGAGGCCTTCTGTGTTTTTGATGAAGTCCAGTTTATTGTCATGAACACCAAAGTATTTGTAATCATCTACTTTCTCCACACAGACCCAGTGGATGAAAATAAGGGTCACTGGTGTTCGTGGCTACCTCATCCACAACCACTTTTTAGTGTTTAGTGTTTGCCACATTAAGATGCAGATGGTTTTACTCACTCCTTGTGACCAAGTTGTCCACCACAGCCTTATGCTCTTTTTCATCACTCTCTCTGATACATAGAGAGGTTGATGAGGAAGAAGGGCCATTTAATGGTAGAGAATTTATGCATATTTTGCATTAGAAACTGTCAAAAAGCAAAAGTTTTAGCACTAGCATCTCAATATTCTTCCTCCATTATTGATTTTAGACGATTTTGGTGAAAATAAAAGACATTTATATAAATTTAGACATATACTTTAATCTTTATTTAAAAAAAATACAAATATAAATGTATAAAGTACCACACAAATAGTTTATATTTTAATAATGTCTTATCCTAGGCTATCGATAATGTAACGTCAATAAGACCATAGCTTTATTATTATTATTTTTGGAAACCTGCATGTTGCAGCTGCCAGTACATGCCATTTTTGCCAATAAATGACTTCTATGTATAGAAAGTGCAGCTCCGCGACATCGCCGACAGAGGGCAGCACTTAATAAAGCACACGGGCCTCACAGAAATTGCGAGAAGGAAATCCGTGTTGCATGCTGATTGGCTCTTTCTTTAAAAAACCTTTCCCCCAGCCAATGAGCAAAGGAAAAACATTGGCCTAAGTGCCAGCGTTACCTGTCAGTAAAACAAAAACAACAGTGTTCGTGTCACAGTTTGGAGCTTGGACACAGCAGACGGTCGGAGATTTTTCTGTTGTTTTTTTTGTTTTTTGTTTTTCCAATGCTGTGATTTATATGACAGCGTAGATAAAGATATTAGGATTTTATAGATGTATTTCAAGATGGAGAACGAGCTCGCGACTTTGCAATTTGACATTATGTTTAATTGACGTTCGGGCTTCGAGAAGAAGAGCTAGATAACCGTTAGCGACGCATAAAACGCCTACAAAAGTGCGGATATTGGACGGTGTGGGCGTTTTATTCGTTGATACGCGCACGGAGATAGATTTTTAAAGCAGTTACATCTCCTAGCAGTGAATATTTAAGCTAATGTAGCGTTAGGCATTGTTTATCAACAGTGCGACTTTGAATGAACAGGGGGAGGGGGGAGGCGTGGTGTTACTGAATCTTGTCTGGGCTTGTTATCGACGCACGTCCACACATAAGGTGACAGTTTCTTGTTCGTTATTGCAGGTATCGCTTGAAATTCTGTTTTTGCGCCGTTCTGTCGCAAAAGCTTCTTTTCTACTGTAAATCATGGCAGCTGACTGCGAGGCCTGGCTGAACGCAAACCCCGTGGGTAAGTGTGAGCATTTAGAGCCATTTAAGTATTGTGCTTCATCAGCTGGATAGGATGTGGGGCAGTGGGGTTTTTTTTTTCATGCGGAAGTGGGTGAAAGTATGTTATCTTGCACTGTGTACAGATTCGGTTACTTTTTTTTACTCCCCCTCAGCTGTAGTCTGTGTTTAAGTGCAGATAGAAATTAACTGCATGCATGCATATTGTCAATCAAATCAAATCAAATCAAACCAAACACGAACTCACCACAATTTTCTCTTGTAAACCAACAGAGATTGGAGACCTGAGTGACTCTTTTGTATCTGGGGAGGAAGACAATGGAGGTTTCATTATCGCTAATAAAAATATTAACAACGAGATCAATGGCAACTGGGTGGCCTCCTCTAGCAACAGCATCCATGAGGCACGTCTGAAGGCCAAGGCCAAGCGGAGGCTGAGGAAGAACTCCTCCAGGGACTCTGGCAGGGGGGACTCGCTCAGCGATAATGGAGATGTGGTTAGGGGAACTTCAGTGGCACCCACAAGTCCCAAGAGCAAGCTGTTAGACAGAAAGTCCCGGCTCGGGAAGGGCAGAGGCCTCCCAAAGAAAGGTAAGAGCATATTATTAAATGAAGAACGTAGCACAGTTGTAACCAAAGCACGGTCGTTATCAAAGGCATGTGAATGTTTATCAAAGAGCCATTTGTATTTCAGATTCCCGGACTTCAAAGGGAAGGTGCTACATCCACACATTCATGTAGTGCTGTCATCCATTCTTGTTGTTGTTGTCGTTGTTGTTTTTATTTTATGGAAGCCATAAACCAATTAACAAGTAAACAAATGGCTCCGACTCACTTGTATCCTTTTTTTCCCCTTGTCATCTGCTCAGCCAAGCCTTTCTGGAAATTTCCAGGCTTCTTTGCAGAATGGTGAATGCCCCCCTTCCCCAAAAATAGCATTGTAACATAATCGTTCGTTGTAACTAGTTTTGTTAATAGGAGGTCTAATTTATTTATTTTTTTTGTTGTGAGAAGGTTAAAATAAAAACAATCCTGGTACCATTTTGTGTATAATGTACCACTAACTGCTTTCGTTGTTGATATTAATGCACAGGATGTGACATGAATAGTCCATCTTTAAGATAACTATTGGATGCACAGGTGCTGTTTAAAGTTACAGTCACAAGGCTTATAGAGCATCTGATTTCCCGTGTTTTTGTTGTCTATCTATTTGGGTGTAAAGCAACATTAACGCTATAGATAATTATGCTATTGAAAATATAATTTTTTCAATCAGCTGGAAATGTTGCATAATGGCTTCTCTGACCTGCCAACGTTTTGCCTCTTGTATAGGTTGTATAGATAATTGTTGATCTATAAGTAGATGAGAGTTTAGCAAAGTGTCATTTTTTTCCAATCCTTCGGCCACCTCTCGCTGCAGATCTTCAGTGATGTCAGCATACAGTTCTCGGTTACAGTATGTGTCCCTGCAGACTGCAGTACAGTTCAGGCACTTGACTCTCCCCATGGGCATGTCTAGTTTCTCCCTGCGCAGAGCCTGCCCTCTTTTGTTTCTCTTTCTTTTTTTTCCTCGATTGCGTAACAGAACTGCCACACTATCAGAGCCTGGCAATTTGAGCTTGTAGCTTTCCTGCATGAAAATTTTATGCATTTAAGGTTTGGAAAAAGTGTAATGTTTAAATGCTAAAGCTTGGCGGTTTTCACAACCAAGGTGGACTCTGCTAAATATAGTGACATGTCGTATGCCACATACTGGGTGGGAGACTAATGGAGGTTTTAAGGGATGTCTCACAAGCTGCTTTGGCATTCAGCTTCTTAAACCGTCTGCAATCTGCCAGTGCTGACCTCAGAACTGGCAGATGTTTGCTGCTTGTGTCTACACAGAAAATGTAGCCTGGGAAGCATGTTGGCAGCAGCTTCAGTTCTCTGCATGTATCTGCATAGGAAGTATTTAGCGAGTAGACCCCCATATACCAACACAGTGATGCATGTAACATACAGGAACTTGACTGGAGTGAAGTGATTTTTGGATTGGTACAAATTATGCAGACAGATTGATTAAATTTAGACTAAATGCTAATGGAAAAACAAGAGTATTTTTCCCTTTTTTTATGACTAGAAGCCCATTTCTTAAAGGAAGTTTGTACTCTATGACCAAAGCAAGTCAGGATATTCAGGAAACATGCAGTAAATGAAGTATCAGTAGCTGTTTTAGTTCAAAGTAGAGCACCAAATGCATTTCACATTTTAAGCTTATGACTAAATTCAGTCCTGTTGTCAAACCTGTTTGTACACTTGATAATGAAACAATAAGATTTGCCACTACATGTGGGGCACTAAAGCTTTTAAAAGAGAAAAAGAAAGCACTTTGACAATGTCACGCATCACAATTCACATTGTCACTGCCCTTTGTCTCCAGGTGGGGCTGGAGGAAAAGGTGTATGGGGCAGATCTGGTGAAGTTTATGAACCAGAGGCAGTAGATGAAAGAGACCCCAACTATGATGAAGATCAGGTAATTGTTGTGCTGACATCACCTGGATGATTATTATTATTATTATTATTATTATTATTATTAACACAGGCTCTTCTACAAATGTAAAAAAAAAGGATACATGTTCCACAAACAAGTGTGACTGAAGTGCGATTCTGCTTTGTCAGGAAAACTGTGTGTATGAGACGGTGGTCCCCCCGTTGGATGAAAGGGACTTCGAGAAGACTGTTACCCCCATAGTGCAAGAGTATTTTGAACATGGAGACACAAATGAAGTAGCGGTGAGTGTTACCAAGTTAATGTAGATGCATACTGGCAGTTGAGGTGAGCTACTCTATTACAGAAGCTGAGATCAACACACAATAAAAAAAAAACAAAAAAAACAAAACAAAAAACTGATATTAACACAACCATGAATTCTAAGACAAGTTGGTGTCCTTTTCCTTTTCCAGGAGCTGCTTGCAGAGCTGAACCTGGGGCCTATGCGGAGCGTGGTGCCCTCACTGGCTGTAGCACTGGCCCTGGAGGCCAAAGCCAGCCACCGAGAGCTCACCTCCAGGCTGCTGGCTGACCTTTGTGGGCCTGTTTTATCCCACGGCGACATGGAAAAGTCATTTGACAAACTCCTCAGAGAGTTGCCTGATTTGGTACTAGACACACCTGGGGCTGCTCAGGTGAGTGTTTGGAGACAAATGTGTGTATACTTAGTCCCCAGATAGCAACTTATTCTGTTTGTGTGTTTTCTAGTTACTTGTTTCTTGAGGATATGAGTCCAAACTAGGTCTTTGCAGTTAAACAAAAGAACTTCAGTTATAATTCTGGCTTTCAGCGATAATTGGAGCAAGATAATCGAGATAAAACAAGTGGTAAAGGACATTTAACAAACTGACTTCCTGAAGAATAATTATTTCAAGTCAGTCCCTTTAAAGAAGATAACAGTTTTAACACTCGTCAGCTAGAAGTATGCTTTTTGTTTGAAGTGTTAACATAGCTTGTGGTTGAGCACAGGGGAACAACGCTGTGGGGTTTTTCTTTTCTTTTTTTTTTCTTGTGTGTTGGTGTGCGAGAGAGAGCCGGTGTGTTTTTTAGAGCTCTTTCCCTTTCGGCCTGCACAGACATGAGATCTGTGGCTATTGTCTAACTGTGCTCGCAAAAAGCAAGCTCAGCAAAGGACGCTAAAAGGGTTATTCTGCGTACTTCCCCCCGCACCCCTCCTCTCGCCATTTCATTGGGTCTCGCTGGTCATGTCTGTCCCACTCTCCAAATTCTCAGTGGGTTTAAAGGGACATTATGATAGCGCCCTGCCCCCACTTCCTTCCCTTCGCGCTTTCGCTCTCTCAGTTTCACACACAAGCCCGCACACGCCCCCTTACTCCTCATTTGCCTGTCGGTCTAGACACAGCAGTGGGTCAGCTGAGATGTAGCTGCCTCTTGTCTGTACAGGAACAATGAGCAACAGTGAGCCCAGGCTTTGTGGAGGCCAGAAGAGCAAAGGCAGCTCTTTCATTTTCCTCATACACGTGCTCACACTACTGTAAACAAAGAGACACGTGCAAGTGAAGCAACAGTCAGTCATCTGTCCAGTCAGTGTTTTTGTGGGGCCTCCAAACTGAAGCTTGTAAACTACGAATAATCTTATTGTTGCAGGCTGTGGAAAGCCGACTTTATTTATGCCGAAAATAAATGACCAGCCAATCATATCTCCTGATTTAGTGGGTTAGCAGCTCTAAGAAACAGGAACATGGTGCAAGAGTGTTTAAAATTATTTGCTTTTTTCCCATCTTTGTATCTCTCTTTTAGTTGGTGGGTCAATTCATTGCACGAGCTGTAAGTGACCAAATATTATCAAAGACCTACATCGAAGGCTACAAAGGAAAAGTTGACTGTGAATATGCAAGGTATGTCATTCTTGGACTCCACCACAATAGCTTAGCATGATGAAACAAGGAGTTTTATTCTTCTCCCTTTAAATAATCTCTTCTAATTTGCTAGCCTTAGCAAACAGAAGGTTTGTGGCAGTAGGTGGGGAGCTGTTGGCCTGGTATTACCACATTAGGAACATTTCTCTGCCGTCAGAAACAGAGCAATTAATCTGGCGAGTCTGAAGCTTTTGGCTCACAGGGATTACTTGTTCATACACTGACCTCATTATTTTAAACGTTGACCATGTTAAATATGAGCACCTAACTATAAATAATAATGAGCGTAATAATTTCTGTTGAAAGGATCAGGGTACATGTTAAGTTTGTATTTTAGCTATACCATATGTAATTCAATACGAAAAACTATACAAAATCTGTATTTCAGATTTTGGGTTAGATCAAAGTTTGCTAAATAAATAGGCAGTAAATATTTTACAAAAATTTTCTTTGGGTTTTACTCTGGAGCTCGAATAAAATGATAGCAAAAATGTTTTTTTTTTTTTTTTTTTCTGTCTCAGAAAATAAATTTGTATAAATCTCTTGAAACTCATAATATTTGCCAGCTGTAGCCTATGTGGGGTAATAGTTAGGATGGACGGTTGAAAATTTAGTTTTTTATTATTGTTTTTTTAAATGGCACAAAGATGTCCAAATCATTAACTTTGTTTTTAAAAAGTTCATGGAGTCAAAAAGGAATAAGTTTGTTTTGTGTTTTTTCACAGAAATTAAAAATGTCTTCATATATAGCCAGATCTTTTAGCAATAAACTGATTTCAAACCCACAATAGGTTGCTTTTATTATATTGCTTTAATGGTTAGTTACATGTTTGTCTGCACCATTTGCATTTTGAGAGATCAGGGTAATTATAGCTGTTGGAATAATGCAATAAGTCAATGTGATTCATGAGAAAAGAGGATTTAGTTTAGCCTTGTGATCAGCTGTTCTTGTTGTCCTCTAATTGGAGAGCAGCAGGTTAACACGAACAGTATTGTTTAAAACGTTTTTGCCAGTGATGTGAGGATGCTTTCAAAAATATTGCCATTTATATTGTTTATCTAGAAACTGAATAGAAGTGTGCATTTATAAAAAAGGACAACAAAACAATATCTAATAAAAATAAAATGTTGGGATCATGATTTGCTTTTGAAACTGCACCAGTTCTCACAGTGTACAAGGTGTTTGGGGCAGGTTGGTTGAATGAAGACTGCCTCAGTGCCCATGTTTTTATGTAATCCCAGACTGACTCTTGTTTTTTGTGATCAGGGCTCTGTTAGGACCAGACCATCTGTTGCAGGACTCTTCTTCTTTTTTTTTTTTTTTTTCCTTCTTCTTGTTAAGAGTTTGTACTACATGTTGCCTGTCTAATTTGTATCTAAGAATGCAAATGTCCAATTTTCCTTGCTAGCTTGCTATTTGGAGAAATGTAGATTGAGGGTAGAGGATTTAAAGTTCCCAGTGAGGAAGTGTGCATCATGTGTGTTGCCTCCAGCACGCTCTACTCAGGCACCACCTCTTTTAAACATTACAAGCAACTCTCCAAAACAAGGAGAGAGAGTTTAGGTTAAAGTTTTATAAACCTTGTGTGTATCGCTTTCTTCTCAGGGCGGCTCTGGACCGAGCAGCTGTGCTACTGAAGATGAGTATGGGTGGGCTTCGCATAGATAGCCAATGGGGGACAGGTGGAGGCCAGCAACCAGTCATACAGCTCATCAAAGAGGTAGGTTATATGAAGCAGAATCAAGTACACTCTGAAATGAAAGCAGTTTTTCTGAATTGTAATTGGTTCTTATTATAAAGCTCGAATAAAATTGAAGCAGCACTGTACAGTCTTCATCATGTATTTGGGGGGGTTGTAGAACTTCTTCCTAAAATGCAAACCGTGCCATGTTGATGAACCGGTCCTGCCTGGTCTCGTTGTTGTTTTCAAAATAGCAGTCATATGTGGGAGAAACGTTAAGAGGTCTGAAAGCGAGGAATTGGTGAAGTAAAAGTATCCCAAAAAAACTTTTCACAACTTTTGAGCAGTTGTGTGTAAAATCGTGGCTCAAGAGTTGGGAGTTCGCCTTGTAATCGGAAGGTTGCCGGTTCGAGCCCCGGCTCAGACAGTCTCGGTCGTTGTGTCCTTGGGGCAAGACACTTCACCTGTTGCCTACTGGTGGTCGTCAGAGGGCCCGGTGGCGCCAGTGTCCGGCAGCCTCGCCTCTGTCAGTGCGCCCCAGGGTGGCTGTGGCTACAATGTAGCTTGCCATCACCAGTGTGTGAATGGGTGGATGACTGGATATGTAAAGCGCTTTGGGGTCCTTAGGGACTAGTAAAGCGCTATACAAATACAGGCCATTTACCATAAAATATGTCTGTTTTCATCACTTTCAAGTGAAATTGGAAAGCAGATGGCAGCAGACTTGCGTTTTGTTTTTCTTTGTGTAGCTCTTTGTTACTGTATGGATATTGCCATAACAAAAATTCTCATTTGTATTCTGTCATGCCAGATGAACCTTCTTCTGAAGGAGTACATCCTATCTGGTGACAGCAAGGAGGCTGAGCGATGCCTCAGAGATCTTGAGGTTCCCCATTTCCATCACGAGTTTGCCTATGAGGTAAATTCATGGCTACATTTGATGTAGCAGCAGACACATTAAATGCAGTCTAAATGTAAAATGTTATAAAACTACTGAAACATTTTATCTGTTTTGAGGGGATTTCTTTAGCTTTACACCCTTAATGTTGCATTGTGTGGTCTTCAGTTAAATTAAACACAGGATTGTGAATGTTTCTCGCAGGCGATAGTGATGGTGTTGGAGTCTAATGGAGAGAAAACTTTCAAAATGGTTCTGCAGCTACTCAAGTCACTCTCTGTGTCCTCCGTGATTACTGTGGACCAAATGAGAAGGGTATGGTGCCACCTGGTGTGTGAATTATGCACTGCTTTTTTTTTTTTTTTTTTCTTGTAGCCCTGTAAAATGGTTGTCTTTTTCTTGTAGGGCTACCAAAGAGTTTACATGGACATCGCTGAGATCAACATTGATGTCCCTCGTGCATACTTTATCTTGGAGCAGTTTGTTGACAAGAGCTTCAGCATGGGAATCATTGATGTAAAGTTGAGGGATCTCTGTCCCTGTCGGTAAGCACGCTGGTTTTCACACACATCTGACACTCGTCTCCAGAGATGTGCTTCTGTTTTTGTTAATCATGTTGTTGCTCTCATCTTCTCTCAGGGGCCGTAAGAGGTATGTCAGCGAGGGAGACGGTGGTGTTGTCAAACTTGAAAGCTACTGAGAAGACTTTGTGTGCCATATTACCCCAAAAAACATAAAGCTACTTTTTTACTTGCATATTTTTCAAAGTACCTGAAAAATGGTTTTTCTCCTTTCTAATGGTCAAAAGAAGGTACATTTCCAAAATTGAGGTAAGGGTAATTTAAACAAAAATGCACTTGTGATTGAAACTAAAGTAGATCACTCTCTCCAAGGTGTTTCAATATAAACATTTACATAAGCTAGCTCTTAAAGTGCCACACCTCTCCGTGTCAGTCATTCCACATTGTTTTGTACAGTATTTTCTTGTTTTCACTGCCACTCCTTTTGTGTTTTCTAGAAAGCAGTGTTTGTATTGACATGACTGGTTTGTGTCAAGAGCTTTATAAAAATGTATTAAAAATAAAATAAAATAAAAGGGAGTTTGTTGGTTCAATGCAATACTGGCTTCCAAACTAGCTACTGTTTCTATGCTGTGCTAGGTTTTCAGTCTTTAATCACACATCCGTGGCACGAGTTCTGTGCAAAAACGAATACCAATCAGGTAACTTCACAAAGTGGTGTGTTAAGAGTGTTTATTTTTATATTTGGGGAATAAGGAGTGTGAGAGACACCCTGACGTTCCTTGATTGTTGATTAAATCACTATGAAATCATTTCATCTGTTTTTGTCTGTTTAACACACAGTACTAACTGCATACTGCAACTTAAATAAGCAGTTATCTGAAATATAAAATAATAATAATAATAATAATGATAATATAACACTTTAAAGTAGTACCTAAGTAGCTCACTACCCCTACTGGCAAGTAACAGATATAATCTTTGCTAATTCCATGCTATAGATCATTCAACAATAACCACAGAACAGCAAGACTTTCAAAAGGGACAAAGAGGGATTAAACACTTTTTTTTTTTAACTCTGTAACGCCAGATTCCCTCCAAGTCCATACAAATACATTCCAGTGCTTGGAATCAGTGTGTTTGCTTGATCCATCTGAAGGACTTTTGCCAGTTTAGGCATTTGTTTTTTTCCAATCCTTCACTGGGTATCTACTGTAGTTGCTCCTTCATTGCCAGTTCCTGTTGTTTAACAGCCTCTTGAGCCTCCATTTGCATTTTCTCCAGTTTCTCAAGGGTGACTGATTTGAGTGGGAGCAGCTTTGGCTTACACAAAACCATAGTAGGGACATCTTCCATGGAGAGCTGTCCTGTGAGGTGCATTCAAACAATCCACAAATGATTAAATTTTAATTTAAGCATAAATGAAAATATTATGTAAAAACCTAGCATGTCTGCTATTTCTCATAAAAGTCTGCAGCACATTAGCTGTGAGAAATGTTCTCTTTACACTTTAACCTTTATAGTACTGCAAACAGAGCTACTGTTCTATTTAAAGGAGTTTCAAATATACGATGCTACATCTATAAACTTATATCTTTTCAACCACTCCGGAAGAATTCAACAATATTTTTGATATCTGGTCAACTAGTTACCAATCTGGCATCTTACACATCTGATTGTGAGCCACTGAACAGCTTGTTCTTACTAACAACCCGTACACCTTTAACTAAAGAAAAGCAATATTGTCCCAAATGTTGACCCGAATTATATTTTTAAGCCAGAAAAGACTTTCAGGAGAGACCACAGAGCATATCTTGATTAAATCTCCAAGCTATTGTGAAATTTCAGTTCACTTCACGTGTTGTCTTGAGAGACACAAACAACCTTTTGTAACTACTGCTGTCCACATAGCTTTGGTACAAACCTTGTTTAGGCAGAACTTCTCTGAATATTGATTTGATCTCTGGCATGGTGTCCTCTGAGTGCTCGCTGAAAGGTAAGCATATTTGGACATTTCACGACTTTTTGACACATATTCATAAATTCCGAATAGTTTTTGCATCATTAAATGCTCTCCGCTCGAGAGGGAATGCAAAATTCAAGGAGCCTGTTAAGTTTTATAGTGGGTATTACATAGTTTATAATAAACTGGTCAGAAGGTTAGCCACAGGTCAGTACACAGTGCTAGCTAGCTAGCTACACTAACGATAGCTTTGCTTTTAGCGAACGCTCTCTAATCCAAAGACACAATGTCTCACCACCACGTGACAACAGTATAAACAAATCAATACTATTCACCCACTCGGGCATGTGTAAAATGGAAATCTTTTTCTCACCTTCAGCACCAGGTAAAGATTACAGTTGTCAAGCCAACGCGTCCGCAAGAATCACGTGATTTTCTTCTGTTGTCTATTTAATTTGAACAGTGTTTTACTGGCACCTATAGGCAGCTAGCAGAATAGCAAAACTCAATAACTTGAATAATGTTTGACGCTATGAAGCAGGCTTTACAGGGTCATTGAGCGTCTTTTTGTACTTTTATTTTTGGACAGAACATGTGTATGGATGAGAGAGACACATGTGTGACAGTGTAGCTGTAAGGAGCAGAGGTAGATGAGTTTAAGCATATTGGAGACAAAGTTATAGAGACAAGACTGCTGCCAGGCAGGAGTAAAGAAAAGAAGACCAGAAGATTTGTTGATGTAGTGAAGGAGGACATAGTTGGTGTGACAGAAGAGGATGCTAGGCGTAGGATGTGATGGAGGCAGATGATCCACTATGGTGAACCATAAAGGGACCAGCCAGAGAAGGAAAATAATTATGTGCACTTATTGCACTGATATAGGTTGGTAATGTTTCTGTATATGCAGAGAGATGGCTTCTGGTTGGCTTGAAAATAGCTAAGGGGTGTGTCGAGTACTCACATTTTTAAACAAAAAATATTAGATCTGTCAGGGGAAATTACTGCAGATGAAAAGCATTATTTCACCTTCAGAGTTTTGTATATATTTCAAGTATTTTATATATGTTTCAGTGGGATATAAAAAATGAGTACCTTAAAATACAATTTTGAATGAATACTTGACAGCGTTATTAGTTTGTAGTATAACCACTCTCAAGTACGGATGTCATGGTTGCAACAAATATATAGATGATTTTGTCTGTGCATAATCTCTTTCTTCTTATTTTTTATTGCCACAATAAACATGAAGTGAAAATATGTTCTAGAATGATCTACTCTCACTTAGGATCTATATGAAACTAAAAATATTTTTAGAGCTAGACAAGTTGTTTGATATATACAACACAAAAACTCAACACAACGATGGGTTTTGGATCTTTTATAAACTGCTCAAAAAAATAAAGGGAACACTTAAACAACACAATGTAAATTAGGGCCCGACATCCACAGGTGTTAGCACATTCAACTTTGTAAAAAAAAAAAAGTATTTAATAAGAATATTTCATTCATTCTGATCTGGGATGTCTTATTTTTGTGTTCCCTTTATTTTTTTATTTTATTTTTTGGAGCAGTGTATTTCCACTGTCATCTGTAAATTGTATTCACTGTAAATTAAATGTGTAAAGATAACAAACTGTATATAAAACATGGACATGACCACTGGTTTTTGTACTCCCCATTATGAAAGCTAACATAAGCATTTTGTCTGCTGCCATGTTATTGTTTTTGAAGCCAGAAGTTATCATATAGAATGAAAGGGTGGCATTATCAGTCCCATCCATAACTGTGTGGCCTCTGCCCCCTCGCATCACTAGTAAGTTATTGCAGTAACAATCACACTCATGTTAATTATTTGGTTAACAGTAGCTCCGTAGTGGATCTACAGCAATTGCACTAGAAATGGTTTTGTGGGGCATGGGCTTATGCAATTCGGAATGTTTGGATTAACCCCCATATGTCTAAATTAGACTAAAAAAGAGGCAATTTTTTAGCTTGTGCAACAAGGTTTAAAAGCATGAGCTCAGTCAAAAATTGCAAAACAAACTGCAGCCTTTATATATTCTGGATTCACAAGTATCCTAGTGTTTGGTGAGTTCATTAACCCATTTCTGCAGAGAAAGTCTCTCATATATTGTGCACTAAGCCATAACTACAGATATTTTTGCACCTTTATAGCTCTGACTATATTTCTCTGTGATTGTACCATGCTTGTATTGTTTATTATGCAGATGGGTTCATGATGTGGTTTAAATTAGATTGCTGATGCTTGAATCTGTCTTGTATTTGTAAAGGTGGCCCAGTGTATAGGTTATAATTATAGAATTGCCTGTTGTAGTACTGTTTTAAATGTACATTGAACAATTTTATTTATTCATTGGATTTTATTTTGCATCTATTTTGCAAGTCTACACATTTTGCTGTGTGTATTTTAACATGGGAGCGAATAACTTTTGGACACAGCCCCAAGTGGTTGCAGGTTTTTGGTTTTTTTTACACTTATGAGGGGGCGTTTTCAGGAGGGGGCGTTTTCAGGAGCTGAAAACTCAGAAAACTTTCATAAGTGTAAAAAAAGAAGAAGAGACATGACATAAATTAGAAAACAAATCCGCTTGCTTTTTTAAGGACATTCATCTCTTTTTAGTTGTAGAATGTATTTGCACAGTTTTACAGTTAATAAAAGTCAGAGATTTGTATGAGTTCGTTTTCTTTTTTAATTTTCTTTTCAATACATTGTTTTAATGCTCCGGTTTGTAATCAATCATTATTATTGTCTCAGATTGATTTTCACAGATAAATGTTTGTAAAATAATGGACGTTTGATTGCATTTCAAAGTCTCGTGATAACATTGGTTAGGCGTGTGAATGACGCAGTTTGGTGACCGGGGGAGGGAGGGGAGCAGAGCAGCAGTGTAGGAAAAGAGGAGGAAGCAGCAAGGATGGCGGAGTCACACCTCTGAAGGTAAAGCAGTTATTTTAGTACATTAACATTGGACGTTTTTATCCCCACAGCACGGTAACGCATTGCTCTAGATGTAACGTACTTGTCAGCCTCTCGTTAAGGCGTGTGTAACAGCGATGTGTCATTTTGCGGTGGCGAGTACGAACGCACTCTTTTGTTCAGCTTCGGAATGGCCGCTGTTTTTCACTGTTTTCTTTTTTCTCGGCTCATATTCACAACGGGAACGGCGCTTAGATTCAGCGTTACAGGTTGTCGGCTCTTCTGTGGCCTTGCGTGGCTGCTCGGGTCGGGATATCAGCTGCCTTCACGCCTTCACAGGATGTTCTCTTTGGGTATCTGCTACCCGTATGCACTCAGCTGGCTACAGCAGAGATTTCCCCCCCTTCGGTCGGGTCGGTCTACGTCCGACAGCCGCTCCGCTCGGGCCTGCGTTATACACACACACACACACACACACACACACACACACACACACACACACACACACACACACACACACACACACACACCTCTGCTAATGATTAAGCTAAGCGCTGGGTGTGAGTATTAAGGGCAAATCTCGACACCCTCTCTGCACGGTCTACCAAACACCCACCAATGGTCCTTTATTTCATTATGTGCTAATGACAGCTGTTTTGATTTTCCTTGTTTGGGGAAAAAAAAAGTACCGTTAGCTTGTAAGCTAAGTTGCTCGCTAGCTGACGGTAGCAATTTAGCAGTCTGGTTTAACTGACGTTTGCCGTGCCGTTGACGCTCAGCTTAGCTGTTTTTATTTCCTGCCTTGTTGTCAGTCGTCTTAGCAGGTTGCAGTTTCTCCCAGTTTAGAAAAGACTTTGAGACGTGTATTATATGTCTTAGTTTTATAAGTGGCTTAGCTAACAGAAGACATTTTAGCTTACTCGAGTTGGTTTACGACAAATAGTTGTCTAGCTTGTGCAGTTAGGTTAACAGTCACAACGTAGCATTATTAGCGTCAAGGTGTTACACTCACATTACTGATAATACACTGTCATACCCATATTAGGTGTTCATATCATGGAAATTGGGTGATATTGAAATGCGACTTCTCGACCTGGTAGCTACCGTTTCTGTCGGTAGTCTGTTTCCAGGGGTTTGCCATTTGCACACGTAGCCTACATGACCCCCCTCAACCTAGTGGGGTCATGTGGAGTTCTGTTTAGTGGCAACAGCGATAGCTGCCACCTCACCCCTGTTGTGCAATTTTGCGTCCTTCTATCATACGGAGATTCTATATTGACAGGCCTCAACTTACTGTGAAGTACCAGCAAGCAGATGACTGAATATTTCTTGAATCTGACTCTGAAACATTTCTTTGCTTCGGACGTGCTTTATTGCATTCTCTAATTAGCTGATATATCGGCACATGTATCATCTGATCCTAAAGGGATTATAATGGACAAACAAGGGAGAACAGTTCCACTCATGCCTGAATGTACTGACATTAGCAGATGGGCCCAAGATATCCTTAATGGATAACTTCATTAGTCTATGTGGGAAGTTCAAATAGCACTTTATGGTGGTGTTGTGGTTGTGTTGATGGACAAATGCATTAGCTTTTTCTGCAAAACCTTGCTTGAGTTCAGCCTCATATTTACATTGGCTAAACAAGTAGTTTCAGCTTACACACAGTCACACATGAGCATATCAGTCAGTTGTGAAGGGTGATCTAAAGGCTCATCCATAATTTACCGTTCTGGTCAAACAGGTTTGGCTGAGTAGTTGCATAATTTCACATGAGTTATGTCCTTTGTTGACTTATTAGGTTTTCCAGTCATACGTGTCTAGTTAAAATTGTCTTTCTTTTGTGGATTTTGTAGGGTTTAGCTAAGTAGTTGAACGATTGCTTGGATGGGGTTGTAGGCTTACTGCAATGTTAACACCCACTGGGCCATGTTTGCGTAGCAGGAGCAAGTCGGTTTGAGTTTATCCTTGGTACACTAGACTTTCTTGGTCTGACTAAGCACACCCAATACCACAGCATTAACAGTAACCTAGTTCTGACAACCGACCAAACCTTTTCCGTATGTGTGTGGTGTCTTCAGGTTGAACAGTCCCCCAAGAATTATGTTGTCATTTTACATGTTCTATGGCTTTTTCTTAGACTTCAGTATGTGTACAACATGTTTAGAATGAGGTGTAAAATAATAACAATAATCTCTGTGTATACTAGAGCCTTGGGGCTTACAGATGAGCCAAGTAAGGTTTCACTATGAGGATTAAGCCTGGGATATAGAACCTTTTGGTTACACATAACTCAGACCACATAACAACATATTAATTGCTAACCTGGTTATGATTTGTCTGTTTTCAGTGTCTGCTTCCTGAATATAAATGCACTTTTTTTTTTTCCTGTTGTTTAAGAACAAATGAACCCTTATCCAAGTCTTTTTAGAAAGAGATTGTCTGCTGTAATGTATTTATATTAACACAAAGGTACTATAGTGAGCCATGGGGTAACAGATGCTAAAAAAAACTAGCTAGCTTATTGCTAACTGCTGACTGGGAAATTATGGCTCAGCAGGAAATCTGCTCTGTAGCTACATCATAACCACAAACCCTTCTGAAACTCTACACCATAACCTGACGTGTACCTTCCTAGAAATGTAACTACACTTTGCGTCGATGCAGCAATATCTCTTGTGCATTTCTGGCTACTTTTTCACCGCAGGTTTTATATTTATCATTGAGAGAATAACAATCATTGTCTCAGTAATAAAAAATAATAAGCATAACATCAATATAAGGAGTCACAGATTTCAGCAAATTGCTGGATGTAGATTACTGAAACTATCAGAACTGATGTGAGGGAATGTTCAAAGTGCAAAATTAGAGTGATGCACATAGAGCAGAAAAGTTACACTGATCATTCTACATGGTGTCTGAGTTTCTTTACTTTTAGGAGCACCTTGGGGGACCTGTTGTTGTGACTTAGCATTATTTAAATACAATTAGGTTGACTTGGATAGGATAGGACATTGTCTTACATGCTAAACCAGCTGAAGACCTACTCTGATATTAGTTTACAGTGGAGTGTTTTAATTTATGTAATATTTATTGTAATAAGCCTTAATAATATGTATATAATTTCTTCTGAGAGATGAGTTTAAATGTTATTTGTTGAGAAAGTTTATGTTGAAAAAAAGATTTCAAGTAACAGCAGTTTTCTCTAGATATCACTGATCTTTTTTTCATTCAATAAGATGACCTTATTTGATAAGTTATTTTTCTTTTTGGTGCAAAATGAGATTTCAGGCATATCAACACTGCCAGAAATGTTATCTTAAGGTGGAGTCAGTTTGCTATCAGTGTGTGATTCAAATGGTTCAAGTTGGCAATTGCATGCAATCTTTTTATGCTAATACAACAATTAACTGTGATAAATGGTCAAAAATCAAATATCTATTGCTATCACATATTTGTATCATTTATCAGAAATTCATATTGAACTGCTACATTTACACTCAACAACTTTCCTAATAAAAAGGATTATAACCAGAATACATCCAGCTCAAAGCTAGCTGAGTCGAGTCTCCTGGAAACGCATTCAGACTGGTGGTAACATATTGGCAATGTGTCTGCATTTATAGCTTAGAAATTATTTGCAAACCTTTAGCAGTCTCACTTGAGTGATTGCAGTAAGTCTAAGTAAGACTGTGACTGTTTGCAGAAAGGTTGCCTCCTATCTGGCCACCTGTGCAGTTGCCTTGCGATCAAAAGTGGTTGTGATTGTGAAACACTCTCAAAATCTGAGCAACCATTCAGACACTACAGTATGCAAAAAAAAATTGATGCCATCACCAATTTTAGTAGATGCAGTGAGGTTGCTATCCTATTTTTACTTGTGAGTGAGCTGTTAGCTTGTTCTGAATTAGGAGGTAGCTTTGTCAAGCTGAGTGTGTTCAGATTTGTTTCCTTGTAGTTTCCTTGTAACAAAATGTAATATTGTTGGGCTAAAATTATCTCAGGATTGGTGGTGCACAAGAGTATTTTAATTTCTGTAATACATTATTGATATTTGGTGTCCCTGTATCGATAGGGTATTGGCAGTCGAAATATCAAAATCTCTCATATTTGTGTCAGTTTTTCTCCCACCCGTATTGGCTATAGCATATCCCCACTTGAAAGGTTGGTGTCACATATTGTCAGTCTTTAGTATTTGAATATATGTATTGCTGTTAGATTCTATTTATCATCATTTATCATTGTGCAGGAACCTAGCCAAGTGAGGGGCTTTTGAATGCTGCCTGCTAGAGCCAATGTTAAAATGATCCAAATTGAGCAGGACTCCAGTATTTATAGCCAACCATTACATTCATGCAAATAGGGACTTGCCTTAACCTAGTGGCTGAATATCTTGAATCTGTGGTTGTTCAACAGCGCTCTTACCTGTTGGTGCTTCTTCTTAATGTGTTCTGTTATTATCCTTCTGAAGTGATAATGTATTTGCTCATTTAAATATTAAGCCACTTAGTGATTTTTACAGAAACCACTGCATTTATTTGACACATACAAATCATAATACCCTTGTTTTGCTTAGGGAAATGTTTTACTGTCATTGCTACTGACAATGATGATACGATAATCACAAATTCAGGGTTTATCCTGCATACAAAGAATTTTGGTCCCACCAGAGAGGTTTTGGTCACTCCCAAAGGAAATGCTCCAGGATTTGAATAAAAATATTTTTGACTGTTTCATTCATTGAAGCATAAAATGCATTCTAGTTGATCAGATTGCCATAAATGAGACACAGTCTTTGCCTTATCTATGAGGCAACTGTTCTTTGGTGCTTAGTCCCAAGGACAAATTAAGCAGAATACCTATGAAATAAAAGTATATTTCTCCTTAGTTGACTGTATTCAGGTAAAATCAAGTGGAGCAAAGCTCAAAGGGAGGGGACAACATTGCTTTTCTCTCTTGGCTTCATTTTCGTTTTCTTTTACTTTTGTATGTAGCCTAAATGTTGGTCTTATGGAGCCAGGAGTTGCCCTAATCTCTTTCTTGTGCTTCAACTATATCAGCAAGAGACCAGCCAGTGCCTCGGACACGACTAACTCCACTATCAGCAGCAGAGCTTGTGGCATTCTGACCTTTGTCATCATATTCAGGATTGTTTTGGCAGCTGTCTTCCAAAAATTTGGGGTTGATATTGGTTCATTTTTGGATTAAGGAGCATCCACAGTTGTACTGGAATTTCATTTCCAGTAATGTGACAAGTTACCTTAAACTCTTTTTTTTTATCGGCACACACATGGTGAACCAAAAAAAGCAAAGGAGTGGAGAAAAATCAGAGAAAGTTTTCTCCATTCATTTGGATGTAGCAGGAGAAATGTTTTGTTACACATTCACGTGACTTCTTCAGTCTCAGTTCACTGTAGGTTTCCCTAACCTTATAAACAGTACTTTCGCATAATGACGAAAACTAGCACCACTGACTAACAGTGAGCCATGAGCTCAGTTTCACGATCATTACTATGCAAATAGTCGTGACCACTGATCAATGCTCATGTCTACCATTCACAGAGACGAGAGAAACAGATTTAAATGAAAGCAGAATGCATTGGACTCTTAACTGCACTGATTTGAAATCAGTGTGCATATTGTGTGCATAACATACAACAACTCTTATAAGTCTATAACTGCATTCAAATCTATACAGATGATTTTTTTTTTTACTTGCAGTTTGTTATAGCCATAAAGAAGTAAAAGGACAGGTACGGAGAGTACAACCATAAAAGGAAGTTGCTTGCACAGTTTGGTTTACATTGCTCTAGGAGTTGGACTGGCCTGGGTATTCTCATTTTCTTTAAATATGTAGTACACAGGTATGCCTGTTAGAGACAGTATTAGCTGTTTAACTTATTTATGACAGGGAAAAAGAGCAGTGGATACATCATTTTATTATTTACAGAAACACACTACAAGGCTTTCTCTCATGTAAGGGGTGCTACTATTGACCAAACATTTCTTTTACCCAAAAGGTCATATGACCTGTTGTTGTGGGAACTTCATGCTTTGAAAACCACTTCTAAAGATTACTCTCAGCAGTCCTAACCTTTTCACTTAGCTCTGATCCTGAGCCAAACCTGCCTCTCTTTTTGCTGCAGCTTAGCCTGTACTAGTGCTGGAGAGCTTACACAGTCATCAAGGTGCACCAGCAAGAGGCTAAACAGAGACGGCTGCCAGAGAGAGGCTGTCTTAGTTTGTCACATAAAGATCCAAAGGACTGTGTTTTGTCTGGGAGTATTTGAGACAAGTACCACACATGTATATTCTTTAACATCCGTTCTTGTTTGCTCTGGACATCTAGGGCATAAGTATTGCCTCAGGAGTCAATATGATCATTTCGTTGTAAATTTTGTATGGGGTGGTTAAGTGGGGTGTTAGACTTAGAACAATGCAATGTTTGTTTTGTAGTTGGTGTGAGGTTATGCTTGAGTGAATTAAACAGATTTCTTGATCTGGCAGAGCACACTCAATATCTTAATTATAATGACAGCATATGAAACCTGTTTTTTTAAGGAAGAATATTGTCAGTGTATCTTGTTTAAATGCCAGTGAAACACAATAAGAGAAACATGTTCCGGCAGTTTTCTAGCAATGTCGCATGTTCAGTACAACAATGAGTCTACTATAAGTAGTTAACTTAAGTGGGTAGATATCAGCTGAACAGCTAAAACGGTATAAAGTCAACCTTTGCTGACTCTTGACTTGTTAACCGTAGAGCTGTAGTAGCATCCATCATCCTCCCCCCCTTGAATAAAACATTTCACCTATCTTACCCATCTCGCCTGACCTCTATTCCATACCCTTCTCACACAGCTGAGTTTTTCTACTGACAGAAAAACCAGATGAAGAAAAAAGTCACAGCTCCAATCACATAAGTTGAGAGACTGGTCTGCAATCTCCCGGTAACCAGTTATGTCTGATAAAAGATACAGAGGAGGTGGGTGGAGGGTTGCTCAACCGGTTTTGACTGGTTGCGTGAGGTTTCTGTGAAATTGACTAAGTATTCCTTACCATTGGCAAGTGGTTTCAGGAGGCTGCTTGCTGCTATCGCCAAGTGAAATTGGTTGCAAAGAGCTATACGGTGCTGCACTGAAACCCTCTGTGCAATTGCTTTGGTCAGTAGGTTGCTGTGGTCACTTGTAGTTTGTATGAAATACACAAATATGTCTGAAAACATTTGCTGACCTTCAAGCAGTTGTGAAAGTGTGATACAAACTCGAAATGGACAGTTTTTTTCATTTAAAATAAAAGTCCTTAACACTAGGGCTGCCACAAACGATTATTTTGATAGTCGACTAGTCACCGATTATTTTTGCGATTAGTCGACTAATCAGATCATCATCCATTGAACGTAAAAGTACAGCTTATTGCACCAGCAGCATCTGCTCTTATATAACTATCATTAGCTTACAGCTTTAAGTGTTTAAGGTCTGTGCTAACTAAAAATAAAGACAAGATGATAGTTAATTGAATTCTAATTAAATGTGCAGATTGTTTCGGTGGAGTTTAATAAACTCAGCCGATTTACTCAGGAACAAATAAAATACTGAAAAAAGCCAAACAATAACATTTTTAAGTTATCTAAGTGACTTGTATATGTTTAACCTGAGTAGGGCGGTGGGTTTGAAAACGATCTGCCGGGAGTCCGGTGCTCTCATGGCCCCCGGCTAGCTATCGAGCTAGTGGGTAACAGACGCCTCCGAAAACGTCGGAGCGCTTTTGAAAATATGTGGTGTCTTGATAAACTGAGCAGATATTTGAGGTTTACACAGCTACATTCTCGCCTGAAAATATGTTAAACGTTTATTTTGTGACCCAGAAAGAATAATAAGAGTAATATTAAAACTAACTAGCTGCCGCCATTGTTGACAACTGCGCTGGGCCGCGCTATGAATTCTGGGACACAGTTTCTTCTTCTTCGGGGTTTAACGGCAGCTGGCATCCTTGTACATGCAGTGCTGCCATCTTCTGTTTCAGTCCGTTATTACACTCTTAAATCCTGCTACTTATTCCTGCTTTTGGGATCTTACAAAGCTTCAAATGACGCGTCGACTATTAAATCAGTCGTCGACGATTTTGATAGTCGACGTAATCGTGACTAGTCGACTAATCGTGGCAGCCCTACTTAACACTCAAACCACCATGTTTCAAAAATTGCAACTTTTTACTTTGAGGGTGAGTGGTCTGAATTTCCTATTTGTATTACACTCGTTAACAGCAGCAACCTGCTAGTGATCAAATCAATCACCCTCTTTTCAGTTCTTGCAAATTCACACACTGGCAGCCAGCAGCCTGTTGTCAGACGGTCTGGGAATACACGCTTCTCCCTAGCAGCCAGATGTTTTCAGGGGATCACTGCCTGGTTTCTAGACCTAGATGACTAAGGCCTAATGAGATAAGATAGAAGAGCATCTCAGTAGTCACATTAAGCTCTAATTCAAAAATCAGTACGGCGGTCAGAAATATCCTCCTGTTTTCTGTCAGTAGATGATGATGGTTCGCTACAGCTGCTTCACTCACATTAATTTCGTGCCTTTGCAAACCCAGACATCTCTGTGTTGCATGTGTTGATTCTATGGAGAAATGATAGTGAAGGCAGATCCAATTTATTAAACTTTCATAATGATGATAATGGTAATAATGATTTAATGCATTAAAGAGGAAATGCAATAAAAATTACCTATGCTATCGCCGCTCATTTTTACAATCTTTGATCTCGACATTGTCATATATCAGCACAACTCTAAGGAGCATGTTTACATTTTATTCTCTTTTTTTTCTCAGTTTTCATATACACATATTCTGATCTTTGCCCACTACAAGAGGACTAAAGATTTATTTTAAATGGTAATGAGAACTGCATTCTTTTAGTAGGAAACACTTTTAAGATTCATCATCAGAGTAGAAAATATTTCTAAACATTTTGTTCCTAGAAGTTCTTTCAAAAAGGGGTATTTCTTTTTGTCAGAACTGCCAGGAAAGAGTTAAAAGAAACAAAAATTGTGTGAGAAAGTGACTGACAGCTAGTTAAAATTTACTGTCAAAATCCAAAGTGTTATATTTGTAAAGTGTAAAAATTGCCAATTTAAACAAAATTTCTGTTTTTCTCCCACAGCAAACGTCGAAGGAATTTTAAAAGAAAAAAACAAACCTTCATTAACCTTTGCAACGGGAAAGAGCTTCCATCCGAAGGTCCTGGGATCGTGTGCTGTTCAAACACTTAAGCATGTGGCCTATGGATGCCACAATCCAGCTACTTCAAAGGATTTTTTCTCCCATGGCATTTTAACAAAGGGACAAAGTATCATAAGTATCCAAAAAGTCTTTGGATCCAAAGGCCTTTATTCCAAGGGTAATTGTAAATGTGTGGGCCTGCACAGGAATGTGTTTTTTAAAAGCCTCTTTGGCTGTCTGTCCTGTTTTTTTGGAATAAGTGACCTGACAAGAGAGACTCCCATGAGCAATCTTGTAGGTTCCCCGATAACGTCGACATGAGTAGTACTTTAGGTAAAGATAAAGAAACGAAAGAAAAGGACCCCAAAGGTGGTCCGGCCGGCTTAGTGAAGGATGGGGGCAAAGACCCGAAGACCAAAGGGAAAGATGCCAAAGAAGGAAAGAAGGACACCAGCAGCTCAACACCAGGTGTTGCCTTCTCCGTTGACAATACGATAAAGCGGCCAAACCCAGCAACAGGTACACGCAAGAAGTCCAGTAATGCAGAGGTGATCAAAGAGCTTAACAAATGTCGGGAGGAGAATTCGACGAGACTGGATTTGTCCAAGCGGTCCATTCACACTCTGCCCACTTCCATTAAGGAGTTGACACAGTTGACTGAACTCTACCTATACAGCAATAAGCTGCAGAGCCTGCCAGCTGAGGTGGGTTGCCTATCAGGCCTGGTCACTTTGGCCCTCAGTGAGAACTCCCTGACCAGTTTGCCTGACTCCCTGGACTCCCTGAAGAAGCTTCGAATGCTTGACCTCCGACATAACAAGCTAAGAGAGATACCACCAGTCGTCTATCGCTTGACATCTTTGACCACGCTGTACTTGCGCTTCAATCGCATTACAACAGTGGAGAAGGACATCCGAAACCTATCCAAACTCACCATGCTCAGCATTCGTGAGAACAAGATCAAACAGCTACCCGCTGAGATAGGTGAGTAAAATGGAAATGAATTTTTCAGGTGAAGGAAGGACAAAAGACAGCCTTTTTTCACTGACTGTAAGAAGATTCCAGTGTAAGGGAGTGATTGACCATGGATTTGAAATATTTAGCTGTATTAATTTTCAATCAGGGTGTACGTTGTGATGGCCATTTTTTTAATGTATATGATTCTACAACACCCCTATACACAGTCTCCTTCAGCTCCAGCAGTACTACATAGACCATTACTAAATTCCAAAATCCCAAACTAATAACAGCGTTGTAATTGTCAATGTTCTCTCTAACGTACTGTAGTGCATTTAAAAATTGTTGCTGTTAACTTGGCTGTTCCAATTCGGGGGAAAAAAAATCAGTTCTGCACATTTAAATCTGTATTTTAATTCTCTTTATGTGGAATGAGACAAAAGGCTTAGAAGTTGTCAGTGAGGCCAGTGTATAATATTGAAAACACCCTTGTTGAATTAGTAGTTTTTGTATTTTGTATGCATCTTCTTGCAGGGGAGCTATGCAGCCTCATTACTCTGGACGTTGCCCATAACCAGTTGGAACACCTACCGAGGGAGATTGGAAATTGCACACAGATAACTAACCTCGACTTGCAGCACAATGAGCTCTTGGACCTCCCAGAGACTATAGGTAATATAACTACATCATTTGTATTCATCAGTTTGTGAATCCAGCTACATTTAATAATGATGCAAAAAATGTTTTTGGTTACTATTTCAGGAAACTTGGCAAGCATAAATCGCTTAGGTCTGAGGTACAATAGATTGTCAGCTATTCCCAGATCTTTAGCGCTATGTCGAGAACTGGAGGAGCTAAATCTTGAAAACAACAACATTTCAGTGTTGCCAGAGGTAAGTAGACCATGGATTTTTATCACAAATGTAATATGATATGTTTGTGGTCTACTTGTGAATATATCCAGTGTAAAACCCAACCGCATATACCAACAGCCTTGTCCTGCTCATATGATTCCTGCCATGCTACTGTTTCTGTATTTGGCCAGGGTCTGCTGTCAAGTTTGGTCAATCTGACGAGTTTAACACTGGCAAGAAACTGCTTCCAGTCGTACCCTGTGGGTGGGCCATCCCAGTTCTCAACCATTTACTCTCTCAACATGGAGCACAACCGTATCAACAAGATACCCTTTGGCATCTTTTCCAGGGCAAAAGTGTTAAGCAAGCTTAACATGAAGGTATAGTTACACGCTTGTAATACAATATACAATTAATATCTTTTGGTTAAATTATCTCCATTTTATCTGCTGTTGTTTTATTTTTGCCAAAGTCTGGTGGTAGTAAGGTATCACAAGAGGATAAAACGGGTGAATATTAAGCCTGGTTTTTACCGCAGACATATTTGACTTGTCGTAAAAAGAAAGGTCCAGGTGGACAATGGCTCTGTTATTGTCAAGTGTTCCAGTAAGCTGTGACTGTGAGCTAGCATGAGCAATACTAGGAGGCTGAAACTGAGGGAGCTAAATTGAATTTGAACATTATTGAATCTGTGCTGTGACATGTTAAAATATCTTCAGAGAAGAAAAACCACAGGAACATCAGGTATTGAACTGAAGCTTTGTTATACCTGAGCAATATGGAGTCACATACAAAAAGTTATGCACTCCTGTGAATTCATAGAAAATTTTGATATTTAACAAAGCAACAAATCAACATTCTGCACTTTTGGAAAGTTTGCTTTTACAGTAGTTCTAATAAAAGTGAGGTAGAACGATAAAAGTTCATGGAATCATTAAATATATCGAAGTCAAATATCTGTTACGTGGAAAAAAACACACGGTGAGTACTCTTAAAGTGTCATTTCAAAAGAATATGTTTTATTGTAAGAAGCATATCTAATGTAATCCATCAGTCTGCTCACCCTATTTTGTTGACTCACTGAATAGTCAGTTATATTGCTAATAACGCTTTTCCTTTGTCTTCGCTCAGGACAACCAGTTAACAGCACTGCCTTTGGATTTTGGTACATGGACTAGCATGGTTGAACTTAACCTGGCCACCAATCAGCTGACTAAGATCCCAGAGGATATCTGTGGTCTTGCTTCTCTGGAGGTGAGTCTTTCATACATAAATGTTGGGTGATTTTTTTTTTTTTTTTTTTTTTGATTTTTTTTAGTATCTCAGCACAATATCTAAGAGATGATATTTGGTACAGATTTATAATAAATTATGAACATTGGGAACTTATCTTTGAGGCTAGTGATTTATTAAATAAACTCATATCAGCCGCTGTTGCTTTTTCTGGGTTTATTTTTTGGTTTAATTGTGATGTTTAATTGTTTAATTCTGTGAATCATTATATTTAATAGTGCCAAGCTGTCTGATTGTTCCTTATTAAAAAAACCCCTCATTGTCTTCACAGGTGTTAATTTTGTCCAATAATCTTCTCAAGAAGTTACCACATGGTATTGGGAATTTGAGAAAGTTAAGGGAGCTTGACTTGGAGGAAAACAAGTTGGAATGTCTACCTAATGAAATCGCTTATCTGAAAGATTTACAGGTAAGCCTACCATTGCTAAAATTGTCTGGTTGCTCTGATTTCTGTTGTATATGAATCAGAATCAGTTGTTTTAACAATCTTAAAAACTGAGATCCTAATCCTTTATCATAGAAATCACTTTAGTTTTAAGGAGCAGATACAGCACAGCCTGTCTACACATTAGATAATCATCCACAGTTGGTCTCCAGCTGGTAAATGCTGTGGCATACAGTGGAATCAGAAGCCTTTTTACAGTTTCATTGTGCTGTCTCTACCTTCGTTTCAGAAACTGGTGTTGACAAATAATCAGCTGACTATGTTACCCAGAGGAATCGGCCACCTCCTCAACCTGACTCATCTGGGTTTGGGGGAGAACCAGCTGCAACACCTTCCGGAGGAGATTGGTCAGTACTCCTCTTATACCCATTCTGAAAATCTCCTTTATGACAAAGAAAATACATGTAACCATTATTTTTTTCCATAAAGGCTAAGCGTAACCATTAGAGTTCAAGAGCTTAACAGTCCACAGTATGTGCCACCTCTGACCCTTCCTCCCAGTGACTGGACCAATCTGGATAGCTTTGTTAGTGTTGCGTTAAGCCAGAGATTAAAATGAGTGGGGAAAGAAGATAAGGTTAGTGTATTTTTAGAGTGTTTAGGCAGAGAGAAGAAGTAGGTTATAGATGTGGTATAGAGGTATTTGGATTTTCTTTTGAAGCAGTAACAGTGCAACATTTATAGTTTGTAAGACTTAAAATTTGTATAGCTAATGAAGATTGGAGGTTTTGCCCTTACCATCTTAATGGCCATTAATGATTTTTTCTGAGCTTGGTTTAATTTGGCCTTTCTAATATGAATGAATTATGTTGTTGCCCTTCATATTCACTAACATGTGAAGCCTTTCAAAAGGACACTAACTGGCAGTTTGTATTATTACTAGTTGCAACATTAGGTATCATGATCAGTAAAGTTTATTGCAAAACATTACAAGGAAACCTCTTGCAATATAAATAAAATACTTTTATTCTTGACGTGGTAGTTGCTACAGCAGCTTTGCACAGTTTCATTCTTAATAATCCTGGATTATCTTTAACTGCACTTAGGTGCCCTGCTTTTAGCCCAAGTTTATTCTCATTGGCTGTCTCTTTGAACAATAGATTGGTGATGCTGTTTTGCTCAGAGCCAGGGGTGTCTAGCGGAGATGACCAGAACCTAATCTGACCTGAGCTTTTGGCGCGCTGGAATTAATTGCACTTATGCGTACCTCATTTGCTATTTCATGAGTGCTTAAAGTGCATCAAATCTAATATACTAAATAAAGGAGCTATCATTGAAAAAAAATTATTTTATTGACACAGTTTCCCTGGATGACAGTATACGCTTAAACTAACACTGCATAATGTCTGTCCTCAGGCACACTGGAGAACTTGGAGGAACTGTACCTCAACGACAACCCCAACCTGCACAGCCTTCCATTTGAGCTGGCCCTCTGCAGTAAACTGTCCATCATGAGCATAGAGAACTGTCCCCTCACCCATCTGCCACCCCAGATTGTCGCAGGAGGCCCTTCCTTCATCATTCAGTTCCTCAAGATGCAGGGACCATACCGTGCCATGGTCTGAGCCAAGAGCAGCTCAATGCCAGTCCTGATTAACTGCAAACCCTCCACTTGCTCTGCACCCTTTTGCCTGCCCACCCTCATTATGTGTATCATACACTGTAAAGAAAACACACTCGTCACAACAGGTGTCGGTGGGGCAAATAAAAAGAGGATACTGAGGAGGAAAATGTTTCTTTTTATCATCCTTAGGCAGAAGCAAAGCAAACCTTTGGAGACTTGACTTCTGTGTTTCTCCAGTTTATCACGGTCATTTTAGGACGCCAGTCCATCACCCGTAACTCGTCTTTCATTCCGAATCATACAAGAGGAATTATTTCCATCTATTTGCCAAAACTGAAGATATATAAAGTTATATATATTGAGTAACTGTGAGCTAAGTGGCAAGTCTTTCAACCATATAAACCATGCTCCCATTGCCAATGTATTTATGGTAATTACAAGCATCTATTATGTGAGCAAGGATACAATTGTATGCAAAAACAAACAAAAAGTCTTTGGAACTTTTAATTTACTGCTGCTGCCGTGATTTTTAACGTCATCTTGTTATATATTCTTTTGACTCTCCCATTTTTAAAACATTTTTTTTAAACCTCATCTTCCCTTGACATAAATTGTGTTAATTGCTTCTTGACTATAGAGAACAAAGGTCTAATGATGGTGTTCTTTTTTTTTTTTTTTTTTTTTTGGCATTTTGTTTTGTTTTCTTTTTTTAACCTTTTAATTTTTTTTTAAATGTGCCTATGTCTAGAGTGAACCAGTGGTTTATTTCTAAACACGGTTGACCACAAGAGTACAAAGACATAAATTATTTCGGTAACTTTTTTTTTTTTTTTTAAATTACTGCTGTTACTTTTTGTTTTTACTTTTTTAGGGTCTTTTTTTAAAATAAATAGCAGCAGGAGATAGTAAATGCATACATAGAGAAATGCCAATCACACATGCTTGAAAAACAGAAGCAACTTGGACTTTTCTCCAAAGCAGGCAGTGCTGTGGGCCCTGTCTATATTGATTTTATGTGACAAAAAGGTATTGAGAAACATCAGCGCATACATAGGTGATGGGATAAATGATGTTTTTATATATTAATACAAATACTGGTTGTTGCCTTGAGTGCAATTTTTAGTTATGTTTACTTGTTTGATATTATCTTCAGTGTTGGGTTGCATAGCGGTCATCCAGTTGATCATTGACCAACATATCAAGCGTTTTTAAAAGACGTTTTGAGCTTCTGGAGCAAGTGGTGAGTGTATGAGAGTTTAAAAAAAAAAAAAAAAAAAAAGAAGAAAAACATTTATAATAAAACATTGGCCGGTAACTTCTTGAAAGTTCTTTCTTTTTTCTTTTTAAAAGATGTCTTTAATTTTCTGTAGTTTGTTTTCACAGGGTCGAGTTAAGAATCTTAATAGCATCATGCAAACTATTCCCTTGATTTGTATTGATTTGTAACTTAACTTTTTTTTAAAGATATCTTTGTTGTCCCACACTGTCCCAGCAATGCTGCTGCTTGTATGCACTTTTTATTTGCATTCTCTATATTAAGACAAAAAAAAAAATCAGTAGTCTCTCATTGATTATTTTTGAATGGGGGCATTTTGTTTCAGAAGTATTTTATTTGTTAAACGGTTGTAAATTTGTATCAATTAAATATAAATGCTGAGTTTCACTGGCTCAAAATAAATGGTAACTTTCTTTGGGGAAGGTTTTCCTTTCAGTCGCAAAGGAACCTGCTCTCTTGAACTGTAAAAAAAAAAAAAAAAAAAAAAGGTCTCTGGGTGTGAGACAGTTTTAATATTCACATATCCTGCTTTCTCTGTTGCAAGCATAACAGCTAACTGCATTTCAAATGAGCCCAGTTTATTTTAAATCAATTTGTTTTGGGGTTTTTTTTTGTTTGTTTTTTTTATTCAAAATGATAAAATGTGCTTTCAGTTAGTATTATCTCCTGTGACTGTGCATTTTAAGAATCCAACAAAAGGAAATCAAACCAAACCTTTTTTGTTTCCTTAAGATGTTTTGCATCCCAATTCTATATTCAATCATGGATCTTTTTTTGTATTGACATGTGTGGGCCTACTTTCTCTGCAGCAGCTTGGTGTGTTTTAGTGGGTTGTGTTGGCCACTCTTCTCAACAGGAAGCCCAAGTGACGTGAGCACCACAGCTCACGTTGGAGTTGGGTCGGGTCAGGGTTGGGGGAACAATGAAACGCTGCTTCTAATTTACCAGCAGAACCTGTTGCTGCTTTTCATGGACTTAAACATATGCTGTTCCGAGACAGAGGGAGCCGAGTAGGGCAGGAGAAGGGAAAACGATCCACTCCCAAGAACGATAGAGACTTCACTCGAAAACCTGACAAGGGACAAATCCACTGACCTTTTCGGTTAAGCATCAGGCCCGGTGGTTTTCACACAGATCAAATCGTTCGGACACAACGATGAGACAACACAAGGTGCATATTTGAGCTTAACGCAGTTACAGTACAAGACTGTCGGAAAAAGACAAAAAAAATTGTAAAAAGGGCTTTCTGTGTTCACGCTCAACAACACACCGGAGGCATTGCATTCCTGGGTTTTATATAAAAGCTTTGGAAGTTTCTTTTGTTTTGTGTGTGTATTTACTTTTAGCTGTAAACAATTGTGTGAAAAATGCCTTCAACGAGTACTCAAAAGTGAGATGTGCATTAGGTATGCAGCGTGAGCGCTGTGACCCATTTTTACATTCAGTCTCTCTGTTTTACTTTATTCATGTGCCATTTTGCAAGGCTGAGAATGCCAGGGTATGAAGAGACGAGATGACGGGAGGTGAGGCACGAACTGAGCGGGGCTGATCGAGTGGAGAGCATTTATCAGATCGTGGAATGTAGTTTTAATGTTCTGAGGAGGAGATGGAGATCACCGACCTGTCCATTCAGTTCCAGGTGCTGACTTGTTGCTGCAGGTGGTGATGATGTATTGCGTACTGGTGCATCCAAAATAATTGGAGTATTTTGTTTATTTTTCTATCGTTTGTGATTTTAGGCCATCGAGAGCATCACAGAATCAGTCATTTTGCTCCTTTTGCTTTTTTGTTTCTGGATCATGAGTCATCATTTTCTTGCCTTGTTATTTTGTACAGGAAACAAGCATGTTGAACACATTTGACATGATTTGTCTGGGTCAGAATCGGGCGTTTTTGCATAGAAGATTTCGATTTAGTGGCTATTTGGTGTATCTGCAAATGCTCCCTTTTTGTATATTGCAAAGGGTGTCGAAGCATTGTGTGGCAATGCTTATCCTACTTAATCTACATTGACAAGCAGCCTTAATGGTCTTTTTTTATGTGTTTGTTTGGCTATTCCTTGTGTCTATGGCCACTGACTGTACTTGATGACAAGCAACTGGTTGTTACAATGTAAATTTGGGTCTAGTTTCTTCTGTCTTATTTTTCCTTTTACTCTGTACAGTAATCTGACGTTATGGTAGGCTCAGTATTACAAAATCTGTAATGTGATGAGTTTTTCAAGAAAACAGAGAGCGCAATGGAAGATGATGCCATTATGCTACCAAGTGGATGTGCATTAGCTTACGTCTCCCTTGTCTTTGGCATTAAAAGGGAATTCCACCAACACTGACTTGCATTGTTATTTTGCGAAAGAACAACGTATTTATTTTTTTAATATCTTATCTCTGCAGTTATATCAGGTTTAATTCAGGAGTTTTGCAGAGAGACTAAACTTAATTTCTTAAAAATAAATCTATACTGAGATTAGGTAGTTTTGGACATGTTTTCAGAAACACAACAAAAAAATTCCAGGTTTGTTTCCACATGAGGGAACATGGATTCATAATTACTCATCTTTTTTGTATATAAACCGAGTCAGCTTTGGTGGAATGGCCCTTTAATGTGAAGCTGTCCAATCTTTCCCAGTGCATACTTATCTGAATCGCACCCAGCCACTGACACATCCTCCTGTAGTATCTCCATACATTTACTTGACTGCCTTATGTGCACCAAGCAAAACCTTTATGACCGCTTGATTTAATCCACAAAAACAGTCATTTTTTCTTTTATTTCCTTTTTACGCCAGTAAAGAGATGCGGGTCCTTGGACATAACAGATTTTGGATGAGTTGTTTCTTGACTGGACGAGCAGACGCAGACATGACTACCTCTATGTGAGTCTTCATTGCTAACCAGTGACCAAGATCCAGTCTGAGGTGTTTCCACCTGTGTACAGCTGTGTGTTTGAAACAGGAAATCTGGACCAGCAATTAAACAACAGTCTGTTTTACTAAGCACCCCCACCCCCCTCCGATGTTTTATTTGTTTGGATATATATGCCTTTATTAAGCATTATTTGGCAATTGGAAAAGAAGAGAAATACACCGACTCTTGTGCTTGGTTGTAAATGACAAACTTAATCAATGCCGCCCCATTGTAAGAAAATTATTCTGATACCAACTAGCTGCAGAGTACTACTTTGCAAATGAGTGAAAATGACCATGTTTGGTGATGTTCTGTATGTACATACATCTTTTTAACTGTAATAAACTGAAAAATATTTACAAATTCATGTGCTTGTATTTAAATTTCACATTTTTTAGAGTCAGGATTCCCCCCCCCCCCCCCCCCATTTTTCTATCGTTTTGTTTCCATTTTGTATTTCAGACAGACATCACAGCATGGGAATATTAAGTTAATATTAACGTTTCCCTAATGTTAAAGGGTAACAGTAATCAGAAGTTAAAAGAGACTTGAAATTAATAAGCTGTTTTTTCCCCCACCATGATGAAAAAACATGAGAGCAAATCCAAAACATCCACATGATTTATTAAAGGAAAGTGCAAGTAAAAACTCATCGTGCTTAATCGTCATCAATCATCATGCTCTGAAAATCAAAACTTACTATAGGCTACTCACCTTTAAAACACAACATCAATAATTTCTAAAATAGCAGAAACCAACCAACCAAATAAACACACAAATTTTTTTTTATGTAACCACAGTGGCAATTTTAAGAGGTGGTTGTGCTGTTAAAATGTGGCAACAGCAAGCAGCTGTACAGAGAAACAGTTCCAGTTAGTGGGACATGCACTGGGGCTTCATCACTGGTGGTGTGGGACTTTGCCTTGATAAGAAACTTTTGTAAGAGCTAGTAGTTTCTTCAATAACAAATCATTAAGATTTATCGTAGCCCAAAATGCAATCCGTCTAAAAATACAAAGAAAGAAAAATCTATTTATTAATTTGTAATAAAAGTGTAACGCGCGGCGGACACTAAAGCGGTCGCGCCAGAATGTCACGCTAAAAAGAAAGATTCTTTAAAATACAAGGGGGAGCAAGCGAGTCAGATACCACAGGCACAGAGAGGGAGCAGGTCTGATCAGAAACAGTTTATTACTAGGCCAGGGAGCACAAATAAAACACCCTTAAAATGTACATAATAAAATGTTTGCTCTCTACTAAAAACAATTCTAAAACCCATAAAACTACCATTTTCTACATTCACTAAAACCCCCCCTGCTATAATTAGGCCACATGTTCATTATGGGTCCATCAGCAGGCCAGGAATTCCTCCTTTAGAGCAGAGTCCACGCCAGCCCCGTCTTCAGCAAAGAAAGAGCCACCCATCTTCTTGTCCTTCCGCTGGCCCATCACTTCCCAGCCCGGCTTGCGTTCTGCACCCGAATCCATGATGCGACCACCGCCACAGCTCCCCTTGCATCGGTGTCCTGCAACATAACAAATAGGGGCCAGAACAATGGTCCCAGAAGCGGCCCTGGCTCATGGCCATGGTGACCCTCTCCCAATCCAGCTGCACCCAGTAAACAACAGTAGAGACCCTACTCACAAATGCAGGCAGAGGTAAACCTCTGCCCTGCTGTCAATCACACGCGTTGTCTCTTACTGTTGCCGTTCCATGAGGTCAGGACTTGGTCGCCACATCACACTGGCCGTCTTGCATTAACCTTCCAGTCTGGGACCTCTCTCCTTCGGTGCCCAGCTAGCCTGTTTTTAAAAGGTCTTTACACAGCTGATAGGCCACCTCTGGACACACCCCTGCCTCAGCAGGTGGTCCCTATCAGCTAATTTGTCCCATGTGCAGCCAGTCCACAGTGGATAAAAACCATGTCACATAAAACACTAAAAACCATGCAATAGAAACAGAATAAAACCATGCAAATAAAACACTCATAAATAAACACTAAAAATCAGAATAAAAACAATATACAAGATAAATACAAATTTCCACTGTGTGACAAAAGTACACTCTTCTAATGTTCTAAATGAAATAAACAAATGTTTTTCCACTGGTTCCACTTAAGCAGTGGAAGCAGTCTTTGTGTGTCACCCCCGGGGACGATTTCAGCACTCACTGCACAACACGTTTCCTGTTTGTTTTGCATCGCTGCTGACCTGTGCCAGAGCTGAGTCTGTTCTCATTCACAGCTCATCTTGGAAGTGCTGATGTGATTCATTATTCACCTGTGCAGAGAATACAGCTGCAAACGCCACTGATGATAACGGAAAGAAATAGGTTGCTCTAATCTTAAGTATTGCCCGCGGTTTGTCTGCATCCAGCATTTCTCACTTGTCAGGTTGATGACATGCAGCATTGCCACAGATGTTCTCACCATATATCTATAATTCACTTTCAGACTGGCTATTTTCACCTTGCCTTTGAGGTTAATACGGTTTCATTTATGCTACATAATGTGTAACGAAAGATGGTAAAAGAGCAGCAGGTGCATTTTACACAATGTTTGTTTGTTTGTTTGTTTTTTTTAAGTAATCACAGTCTCTCTAACGGCCTGAAGCTGTATCGGTGTCATCAGTCCAGTGCAACACCGCCCCCTGCTGGGGAGATGAAATTGTTTTCTAACTTAAGCTCGAAACGGGGTTTTCTTCTTTTTTCTTGTATTCATTTCATCTTTTTAAATAAATCTATAATAATACTCACATGATGTCACCATGGAGCTACCAACACCATCTGAAAATCAACCCGATCAACCGAGTTCATCGTCTCGTCTAGTTACGCTCAAGTATGTACTGTGGGAGAGTGCTGTCTCCCACATATCTGTCTTTAGCAAAGGAAATCATAAACTTGGGGGAAAAAACACTGAGCTCATTGACCTCCTCCACTTCCTCATCGTCTGTGTTGTCCATAAATATCTTTTTTCCCACGGAGCTGGTTCCCGAAGCTGGGAGGCTCTTGCTGGAGACGACAGGTGTCACTGTATCCTTGCGCTTTGTGCGCGCCCTCATGCATCAACCGGCGCCACGAGACAATGTTTACCCAAAAACAGTCAGCCAGTTCCCTGTACGGCTGCTATCATTTCACCAGCCAGGACAGATAAGAGTTGGATTGTCAGGCTTTTTTGTGGGTCCTGCCTGTGAGCAGCGATTCGCAGGTGGGCACTTTGAATATTCACTGACTTCCCGTTAAAAGCTTTCCGCACATTTATCGGATAGTTTGTGGTTTATGGCTTCAACAGAAGACACTCACAGAGCAACCAAAATTTCTAATAATCCATTAAGCTATTGGGTTACATGTTTCTGACTAAAATCATGTCAATTTTCTCTTCCACATCTTGTTGCTCCTGCTTTGGAGTGAACAGGGTCAAAGACACACTTCTGTTTCCGTGATCCAAATCATCAAATTAACGGTGAATAGAAAATAAAAGATCCCCGGAAAAAACATCAGAAAATTTGACACTACATGTAAGCACGTGACTGTAAAAATCAGTGTATTATTAGCTAAAATTACAAACTAAAATATGGTTGGTTCATAATTAGAGCTGTAGTTTTAGCCGCTCCACAGCATAGACACCAACAGGGTGTTAAACCCACTGAAGTCGCCATTAACTGTTGCAGCTTTAGTTTGTTTGTGAGAGACGAGCACAACTGAAGTCAAGATTATCACAACACTTTTTTCAGTGTGTCTGCTGACTCCTGCATTCTGAGCGCGCCCGGCACACACTGATGATAAGCAGCGTACTCTGTGTCCTCTCTTCGAGATTTCCCTCCTTCGAGTCACCCTGCTGGAGCGATTTTTTTTAGTGGAACACAAACAATGCATTCAGCACAGTTTCTGTGGTAAGAAAGACTTTCTGAGAAGAGTCTGGGAGTTTGGACCATAATGAATCCCCCAGTGGATGAAATCTAAAGAAATGCTAAAAGTGTCCAAACCAAACAAAAGCGCAGGCTTCTCCAGCTATAAATTGTATACATAAAAAGAGGGGATTAGCATTTGTGGGGTTTGCGAAGTCTTGTGAGATTTTTGATCTAATGTCAGAGGAATACTGCCCACACTGTATGTGTCAGATTTAGGAAAATAACTACTTTCTAGTTGACTTAAGTAATACTTAAAACTGACTCTTTATTACTCTCTTTTTAAATGTTCCCTTGCTGTCTTAGATTTATGAAAAACATTTTCCGGCTTCGGCGCACTGTTGGTTTATTTTAAAGTTCAGTAAAGATCCAGTCTTTATCCTTTTTTCATACTGATAAATATGTTTTTAGTGTTAAATTGTTGCAGCTGTTGTGTGATTACCTGGCACATCCTTAGTCTATGGACGCAATGCATCATATGACAGGTAAATATAGTAAGTAAACTGGACTGGGCAGAGTAATGCAAGCATCAGGTGAAGTTAAATATTTGAATTCAAACATCAGGTGAACTACTGAACAGAGTTCATGACATGTAAAGAGACAAAGGGTTTCTATTCATAGTTATAGTCAAATTTCTGCGTGTTTGGGTGTGACTCGGAGTGACTGTTAATTAGGAGGTTGAGAGATAAGGTTTGTCATGATGTCAGAATGCTGAAAAGGAATATTTGGGCAGGTTTATTTCAGGTCACTGGGTAACTTTTTATCACTTTGCAGGATTTGTCTTGCAAAGTGGATTGCACAGTGACTCCTAATAGGCTTGTATTGTGATACATGTCCCACTATACAACTTTTTCACAAGAAACAGCTTTCGATTCTCATTACATGGCAAGACAGTCACACAGGACACATTAGAAAATAAATAGAAAGGCAAAAATATGTTTGATATTTATTTAATTTGAACCATTTTAATTTAATTTTTAGCTTTATCCTCATTATCCACTTTTAATGCCCTATAAGTCAGCAGCCACCATGAGATTACACTGAAGAAGAAAACCACCTGCATGTTTGAAGAAAAATATTACTTGGCAGCAATCTGTTTATATCACGAGATACTGATAAGATCGTCTGTGCCAATAAAAAAAAAGTTCTGCTAATCACTGAATTTGCTTCAATAAGTGGCCACAGAGAAACACACACACAGAGAGGACTCCTTATAGAACAGGTTGTATTTTTTTTAGATTCTGTTGGGAATACAGAGCTAATACTCTACATCTGCCTGAGCCTCTGCTACCATTGGCCACTTCGTTATATGTATCCTTCAGGCAAACAGGTCTGTGAGTCAGTCGGAGGTCCGCTCTCGAAAAAGTTTGGGGACTCCCTTGTGTGTTCTACATGGAGTGTGAAAGGTGGCCAAATAAATTAGGTTTGGTGGGTAATAAAATGCTTCTCTGATATCCACATGGTGTGTCCATGGCAGCTGCTTAGCAACAGAGTCTAGCAGCTGCACTGCAAAAAATATCTGTCCCAACACGGCCTGTACTTTACGCTTTCAATAGTCTCTTTTTGAACTGCAAAATGTGGCTTCTTACTCAGTGACCTGAATTAAAACCTCCATAACTTTGCCACAAAAAAGCGTTCTTTCTCTTGCAGTAATTCTGCCTTTAGTATCTATTTACTCTGGCTGTTTTTTCGTTTTAAAAATCAGGATCACGAGGCGTCATGTCAAACACCTGGAGCAGTAATTCTTGAAGGGGAACAAATTAAATTAAACAAAAATGTAACAACATCGCATGATCCAGATATACCTGTTATTTCGTTCAGAAGTTGCACAAGTTTTCTTTTCTTTTCATTTCTTTTCTTTTCCATCTCCGCCTCCCCGTTGCACTAAGCTTGCAGACCGTATTTTGTGTGCGATATGTTGCCAGGTAAACATGGCATGGCAAAACGCCAGTGTTGACACTCCGCGGAAGCACAGTGGCCCGGTGATGGGGACACTTTTTGCAGCGTGCGGAATATAAAGAGAGGGAGTGGCGCACTGGTTAACACTGAGGAGAGAAACTCCACACGCAGACAGAAGCACGGCAGCGCCCGGGATAACGTGATTAGCGCTCTATTAGGTCCGCTACTGAGCACAACTAGATGCAGCACAGAGATCATTGTGTGAGGAGAGAGAGAGGAGACGCAGAGGAAACGCTTCATCTGCCTCATGGAGCCTCTTTTCTTTCAAACGGTCTGCCTGAAGAAGTTACCCACTGACAGTTTTTTAATGCCTGTGCCTCTCATGCACTGGACACGTTGTGCCACTGCCCTTCATCTCAGGTAAGGCTGCTCCGCTCTTTTTTACGCTCTTTTCTCAGTGTTACTCCCTAATGTCTCAGACAGGTGAAATTAGTACATAAGTCATGTCATAGTTAAGCGAGAACAGAATTGTTAGCACTGAAGGATCTGATGTTTGTTTCTTTGTGTTGCCTCATATTTTCAGATGAACTGTCAGCCTTATAAATAATAAGGGCTAATTCTTGGAGGAGGCAGTGCACAATGAAAGAGAAAAAGCTGAGGAAAGCCCCAGAGGAGTGATTCATTTGCTTCCTTTCCTCATCCCTGCTGTGAGCTACAAGCTCTGTCCTTCCTGGTGGATGATATTTGTTAACCTCAGGTGAACTCAGATAGGCAGTGGGTCAACCTGCTCCAATGGAGTGTGCTATGGAGACCAACCAGACAGACATGAAAGTTTACACCCTCCAGATTGCCCTGCCACTCACAGTGCTGGTGGCGATCATGATCCTGTTGATAGTGTTTGGTAATGTCCTGGTGGTCATAGCTGTGTTTACAAGCCGGGCCCTGCGGGCTCCCCAGAACTTATTCTTGGTGTCTCTGGCATCAGCAGACATTTTAGTGGCTACCCTTGTGATGCCTTTCTCCTTGGCCAATGAGCTCATGGGATACTGGTACTTCGGTGGAGTGTGGTGTGAGATCTATCTTGCACTTGATGTTCTCTTCTGCACTGCCTCCATTGCCCACCTTTGTGCTATCAGCTTAGACCGCTACTGGTCCATCACCCAGGCCATCGAGTACAACCTGAAAAGGACACCGCGTCGCATCAAATGCATCATCTTCATTGTGTGGGTTATTGCAGCAGTTATATCCTTCCCACCTCTAATCACCATGAAGAAAGACAAGAATACTGAAAATGATTATAACAATAATAACAGTTTTACTAATGTTACTAAACCTTCGTGTAGGATCAATGATGAGAAATGGTATGTCATCTCCTCCTGCATCGGGTCTTTCTTCCTCCCTTGCATCATCATGGTTCTGGTCTATATTCGGATCTACCAGATTGCCAAAAAGAGGACACGAGCACCACCCGGAGACAGAAAGCGAAAGGATCTGCCAAAGGCTGCCACCGTCGCTGCTTCCAACCAGAAGCAGAACGGCATGGGGGATGATGAGGATCACGACAAGCTGAATGGCGAACAGGTCATCAAACTGAAGGAGGAAGTGAAACGAGGCGATGGTGCAGAGGATGAGAAAGGTGAGGCCAACGGGGTGGACATTGAGGACTCATCCTCCTCTGATCATCATATGCACAATCCATGCTCAATTAAAAAAAAATCGACCAAGGGGAAACCCAGACTGAGTCAAATCAAACCAGGGGAAGATGATGTCAGAAAGCGCGAGCCGAGCACCAAAGGCAGCCGCTGGAAAGGCCGTCAGAACCGAGAGAAACGCTTCACTTTCGTCCTGGCAGTGGTCATTGGAGCATTTGTGATCTGCTGGTTTCCCTTTTTCTTTACATACATGCTGAAGACACTGTGTCTGTCCTGCTGTGTCCCTGAAAAACTGTTCAAGTTTTTCTTCTGGTTCGGCTATTGCAACAGTGCACTGAACCCCATCATTTACACCATCTTCAACAACGACTTCCGGAGGTCATTCAAAAAGATTCTGTGCAGGAGGGACACTAGGAGATATGTATGATGGACTTGATCTTGTACATATATTCTTTTTTGCCATCCTGTACATAAATTGTAAAAGACATTGATCTTTGTGCATGGATCACCAGTTTGCTCTAGGTGTTACTGCTTGGAAAAGCTTTGCCAGGATGAGCTTCCTGTGCACTAGTGGGAAAAGTTTGCCTTTAGAACTTTCTGGCAGAAAATCTCGTTTTCTTTTATGCTTTTCTAGGTTTGAGCAACACAAATATTTGGTAAGATTTCAGAAAGATTGTTGTTTGGGTTAAGAAACATTCTATGAAATACAACAGAAAGAACTGAAGGCTAACTTCTCTCATGTCTTGCAGCATCTTTTCGAAACGTCTGCCACCCACAGCCTCAACATTGACCAAGTTCACACAAAAAAGAGGCTTAAAGTACCGAACACCACAGCGAGAACATGTTTTATTGTAACTGCTCTTTGTATTTTTATAAAAGAAACAAACACAGTGAAGTCCATGATATGTATTGTATTTTATGAACGTGTATTGTACAAAATGATCTGTCTGAATATTTGTCTCTATTTTTGTTGTTATGGATACAGTATTCTGCATTTTTTTATGATATGATGTTGATGACGATGACGGTTAAGATAATGATGATGATGATGGCGGTGTGGGAAAAAATGCAGACCCTTTTAAAGAGTAAATAAAGGCCATTTCCTGAAGCAGTCTCAAGGAGCCATATAAAACTTCAGACTGGTGATGACATGTTATAATTTACAGTATGTTACTGTGTGTTTACTTCACACAAACCACACTAGAGGCGTGTAATAAAATGGCACAAAGGCAGCACGAACAAAAGAAAACGTCTGAATTTGTTCTCAGAAAATGATCACAGGTTAAAGAGTTCCCAAAGGAGAAAATAAAGCGGTCCTACGTGCCACCCGTGCAAGGGTGTGAAAACCTTCTTGTACAGTGAATTGGATACTCCAACAGAAAAGTGCAAATACGCAGGTCTGTTGAATCTGACCTTTGCAAGAGATTAACAAAGAGCTTAGCTCTTAATGAGCCTGAACAGAACATGTGCAAATGTTCTTTTGCGCTTTGAATTAACAAAGATTGTGATAAGATGCTCGACTTTTTTCTTTTTGGGAAGATGTCAAATTAAATTACCCTTCTAATCTTTTTTTCCCATCCCAAGTCTGTCTTGTGGAGCTTTAGATTTCAGAGTTCGTTTTGGATGATAAGAAGTAACGGTTCATTTGCTGTCTTGTGCTACCACAGTATGCGTCATTAAATAAAGACACGCAGCCTGTCAAACCAGATCCTGATTGACTGGTTCATCTCTCTTTTGCTCTCTCTCTGTCTTTTCACTGTCTTCCCTCCCCTCCATCAGACTTCGAAGAGCAGGTGAAAAAAAAACAATTGAGTAACTATAATCTGTGCATCGAAAACAGAGAGCATAGCTTTTCCCCGCAGAGGAGGAGTATGTAAATGGATTCCTTTTGACTGTCAGGAAGGCAGTTGAGCAGCACAGTCCTCAGAAAGCTAAATGGTCTTTTGGGAGTTTTTCTAACTGTGTATCCACCTTATCCAACACAGCCTGATGTACACTTATATTTAGCCGGGGGATTGTTTCTCTGCACGTTTACAACATGTATAAGTGTGGTGAGTCTGTGAGAAAAAGGCAGTGCATGTGTGTGAGAATGTGCAAGTGTATTTGCAGCACATATAAACACAGGGGGTGAGCTCCCACTGGACAGACATGTTTGCAGTCGTGCTGATACTCCATGCTCATTTTGAATGTGAGGAGAAATTTTCTGGGAGATTTTGTTATGTTGTAGAAAAGAAAAGAAAACTTTACCAGAGAGATGGGTGTCAATAAAGGTTACAGAACTAATACATCAAAGTCAAGTCTTCTCAAATTCTGGTCACTTGTTTAGAAATGGACAGGAAAGCCAAGCTTTTGCTGTCAGTCTATTTGTAATAAATTCTCTTGCAGTGCTGTGTCCTAATTAATGCCAGTCACAAACTATGACCTAAATCAACATGTTTGTTGTTACTTTTTTACAATACCCAGAGCAGAGAGTTTTTCATTGATTCCCCAGAGCCTGATTTAAGTCCTTCTACTTCCTGTGAGGTTGCAGGTTGAGAACATAAGCTCTTCATATCTTTTTGCTGGAGAATTCTCATAACAGAAAGATACACATTGATATTTGTTGTGAAATATCCATTGTCAAGAAAGAGTAGCCAACTCATAAGATTAAACATCAAGTTAAAACTAAACTGAACTTATTTAGGAAGTTTAGATGTTTTGTATCCTTACAAAAGTATCACTACTTACTTTTTGAAGTATTTCATAATGAAATACTCATATTCACAGAACTTTACAGTACATTGACAGAGTTCCTGGTTAGATCTAAAAAATTTACCATCTCATTCCTCCTCTCGGCCCCAACTAGTCCCAGCAGATGGCCGCCCCTCCCTGTGCCTGGTTCTGGTTTCTTCCTGTCAAAAGTGAGTTTTTCCTTCCCACTATCTCCAAGTCTTTACTCATAGGGGGTTGTTTGATTGTTGGGGTTTTCTCTATATTGTATTGTTGAGTCTCTACCTTGCAGTATAAAGCACCTATTATTGTGATTTGGCCCTATATAAATAAAATTGAATTAAATTGAACTGAACCATGCTATTTTTTTTTTGCTTCTTCTTATAATTACCATAATATTGATTTTTATAAATACTGCATACTGTTGCTGGTGTATATGGACAGTGTGCACACTGCTATAGTAACATATATACAGTATATATACACTGATGTGGTGTGACCAGCATGCTGGTATGAGCTAATATTAATAGATACACAATCCTGTGTAACTAAAGTCATTTTGCTTAACATAAACATTAATTAAATTTCTAAACTGGGAATTACTGACATTAATAAGTGGGAAGGTCAAAACAAAACCAACATATTGCCCTGTAAATTGATATGGCAACCCTTTTAGTTGCTTATTTATGCAAACGGCAGCTGTGTGACAGGAACATGATTCAACTGAAGCTGGGTTGCGGAACAGCTGATGAACATAATCCAATATTTACTGTCGTTTTTGCTCTGTTTTTGGATTCTAGCTAACTCCTGAGAGAAATATCACTAGTTACAGTATCCATCTGCTTTTTGGCGCTGAGCAGATTGCAGTGCTTTCGTATTGTCACTTTATAGATTAGTGCTATATCAATTATAGCTGATTTAAATGTATGTGTCGTCGTGATATCCTCTTCCTTTGAGACAGAGCTGAAATATTGCACAGCAGGTCACAGGGGTTTGTGAATGGATACTAACTAATATATATGTGTTGTGTGTTTACCTCGTCTCGTCCTCCTGTTCCTCTCTGTCTCTCCCGCTGCACCTTTCACATCAACAAGCAGTAGTGATATCATTAGGCGGATGTACTCGCTGACTGCCTATTGGAGGAAGCCAGCTGTTGAAGTCAGCAGACCCTCTACACACATACACACACACAGACATAGACACACACAAACATTTAGCCTCTGGGAATCAGGGCATGGATCATCAGGTTAGAGTGCACATCCGTCTCTAAAGGCAAAGCGTGGTTCAGTGCAGCTACCACTGAAAATGACAGGAACAAAATGTCAGTATGCTTCGAAAATCCTACAGGACAAATAATCAGTGATAGATGGAGGATGCATGTGGGGATAAAGTTGCATTTTACTTGGCTGCTTTGTTTTGAGATGAGTGCTTATAAGTGGCCGTGGGAGGATGGGTGTGTCTGTGTGTTGTGCACATATGCTGTAGGTGGCCGGGGTGAAAAGGTCATGATGACAGCGAATGTTGGCTGAGGCACCCACGTACTACAACCTGTACAGCTTTTTTTCAGAGTGACATCCGCCTATTTGAGGTGGCTTTAATATACATGATTATTCACAGTGTTACTGATGACTCACTGTGTTTTTTTTCCTCCTCCTACTTTGATTTGCCTGCTTTCCTTTTTGCGATTTCACAGGAGGCCTGTACTTGTCATCTTAACTACGATTTACACCACGAACAAACGACTAGAGAAGGATCATATTTTCTAGCAGTCTTAGCCGGCTGTCAGCTCCTCTTTGAGGAAAGAGAGAATTTCACAGGTGTCATCTAAAATGAAATTCCAGTCTCATTAACGACAAGCTGATTATCTGTCAGACTGGAGAAACAAAACAACGCAGGGCAATGGATATTTCCCTTGAAGAATAATTTGTCGCGACAAATCTATTTTCCAGGAACTCATTATGATTGAGTGCAATCAGCTCCCATCGTCCCAGAGACCACACAGCATTATGCAACGTGGTTATTAAACTTGTGAGGTACTTTGGTCTGCATTGGAGAAAGGATAGCATGCAGGATTTAGTGTTCTAGTCATGCACATAAAAATGTTGGCGCAGCAGATCAGTTTTCATGTGTCTAAAATATCTTTGAACAAAGTGGACTGGAAATATGCAGTCAAGGAAAGAAAAGCACAAAAGCAGTCTTAAAACATTTATACATTTAAGCTTCTACCATTTAAGAATCATACTGAGCCAGAGTGCACAAGTGTGCACATGCATCATCTCACTTTTAACAGCTGTGTGGATTTTGGCAGCAATTTTTAGCAACAGAATCAAAACATGTGTTTCTATTTTTTGCCAGTCAAACCCAGTTTTAGTAACAGTGAAATACAGCATGTAGAAAACCCCTCCTCATCAAAACAAAACAACAAAAAACAAACAAACAGAAAAATCATCCAATATGTAAATATATTTATTTATTATATAATTATCTTGAATACACAACATACCATGCAGTTAAATGCTCTCTGATACAAACTAATATCATCTTACACTTTGTTTTTTAAATTAAATTAAATTAAATCTTTGTTTGTTTGTTTTTTACTTTTGTAACACATTAAATTTGATATTTTGTTATGATGTGCACCCTGTATATTCATTTCATCTCACCTGACTAGAGCCTAAACATAGAGATGTTGTATTGTGATGCACACAAGTACAAGAGTTTTATTAACATAAATCAAGTTGCTTTACTTTGGTTTTAAAGTAAATAGTATAACAAATAATTAATGAATTAAAAATTATAATTGAGACAGAATAAATTGCCACAAGTAACAGAACATATGTCAGAGATGCATCATTACATCAGGGATGAAACTAGTTAAAAAAATCCACACATGTTCTTATTCATATAAATGCAATACAAGTAGTAGTAGATATTAGGCATGTATATGTTTATATACATTTATATTATATTCTATATTTCTTTTAGCAAGGTTTTTAAGTTGTGCAGTTCAACTTCCTCATCTCTGGAAAGGAAATTTCATTCTGTAAGTATCCAGTTGTGCTGCTATGCCACATACACTATTACAACGGTGTATGTTCATGTTAAACATAGCCAAAACGTTAAATAATTAGGTTGAGGCTTCAGACTGCTCGAAACACTCGATTTCTGGAATTTCTTTCTACTCATGGATCTGTGTGACCTGTGAACACCCCCCCCCCCCACACACACACACACACACACATTACATTAAAAACATCCTTAACATCCTAACAGCCAAATGTGTCATGATTGTGTGGAGCAAAGAGTGGTGAGGACCCAAAAGCAGACGCAGGGAGCCAAGCGAGTCGTTTTATTGTGGCTGAGTAAAGATGCAAATACAAGGGAAAAGGAGACCAATGCACTGCTAACAAACAAGGTGAAACTAAACATAAGAAACATGAAAAACCTGAGACTCAGAACGTACAGGATGACAAACCAACAAAAGTGGAAACACATGGGTACACAGCTGCAACAAATAGACATAACTGGGGAAGCAAAACTGAACACGCTGAACACACGACTGTTAAAATAAAACAGGAAACACATCGAGGGGGAGACTAAGACACACAAGCTTGACACTGGGACTGAGGGAGAAACAGAAAAGACACAAGACAGAAAAGGAACACCAAACATGGAGACAAGAGATAAAACATGAAGTCAAGAGTCACTAAACATGAAGTGTGGAACACAGGGGAGGCATGATAACAGAAACCAAATACAAACTAGAATATAAAAAAAAAAAAAAAAAAAAAAGTGGAAACACATGGGTACCGTGGCTCAGGGGGTTGGGAATCGCATCTGTAACCGGAAGGTCACCAGTTCGATCCCTGGGCTCTCTGTCCTGGTCGTTGTGTCCTTGGGCAAGACACTTTACCCTACCGCCTGCTGGTGTTGGCCAGATATGGCAGCCTTGCTTCTATCAGTCTGCCCCAGGGTAGCTGTGGCTACAACAGTAGCTGCCTCCACCAGTGTATGCATGTGAGAGTGACTCAATAGTGGTATTGTAAAGTGCCTTGAAAAGCGCTAAACAAATCCAATCCATTATTATTATTAAAATAAACCAGAATCCAAAGAGTCAAAGCCTCCAAAACACAAAAAGATTGTGTTAAGGACCCAAGACCACGAGAAAATGAAACAAGTAGCTGTTAAATTTGATATTTCTGTATTTGTAATTGATTTCCTGTGTAATCCATTCAGCACTCTCTGCGCAGTCTTTGTCCATGTGCATGTGTATACTGTCTGTCCAAGCAGAGCTTCCTGTTGAAGAGCTATTTAACCTGATGGACACGCCACACGCACCTGTCACACATCAATCACAAGAGAACCAGCTGATAAGCGAGAGTAGCATTTTGAAGAAATGATGGCTGAAAAAGCTTCATGAAAGAATGTTTAACAGGGGTGGAAGATTAAAAAAACAACCAATACTTTTCCAGCCCCGCGCGAACTGTGCGGCCCGCTAATTATCACAGACAAAAGCAACAAATGGCTGATCTCTCTCTCACCATTATTTAAGGTCTTTGTGCTGGAAATTCCCATCTCTCCATGAGTGATTGACAGCCGAGAAGAATATCTGTACGGTGACACGGGAACAGCAGAGTGAATGGGAGGCAGAGAGGGCATTTGAAGTAGGTTGCTGTAGTGTCTATAATGACTGTCTAGTGTGTCCTGATGGACAGGCCGGTGGGCGTTTGAAGGAGATTATACCTGAGCACTCTGTTTCATTGCTGCAGGCCTTAATAACGATGACTTAATGAAAGCAGTCGGTTCATGAATAGCAGCTTTTTATGTGCGGTATAAATTTGGACATGTTTGATCTTTTTTTTTCATGGTACCATGATTGTAAGTTAATAGCATGTGTTTTAGGCAGCTTTTATAATCACAATAACTGGAAAGGAAACATGGATGAACATTTTCTTATTTTGAAATTACAGCAGAATTACTTTATAGTGTTGATGAAAGAAGTTCAGGTTGCAAATGCAGTCACTCTTTTTAGCTTGTTCTCACTCTGAGGGTAACAAATGTTGTCACTTAACTGTTTTATAGTAAGCATTTGAACCTTTGTATGTTAAAGTAAAAAATAGCTACAAAAGTGCTTTAGAGAAGTATCAATAAAAAACAAATTGTCCAAGGACAAAGTGAATGCACATGAACCACACACACACACACACACACACACACACCTCTGAACAGATGACTTTTAAGCTATTTTTTTAAGGTGTGAAGAGAGGGTGGTAAGCTGTTCTGTAGTTTTGGAGCCAAGTCACATGATTATTTTACTATTTCCTTAGAAAGATACAGTTTAAACATAGATTGGATATAAATGTAGGTGCTGAGAAGTCACACATTGGTTTCTGGACTCCAGCAGATTGTGCAACACACAGACGCGAAGAGCTGCCAGTTAGTACAGGTTAGTAAAATAACAGAATTTCGCTGATCAGAACCAAACATAGAGTTCCTGGATGGGCTTCTGACTGCAAGTTGTAATATTTGAGAGTTTATGATACCTTCAAGCTTGCTTCATTTTGCAACAGGGCTGTAAACTGTACCCATGGGTTTCTTTGAACCCAGTATCTATGATGTAGTTCAATTGAAATTTCAATTATTGAAGTTAAACATTTGGTAAATTTATGCAGCAAAGAGCATTTTTATTAAAAAGAGAAAACTAAATTAGTAGCCCCCCTACTGGTGCATCAACCTTTCTCTTTATCAATGAATGCTAGGGCTTCTAATACCAATTGGAGTTAAATCTGAATCACAACTTGCCTCATAAAGCAGTGTGAGAATAGTGACACAAGGAATAACGCAATGAACCTAAATCCGCAGCTTCCCTAAATCTCATTAGTTTTCAGATCCAGAAGGCAGCTATTTTCTCTGGACCTGCTCTAAAAGCCTTCTGTCCAGTAACGTCTTATTGCCACAAGGCTGAGAGACAAATTTGGCAACAAGACGTTGAGAAAAACTGGAAGGTTTATCAGTGTAAAACCCAGATATCTCCCTTAGAAGTTGGTAGAGACCAAAAACTCAGCGTAAATGGGACATTCAGACAGAAACATGTCTTTAAGTCAGTGACACATGACTCACATCCAACATGTACTGCATGTTATTTATTATTGTTTTATTGAACAGATAGTGTTAGTTAATGTGGTTTTATCATAACTGACTGACATAAAGAGACAGTCCTGCCACTATAATAAAGTTTTTATGCAAAAGTGGCAAAATCCATCCATCCATCCATTTTCTTCTGCTTATTCACTCTTTCACAGCATGTCTCTGTCCTTTCTCAATCCACTCACCCCCAACCCGTCATGGCAAATACCCGTCCATCCGTGAGATTGGTTCCCCTGGAAGTGTCACGGGGCCGAGTGGCCTGTACTGAACAGGACTCAGGTGCAGAGACAGCAGATGATGTAACAATTTATTAGGCTAAAGTGCAAAAAAGAAAACGTAGCAAAGACAAAAAAAACAATAAGACGTGGAGTTTGACGAGGCGTGGCCTGGGAAACATGGCTAGGGCGAGGGAATGAGGCCTGAGATGCGGAGTGGAGCTGAGCAGGGAACAGTCACACTGAAGAGAGAAGATAGAGGAGTTAGGGAGGTAGTGGAGGCAGCTCTGAAGTGGCCATTTGTAAGAGTAGCAATTCTTACTTGCAGTAGGGGACATGGAGTGTTGAGAGGGGGGTGATGAGAATCCAGGGGAGGCTGAGTGCCGTGGAAAGGCTGGCCTGAGATCCGGGGCTTCAGATGGAGTGTGATGGCAGGAGGGCAGGCAGGTGAGGCACAGAGAGATTTTCAGAAGGATTGCTTGGTATCCTGAGATCAGAGGTGGAGTGTGAGCCAAGGTGAATACAGCAACTGCAGCACAAGAGAGTCGTGTTAACAAGATAGATCACAGCAAGAACTTGAAGTACAAGGCCTGTTACCAACATGTGTCGATGACAAACTGGCAGTGAATGAACATCAACGTGTGGTTTAAATCCCTCTGCTTTGATTGCCTGCAATAGGCTCCAGGTGTGCAGGAGCTGGAGTTGGCCCTGCCCAGGGGCGGATCACAGGTCCGTTCAGGAGCCTTATGGAAATTCCAGCCACCCACCGCAGACCATGACAGGAAGTTTCTTCCTGTTAAAAGGAAGTTTTTTTCTTTTCCACTCCCTGTATTATTGTAAGTTCTTTACCTCACAATACAAAGTGTGATGAAGCAACTGTTGTGCGCTATATAAATAAAATTGAATTGAACTCATCCTTTGACTCACCCATTCTTACCCACCTATGTCCATGCCTGTAAAACTCAAGCTGTGTTTCTCCATAAGTGCTTTCAGGAAATACAGTCCAGAGAATAGGAGCCATGCTACTGCGTGGTAATTATGAGTAATTCAGAAGCATGGCATTTTATGTGCGGTTTAAGCAGGAAGCTTGCAAATCCCAGAAAAAGAACCACATTATAGGCAATTATCAGAAAAAAGGGCTGTGCCAGTGAGCATGTATCCAAATGGTGTAGATGATCTGATATGTGGGTGTTACGACCTAGATCTCATTTGCTTCATGTGAGACAGGTGGAACAAATATAATGAGGAGAAGAAAAAAGACACAAGAGCAATAAAAGTGAGCAAGTAAACTCCCAAGCTTATTTGAAATTATGAAAATAAACAGCTAACAGAGATCATTGCCAAAGTTTTACATGCAGCAGGTATATGTGTATTTAGGAAACTGGCAAAAGGGAGAGAAGTGAGTACACAGGGTACCTTGGTGGGAGTCCATCTCATCTACATGCCAAAACCTCCTGCTCCGTTTTGTACAAGACAATCTTCAGATCTCTACAATAAAAGCTCTGCCCTGGTTGCATTCTGCCCAAACTGTATTCAGGCTGCCATCTTCTCATACGACAGCCTTTTTTGGTCTAAGCAGATGTGATTCTGCCTCTTCCCATCAATGAGAATAATCCTATTTCCCTGAGACAAAAGGCTCATCTTTCGTATCAGTGCCAGTGGTAAATTAGTCTGCGGCTCAGGCATGGAAAATGGACATGATAGCCCATATTTATAGGTGAATTGGGTTATGTCACTGGCAAACACAGATGGAAGAAAACCACTGGTATTCTCTCTGGAACATTCCCAGCAAATGAGAAGGCTGAGACAAGCAGTGTATACATTAAACAGTGGATCAGTCAGGGAATATGGGTCTGGAACCCCTGGGACACGGTGCAAAATTGAAAAAGTCATGACATAAACAGCTGTATATTGAAACATCCCATAATAGAGCAGCAGCAAATCACACTGACTGATTGCCTTCATCTTTTCCCTTCAACCCAAACATAGTGAATCTCAGGCTGTGTCCTTTAAACCTTTAGAAAAAAAAAAAAGAGCATGGCTTCTTTCTGAGGGTGCTTGGCCTACTCACAAGCCAAGCTTTAAAGTCCCCCAGTAAATATTTGTTATGTGAAATATGAAACATAATTAGTCAAGAAAAATCATGTAAGAGATAAATATTCCTTTGTTGTATTAAGGTAAATGTGGCAACGGCTGGACTTTGCTACCATGTAGACATTGTTCCTTTAAATGAAGTGATAAGACAGGCTTGTTGCAGCACTTTAGATTGTGCTGTACACTTGAAATAACAGGCTATTATTTATCAAAGAGAACACAAGGGATTGCTCAGAAAACCTGATATATACACTGTACGTAGTGCTGCAGTAAAAGGAGACAGCTTTCAGTTACACAACAGTCTTTTAACCTCACAGAGAAAAACAACAATGACAAAACAAAATAAAACCACTGACGCAACTAAATTTCCGTAATTTTCCTCTATGATCGCTGCTAAGGTTGACTCACACCTGAAAGGCTTTTTAAACTGTGTCACTGAATTCATAGCCTCCTTTCCCAACAAAGGTCAGCCTTAAAATTGCTCCCCGAACAAATCAGCAGGGAGCCACATAGTAACCATTCACATTACCATTTGTAAGTCTGTCTGTCTGTTTGTTTGCCTGTATCATCATGGCAAAAGCTGGTCCTGGAGACATCTACTTTGCAGGATCTGTTATTCATAAGTACCAGATTAACATTTTGGGAAGAGATCAGTGTGATTGCAAAACAAATTTCAGTGGACCCAAAGTTATTTCTAGCTGGAAACAGTTGTAATAAACAAGAATTATAATGAATTAGCCTCAGTTTTTAAATGCCAAAAAGATAATCAAACTTTTAGAGAAAATTGCATAGCCCAAATTTAGTTCTCCAGATGGCGTCAAATCTTGAAATCCTGAGGCAAAAACCTGCTAGAAATTCTAAACTCCTGCTTCAAACCTAAGGCAACCAAAAATTACATTTTGTTTATATAGCACCAGTTTATGGCAATAGTGTCCTCCTTTCTGCTGTAAGTTAAATTTCCTACAGTATAATGGAGAAAATGGCAATAGTAAAAGTAGGGAGAAAGAACTCCCTTCTGACAGGAAGAGGGGAGCTCTGGCAGCACTAAGCCCATCTGTTGTGGCTGGTTGGGTTCTGAGCAGAAGAGAAGACAAAAAGAGAGATTGAGAGGCATCTCATCATTGAGAGACAAGGACAAAACTCAAACTGCTGGAGTAAGTAGACAAAAGAGGCATATAAACACATCAGCATTGAAAGGCAGTAAGTGTAGAAGAAACGCTCGGTGCACCCCCCAGCAGCCACAGCCAATGACAGCATAACTCAGAAATGGTTTAAGGTCAATACATCGAGCCCAAAGTATAATCTTTACCTAAAAGGAAAGAGTAACGTCTTACTTAAATAATGGAAATGTCTCCCAGACCTAAACTGGGAGCTGGTTCTGCAGGTGAAGGGCCTGAAAGTTAAAGGCTCTAACTCTCATTCAACTTTTAGAAACACCAGGAACCACAAGTAAGCCTGCACTAGCGAAGTGCTCAATTAGGATATTTATGAGTGTACTATGAGTTTTTTAAGAAATTCAATTGTGGCTTTAACAAGGAGCCAACGAAGAGAAGCCAGTAAGGGAGAAATGTGATTTTTCTTTCTGGTATTGAGTGCTCTGTTAGTACTCTTGCCACAGCATTTTGATGGCTTTCCGGGAGCTTTCAGAACAGCCTGATAATAATGAATTACAATTGTCCAGCCTAAAAGTAACAAGTGCATGCAAAAGGTTTTCAGCATCTCTCAAAATTTAGCAATATTACACAGACGAAAACAAGATCTCCTAGAAATCTGTTTAATATCCATGCAAGTTTCCCTACAGTGTTTCTGGAAGCCTGCACAATGCCAGGAGGAATATGTATTTGATTAGACACCATGTTTCCATTTTTTATGACCAAATAAAATAAGCTTCACAAACATGTTTAACAGAAATAAAAGAAAAATATGTATATATGAACCTAAAATATTGCACAGAAAATAAGGTACATAACTCTTCCTACCAGACTGATGATGACTCGGCTTTTGTACTACAGCTTTTGAGATAAGTTGTTTCAGTCTATTTGTGCATTCATTCTTAGTTCTAAACTGCCTGCCTGATGGTGGGAGCTTGAACAAATGGTGTCCAGGGCCTATAGTGTCTTTAAAGATTTTCTTAGCACTCCTCACACAGCAGGTGCTGTAGAGATCTTCTGCAGTACTAGAGATCTGCTTTCCAGATCTGTTTTGAATCCTACTCATTGTATTTCCCCTTTAACCTCTCATCCATCTGCCTCTTCCCTTCCCATCCCATGTGGATATGCTTTGAAGGAAACTGCAAAATGCCCAACAAAAACACATACAGTTTTCATGACAGACTTTCTGCTGCTTTCTGCTAATTTATTCCATTATTTAATTATTTAATTCATCAAACCTTTTAGGTGGGAGCTGGTGTAGAGCTCAAAAAGAGATGCAGAATATGAAAGATGAGACAAAAAAAATGGCTTCACGTGGCTAGCAGCGAGGTAGATAGCAGTAGGGATAGGGCCTGGCTGTGAATACTGATGGGATGATCAGTTGTTTCGATTGCACTAGTCAGCTAGTCAGCATTGGCTTGGAAAAGAAAAAAGAAAAAAGGGATGAGAGCTACGCTTTGGGGAAGATTACATCTGGCACAGGCTTGCACTCTTTCCTCATCACGTTTTTTTGGTTTTTGTTTGTTTCTGGGGGAATTACTCAAGCCGTGGGGGAGTTGTCTGAGGGAAATACAGACATCAATCTCCCATAACATGTAGGAGAAATAATAACACATCAAAGTCGTGCTCTCAGCATGCTGTTGGGAATTAGTCAAGAACAGCGAGTTTCGATGGTCAAAATGCATGTCTTCATATTTCGAATGCATGGGAAACAGTTCAGCACCTTTTGTCTCTGTTTCATAAAACATGTCAGGATCTCTCCAGGCTTCTCCTGAGAAGTCGATTGAGCTCAGTGAGCGGATGTTTACATTGTGGTTATCATTCACTGTAATGCATTATTAACATCTTGACAGATAGGAAGATCTATGTCTTATGACTTAATGTCTTACTAAAACTGCCACTAAACATGTTCATTTCAATCAATATCTCAGCTGTCAAAATGGACTTTGAATTAGCAGGGGGTGAGCTGCTGCGTAACAGTTCTCAGTCCTCATCACTTAGCACCCTGCTGAGTTATGACTGGAGCTGAACTTCTAGAATCTGCGTGTGTGTGTGTGTGTGCGTGCGTGTGTGTGGTGCCTCTTGCCCTCTCCACATGGAGTCTGTCCAGGGTTCCACAGTAGTCAGTTCTCACAAGATTTCACCCTTCCTGAGGGGATTAACGATAAACATCCAAGCTTATTCTGGAACTGCACACCCCCGCTCTACTGCCTCTTCTCTCATTTTCCTTTTAATTTTTGGGGTTTTTTTTCCATTTCATTTCATTTCTTCCTTCTTCTGTCCCAGTTTTGGATTTTTTTTTACCCCACCTTCCCTCTTTACATTCCCATCCATTTCTGTTTTCTCTGCTGCCCCCCCCCCCCCCCCCCCACTTTAAAAAAAACCCCTGATCCTTCTTTTCTCCTTTCCTTTCCTTTTGTTCTTTTCTCTTCTATTCTCTTTTCTTCATCTTCATTATCTATTTTCCCCTTCCTGCACTCATTTATCCTTTTCCTGTCATTACTCATCCTCTCCATCTTCTCTCCTCCTCCTCCTTCTTCTCCCCCTCTTGTATCTGGTGACCTCTCCTCCCCTGTGACGATTTGACCAAGTGGGAACTTGTAGCACAAAAATGAAAACAACAACTCAGACGATAGGCAGGGTGGGGGGGGTGGGGGGGGGGGGGGGTGGGGGTGGGGTGGGGTGGGGGGGTTGGCAGGATAAGAGACAAAGCGCCAGAAACATTTTGGAGTCACTTCTCATCGTGCATATAAATATACATGCACAAACAGCAGGCAGGTAGTTGGTGCTGTTTTTGGTGGGCAGAAAGGGAAATTCAATGTGAAGGACATTGTGAGTAATTTCAGAGACCTCCCGAAGGCTTCCCATCCATTCTCCCATCACAAGGGGATGATGAACATTCTGATGCAACACTGGGGAGATGCAAACAGAAACATCCATGAGCTGCACAATATTATTGCAGCATTTTAGCGCACTAAATCTGATGAAGTGGAAAAATAACAACAGGCAATAGTGGGTTACACAGGATAGCTCCAAAAAGATGATAATTAAGCCTTTTATTGATATTTGGAGCAGCTGTGATGAGAAAAAAGTGGGTATCCAAAAAGCAAATAAAATTGGGCATAAGAGGATGTGGAGGAATCTTCTTCAGGGATGGCGTGCGGTGATGTTTGATTGAAAAAAAGATTGCGGTGTTTACTCGGAGGAAAGTCTGTCTGTCATAAAATAAACGGAACGAAGGACAGAAGCCAGGTCTCACTATTGTCAGCAACGGTACAATAGTGTGTTTTTATGAAGTCTTGATTGAGTTCATTGTGTTATTATGATGTGTGGGGAATGTTTTTGTTAGCGTGACTGAATGTGTTCCTATCTGTGTGGGTGCTAGTGTGCTTCATGACTGTGTCTCTGGTTCTGCTGTTCTTTAGATGCTCAACTAAATCATTTAATTATCTTGACTGCCTAAAAATAAAATATATTCTTTTAAGATAAACCCCTTTATATTATTGCCACATTTCACTCACTATTAATGGATGCCAGTGCTACCCTGGCTGTTACAGGCATACTTCAATATTTTTTGGTTACTAACTTCAGTCTACAGAGTGCTTTTGGAATAATTTTATTAGACCCTCTACAAAAAACAAAATAAATAATAAAGAATAAATCACAAAAGCACTAAACTGACCAAAATTTGCAAATTCCAAGCCAAATGGTGACATCTGCTCTGCTACCACTTAAGACCTATTTGGGTTTTTTCTAACAATATAGGGTGGCTGGTTGCATTTGTTTTGTAGTGTGCAAAAAAACAACAGAAACCCAAAGCACTTGTGCTCATTACACATGTGAAACAGCGCATTCTTAGTCTTTAGAAGCTTCACCCTCCCCATCCACATCTTTCAGAGTTTGGGTCCTTTGCTGGGAATCCCCAAACCACCGCAACTGTTGTACAGTAAATCTAATTTATTATAGCAATAAAACTGTAAATTTCCTAAGCCATTTTGAAATACTTTTATGTTCTATTAAAGGATGTTTACAGAAGCAGGAGATCTGTCCACAGTTAAAGCCAGGATAAAGTGCTGATTTTTGTAATGTGCCACCACATTACAAACACAAGCAAGTGAAATTGTCCCTGTCACCAAACCTCCGTAACTGTCTGTCAGCCAGGAGGTTTAAACTTTAACATGAAGATTCAACTGACTGGTTTTCTAATGGGTTAATACTTCTAAACTCAAATAACACCTTAGAAACTGCTCCAAAAACATCCATTATGAAGTGGTGCATCACGTAATTTCATTTAAATGTCCACGATCTGCTGATAAAATGTCTAAAACTCTAGATTTGTGACAACACTACATTCACCCCATGATATGTGTCTATAATATGATTACAGCAAGAGAGAAGGCAGAGCTATGTGTTCTGATTTATTCACAGTTGGATCCGGCGTGAACATGCTGTGCCAATGGTTAGCAGTCCAAACACGAAGAAAATGGAGTGTTTATTTTTATTAATGGCAGTAATTTGTTGGTTATGGCTACAGTGTTTCAGGTTACAAAAACACACAGTTTAGTGCGACCTAGACCCTGAGGTCTGGTCCGTATTTAGACATTATTACTGCCTGCACTGTGCTGTGAATCCACATTACATTCGCCCCAACCTATTTGCTGTCTCCTGGTTTTCTCCCAAAGATGAGTAAATATCTAATTTACAGAAATGGTTTCATCATATGATGCTTTGGCCTTTGCAATTTCCGCTTGCCACTTGATGCATTGTGTTCCATTCATCCCTCTGAATCGGTGATTATTCCTGGTTAGTGTTTGCTCCGGGCATTACAGCCCACCCTTTTCACTCAATCTCCTCAAAGTGTACAGAGGTGATACTAATAAAAATACTTGTTATGTAAAAAAAGCTACCGCCACACAAATCACTCAGAAGCTTTGCGCCTAAATGGAAAAGTTGTTATGACGTACAAAGGCTGAGAGAGAAAAAAGAGGGGACCAGTCCTCCCACAGATTTTCACAGCTTGGTGCATCTTTAAATGAAATAAGCCATCTTTTTTATCAATTTGTGGCACTTTTAGCTATCACTGAGAAATGAAAAATGAAACAGAGAGCAAAAGAAGCAATAACAAGACTTTTCACAAGTTGAATTCCTGGAGGAGCAACAAAGCATTATTTCCTTTGAATACAGGTTTTGCTGAATAGCTTAAAGAATGCACACGGTTTGATAGGCTATATATCGTAAGCAGATGTTAGGTTTGTGAAGGTGGAATTTATTCCTTCCTACTCTACCTGTTCTCTGTATTTCAAAGCAGACGACTAAACATTACTTGCACATTCAAAGGTGTTTTTCTTCTATGACTCACAAACACATGTCAGACGTTGTTGCTGTTTGTGTATATACTGCCTGAGAGCACTTTGTTTAAACAGCCACATTAGCAAAGAACACGTAGTTATTGGAGCTGTAGCCCTGCGGTGGTAAATTCATACCCAACAGGTGTCCAGTACAAACAGTCTCACACTAAGGTTTACCGTGCCGCTACAGTTACTGGCAGCATCACTCATCAGCGTGAAATTAGAAAGACGATATCGCAGGCTTGGTATCATGACATTGCACCTGCGTTTTCTTTGCATATTATTGCACACAGCATATATTTTGGTTCTCGTGTGCTCTTTCACACCTTATATGAACCTTAACCAATTTGTGTGTCAATTATGGTGGAAAATAACATAAAATAAGCTGAAAATGCACAGACACGATCACAAAATGTGCATGGTTGGTATTTATATGAAGTCCATCTATCCACTTTCTTAACAGCTTGGACTGGAACCTGTCTCAGCTGTCACAGGGAACAAGGGGCGGTATAACTTGGATAGTGTACCAGGGGTTTATTTGATATGCTTGAATTAAGGCTCTCGCGATATCAGATTACCACTGCACAATTGCTTTATATCACTATAAAAAGAGAAAATACTACTACTTCTACTACTACTACTACTACTACTAATAATAATGCTATTCAAAGTTACCTTTACCTTCTGATTTAATTGTTTGGGATCAGTGTTAAACCTGGAGACTCATGATCTGCTGTAACTTTGAATGTAAGCCAGAGGGTGTTGCACTAGTCTGTCACACATTGGTTAATGAAGTTCCATTTTGATGGCAATTGGTATTACAATGTGTTGCAATCAATTATTAATCTTCATCATGAGTTGAAGTGAAATGTTTTTTTTCAGTATTTTTTGTGTTATAATTGTGTGCCAAGCTTTTTGTGATACATCAAGAGTGAAAAGCAAAACAAAACACAAGCCCCCCCTAAACAGCCTCGGTTCTTTCTCCTGCCAGATGTATTTTAGGGAGTCAGACATCCTTCAAGGTGGCCCACTAAGTTGTATTTCCATATTACAGGCAGGAGGACTGAGAAACGAGTACACGAAACAGAAAAATAAAGTAGCTACATCTGGATCTGGAGGATAAACAGATGCTGAATAGAATTAATAAAAACTAAAAATTACAAAACTAATTAGAAAAAGCTTCTGAAATAGATCAATTTCAGCTACTGGAAAACCCATCTTTTGTTTTTTTGAATGAGAATGAATCTTTTTTTGAGTCATTCTTTTTCTTGTTTTAAAGATCCAGTGATGGCAGGATAACAATGGAAATGAACTGAGAACAGTGATTGTTTGCTGATGCTTGGCTGAGACACTCCAGATTTGCTTTTATGACTTACTGCTAACCGCACATCCATATTAGACTTTGGTCCGAAATGTACTATCTTTGTACAAACCAAAGCCATACAGGTGGAGGTGAGTAAATATACCACAGAGACAATAAACACAGCTGATATATCTGACTTGCACTAAATTGTATCAAAACATTTTTAAGGTTGTTCAGTTCTGTTTAGATTTTTGTGTTAAAAACAGAAGGAAAAAAGAAAAAAAATTATGTGTTTGTTGAGAAGTTTAAAAAAACAAACAATATGCAAACAGGTTGATGTAAATTCTACAGTAACTTCCTGGCAGCCAGTTACTATAAAAAATGCTCACATTAAATTTACAATAAACACTTTTTAAAACAAAAAATGATTCTGCTGCTAAGTGGAATTTACGGCAATTGCTAATCTTTTTATTTACAGTGAAGTTACTGTAAATGTATAATTACATTAATTAATTGCATTTAATGTACTTATTTTATGTATTTTACTTATGTATTTTTTATTTCATTGTATTGCATTTTAATTTACACTTTTATGCTAATCACTGCTTGTATCCATCCATCCGTCTGATCCATTCTCTTCCACTTATTGAATTCAGAGATGCAGGGTCAGCTACCATAAGGCGAGAGGCGGGGTACACCGACAGGTCATGAGCCTGTCACATGGCCAACACCCATTCACCCTCACCCCCACCTGGGTGGTGGGAGGAAGGAGTACCTGGAGAGAACCCATACAAACACGGAGAGAACATGCAACTCCACACAGAAAGGCGCCGGTCAGATGGTGGATTTGACCCCAGGACCTTCTTGGTGTGAGGCAACAGAGGAAATCCAGAAGATAATAAAAAGTAAATGTAGGATCCATACATAATAATTGACATTTATTCTATATTTTTGTGACTCTGCTTTGTTTGTCGACACTGAAATGTTTTACCATTTGGACACAATGGAAAATGTTGGGTAAAGGTTTTGTGGTTTAGTGAGGAATGGCTACTATTCCAAAGGGCAAGGAAAAGACTTTTTCCCATAATGTGTCAAATATTTGGTTAAAAAAAGGAGAAAACCCCCCACAAAAGTTCAAATGTCGAAGCAAAAAATTGAATTAAATCCTCATAAGGATCTTAGACTGCACCACTGCTATGAAACGCTTTTGGTTTATTCCCATATTTCTTGTCTTTGTATGACCTGAGGGCCAACAAACATATTATAGCTGACAAACGCAATCTTTTCCATCATCATTTTTAACCCTCTATTCCATGGAACAGCTGACAGATTTTCATGTTAGTAGCTGCATGTCAATACTACAGCCTGTGAATAGAAGACTTTAAATGTCACAATAAAACCTCAGCTTTTTGTCAATATAAGAACATGCAGGAGATGATAGGGTTTCACCAAACAGATGCATGTGGCCTGTCATACCTTGAGAATGAAGTAAAGCTAATACTGAGACATTATGTGTGCTGTATGTGCCTCACAGCTGAAAGTGAAGCTGCCTCCATGCCACTGAGGAGACATTTAAAAAGGGCTAAATCTAATAAAACCTGAGCTGTGAAGACTCCTATTTGTCAGATGTGGAGTATTTCATTACCACAGGATGCTTTATCTGCCCTCGGCATCACTCATATGCATGTGAACCAAACCTGCCAGAGGTCACGTGATCGGAGAAATGCAGATAAATGCTGAAAGAGCGCAAGAGGGAAAACCTTTTATTGGCACATCAAGTGGGTTTTTTGGAAACGACTTATTAAAAGATATATGTGAAGTCTATAATATTCCGCTCTGCAAGGTTTTATTGTATTTCAATAATGATATCTGAGACTGTCGGATAATTTGGAACAAATGAAAGCACTTTTTGACATAAAGAGAAATATGAAAAAGTGTGATGTCTCTCGTAATTAAAGAAAGTTGGCAAAATTTCTGATTTCACCTTTCACTTTAGTCATTCATCAGCAAGTCTAGATAAAACTGACTGACCTGTTTTGCATAAATATTCAAATGTTCTTCCGTTGTAAAACTTGCTAGGAAATTATGACACCTCAGGGTTCACCTGAATTTGTCTTCCGCTCAGACAAGCCTTTGTTGTAATCCTCTCTCTGCTCCACAGACCTGATAAATTCTGCGAGGCAGCCTCTTCCTTTGCCCATTGATTTTCTGCAGCAGCTTGTGGTCTAATTGCCCTTATCAAAATCATGACCTGCTAAATGATGGCCGCCTTTAATCGCCTGCACCCTTGCCAGCAGCTATCTGACATTTAGTACAATTAATTAACGCAAAGACAGCAGGGGGTTGGTAACTGGTCCATTTGGCTATGGTGGTAGCTTTCTTTGCATAAGAAGGTTAAGCAAGGCTTCAGAATGGGGTGAAATTATTAGCTGATATCTTACTTTCAGAAATACTGGTCTCACACAGAGAAGATGCTTAATCAATATCGGCTGGTTTGAGTGGAGGATAAAGCAAAGAGTTGTATAGGAGTAATGGTAGAGGCTGAGAAATGATCTCCAACTGAATGTTTCTCCAACCCCTCCAAATGTCATTTTTTAGAAGTAATTTATTTTATATAAAAATTGCCCAGTTGCTGACAGAAATATGAGGCACAATGGTATGCAATAAAAATAAAAGGCCTTTCATCTTAAATTACAGATGCCCAAACCCATTAAAGGCAGATGGAAGGAGGTAGAAAGAAATCCAACAAAATAATCAAGTTAAAAAATGATAAAAGTATAAAATGGAAAAGGTAGAAATTTTGAAAACACAATAACAAGCTAGCAAAAACTGAGAGAAGAAACACACATGCCAGGAAGAAGTGATTATAAGGCACTGATATTAAAGAGGGTGGCAAAGAGTGAAAATACACAGGAAAACTAGTTTCAAAACAAAACTGGTAGTAACCAGAGGATAAAGTGAGTACAAATGATCTGGAACATATGGAAGCCCATTTCCACCACAAAAGAAAAAAAAGGATCCATCCATCCATCCATCCATCCATCTTCATCCGCTTTGTCCGGGGCCGGGTCGCGGGGGCAGCAGCCTAAGCAAAGAGGCCCAGACCTCCCTCTCCCCAGCCACCTCCTCCAGCTTATCCGGGGGAAAAGGATCCATAATTTCAAAATTTCGAGTTATTTTCTCAAAATTTCGACGTATTAACTTGAAATTTTGACTTATTAACTCACAATTTTGAGAAAAATAACTCGAAATTTCGAGTTAGCGCTGCCAATCAGTAATCTACGTGAATGACGTCATTTCCTTGTTACCCAGAAGCTGAAGCCCTCAGGTACAAATGCTACAGCTAAGCTACCGGTATTACATCCAGTCATGAATGCACAGATTGCTGAGTATTTTCAGCGTGGCTTCAAAAATGATGAAATCCTTGCTGAATCACATGGCCTTACTATCAGCAAACGTACTCGCGAAAGCCCCAAAGTGTTGCGATCCGGTTTTGAGTGCACGTTACTCTGCGCCATATGCTTCTGGGTAACAAGAAAGTGACCTCATTCATGTAGATTACTGATTGGCAGAGCTAACTCAAAATTTTGAGTTAATAACTCAAAATAATTTTGAGTTAATAACTCAAAATAATTTTGAGAAAAGTAACTCGAAATTTTGAGTTATGTTTCTTCAAATTTGATAGGAACATAGGAACAGGATTCCACCATCTTCAGCTAATGAACAATTAAACAGATGCATTGATGCATTACCTGCCGGTCGAATGCATTAACTTGTGCTGAGCCAAGAATTGCTTCCAGCTGATAGCATGGAGACACTTTCTGAGTAATAAGAAAATAATGACATGACCTGCTTAGACCCTCAGCAGGTCAGCAGATCTTGTGCAGCACAAAGGCAAGGATTGCCTAGCAAGTTACTCTAGAAATATTATTTTTCATTTTATTTGTCATTTAAAAAATTGGAAGTTTGAAGCTTTTAAATGTGAAAGTGGATTTATACATGACGTATTTTTGAAGTTTTTTTTTTTTTCTTCATATTCTGTAAAGTGGAGTAAATTGGAGTGTAATAATTTTGTCTTGGAAAATAAATTAAATTCCAATCTCTAGCAGGTCAAAGGTAAGGCCACTGACTGTTGTGAACACCACATAAATCTCTTGTCTCTTGATGGACAGATTTGAGCTGCAGGTTAGGACCCGAAAGCATCACACACTTTCAGAATTCGAAACACAGGACAAAGTTTTATTATTGCTGGTAATCCAAAACAGAGAATAGCAGGAAACCCAGGGACGCATACAGTGCAACAGGCAGGTAGGGGAACAGCACAATGTGGCAATTCAGGCAAACTGAGGCTACGTATACACACGCAATGTAATGAGGGAAGTGGAGACATCTGGGCCAAATTAGCACAAGCGTAGATAATCAATACAATGAGGCAGGAGTGGAAATAGAACTGAATTAAATGTAGACGCTTACCAAAAAAAAAACAGGAAGTGAGAAGTAAAAACTAAACAGGAAAATGACACAGAATTAAACTTAAACAATAGGCAAAATGCGATTCACACAGAGGATATTAAACAATAAAGTGAGCTTGAAAGTCCAAGAACACAAAACACTGGGTCAACAAGGCAGGACCATTGCGGTTTCAGGAGGCAGGGAGTCAGCCCACAAATAAAGTCGCTAAAAACTTGTTGAATTTTCAGCCAGTTTTATTGTTATAGTGACTGCTCCTCACTTGTAGCAGTCCAAGGTCATCAGAGGATCTCATCTCACATCAGGCAGTGCAGCGAGTGTCATTGCTGTCACTTTGATCTGTGTTGCTTCATCGTTACTGGTGTAATGATCTGCGCCGAGTTCTTCAGAGCTCCAACTGTCGTTCATGTTCCCGTGGTACTGCTCAATTAATCATCCACGAGAATTATTACATTGTGAGTGATATTGGTTACGCAATTATTGACATTGTCATCACTGACATTTGTCTGATGACTCGATGCAAATGACAATATTTCTGTGAAAAGCTACTCACATGTTACTCTTGCGGGCATTGGACATGTGGTGGTGCATTAATTAGCAAATGTTATATTTGTCAGATAATAAATTATTCTGTTTCTTGCTACAAAGATTACTTAACCCCTTCATTCATTCATGCATTAATTATGACCACCAGAGGCTATTTTTGTGTGTGTATCTATACACAGTATATATCTATCTATGAAAATATCAACGTTTTAATACAGAAATTGTTTTTGAGAGATTTCAGTAAAAACCAACCCAAACTACAATGTGGAAACTTTGCACTTATAAATTGGTATAGCTTACAGAAAGAAACAGACAATGTCTCACTCTTAATGCACAATGCACAATAGTCTTAGCATTTCTTATAAACACATTTTACATTTGAATGGAAAGGATGGTGGTAATGCAAACTCTCAGCCCATCAGATGATTCAAACCTAAAACCTTCTTCCTGTGAGATGACATTGCAAAGGACAGCACCACTTATAAATTTCTCCCAAATAAATAACAGAGATAAATAACAGAGAATGAAGAGGAACTGAGAAAATATTACTATAGACAATCTCATGCCTGAGATTAACCACATGAGCAACAGTTAAAAGGCCACTGAAAACAAAACTAACCAGAGGGTAAAAACGAAGACAAATGAGATCGATTAGAGAGCGCAGTGCCCCCCGAAGGACAAAGGTTATACAAAAACTGATGTTTTGTGATGTTTTTATTACAACATACTGACGTCAACCTGCTTTTATTACATTACGCTGATGTCTAACCTTTGACCTACGACCTTTAAGTATTACATACCAAAAATTATACTAAAATGATTATCTTCATCCATGATTGCAGCAGAATTGGCTGAAATCTTTGGCTTATATAAGCTAAAGATATATTCATTCATCACTGTGATGCTGCAGAGTGTCGTATTGACAAAATAAAGAGTGTCTAGTACAGCTTTCTCTATGGCCTTTCATATGATATATCATAATCATTTTTTTTCTTTTTTTATGGTTAACTTTGACCTTAGGGGTTAACAATGAAGGTCAAGGGAAAAAGCTTAGTCAACCTAGTTACTCATGTCCCTCAAGGCCTAGTTGTGATTTTTCCATATAGAATTTTGATTAATAGAGTTTTTACTGATTTTGACATTTGGTGTGACCTTGACCTTGATCCACTTTTCACCCAAATTAAATCAGCTCGAGTTGTTATTGGTATCTACAATCACAAAAAATTCAAAATGGTACATTGAAATTCGTGGACACTGAGCTGCTAACAAACAAAAAAGCCCCCACAAAACTTGACACTTTACTGCCACACGCACAACCTCCAAACGTGAATTTTAATCCTCCGTAAAAGAAGACCATGCAAAGAGATTCACAGGTGAAGTTTAAATCAGGGGACATGGACTCAAACAAATATACCTTTAAATCTGTACTAAACTAAACAGCTCAGCTGAGCCAGAATATTTTTTTGAATAATGAATAAGAAGAATAGAATAGAATAGAATAATCCTTTAATTGTCCCACAAGGGGAAATTTGGCTGTAACAGCAGCCAGAAAGGCACATATACAACAAACACTACACAGGACACAGAACAGAAACATACACAATTTTTCTTACATATTTACATCAAGGACAAGGACAGAGTACTGTACAGTTATTAAATAAAATAAAATTAACTACAGATAAGAGGCAAACCAGGCTGTAGTGCGAATCGCTTGATTAAATTATTGCAGTTACAGCGCAGATGTAAACATCTATGATTGTTGGGAGCAGTTTTGATTGTACAGAGAAAACATAACTTGGTTGCTTATCACAAGGAAACTCCATGGGCCTCATTTGCATTTTATATTTAATTCTAATTAATTATTAATAATATTCACTCCAACGATTTTTACTGCACTGCTTCTCCTTTGCCTCGTGTCTAAGCATTATCACAGCTCTCAGCAACTATACATTTGAAACCTTTTTGAAGCATTAAGGGCGATTGTGGCTCAAGATTTGGGCGTTTGTCTTGTAATCGTAAGGTTGCCAGTTTGAGCCCCGGCTCCGACAGTCTCGGTCGTTGTGTCCTTGGGCAAGACACTTCACCAGTTGCCTACTGGTGGCGGTGGCACCAGTGTCTGGCAGCCTCGCCTCTGTCAATGCCCCAGGGCGGCTGTGGCTACACTGTTTCTTGCCATCACCAGTGTGTGAATGGGTGGATGATTGTGTAAAGTGCTTTGGGGTCCTTAGGATGAAGTAAAGCGCTATACAAATACAGACCATTTACCATTTTCATTTAAACTGAGCTGAAAAATAAAATGCATCACAGACAGAAAAAGAAAACTTCTTCTTCTATCAAATAAATCTCCTCTGATGTCAAATTTATGAGTAGAATGAAAGGCAAAACAAATAAAAAAGCCACAGAGCAAAATCAGTGACAGTACTTTTTTTAAAACCAAGATTTGATTGGTTCATATTGGTTACATGAGAACTGATATGAGCTAATAGAAATGACGCACTGGGGAAATTAATATGACTGTTCCATCCTAATATTACAGTCCCAGGCTTGACACTGATGCGGTGCACACGTTTGTTCAGAAATCCAGGCATTTGAAAACTCTGCAAAATCTCATCAAATTTTTGTAGATTGTTGCAAACGTTGAACAGGTGTAAGTAGCAATTAATGCTTCATTAGTTGTGTGTTTGTTTCATCGTGTTCTGGCTCTGTCGGCTTCTGCTGCTCTCCATCTGTCATAAACAAACATATTTCCCCTCAGGTGTAAGTGGCCTCTTGAGTCATCTCTGTTTGTGGTATCTTCAGGTGCTACATTTATTCTGCTCAAATTTGTTCTTTTGATCTCTTTTTACTGTTTTTTCCACTGTTTGCTAGCTGCACGGCTTCATTATGCAGCAGTCTGTCCCACTCGCCCTTGCTGAGTGTTTAATTGGTCTTTTATATGAATCCCAACATGTTTCTCCAAAATGAAGAGAACATTTTACTCCTCAGGGCATGGCAGTTTGTTTTTTAATCTAGTAGCCCGTGTGCTTACAAGTTTTTAAGCATTAGCATTTGTATTACAATGAAAACAAATGCTAAATTCACATCTGATACTTGTCTGAAGACAGGTGCTGTGGCCAACACAAATGCATTGTCACAGCAGCTCGCGGCTACAAATTCAACACAGATGCTGGCATGGCTTGCCAAATTCAACACAGATGCTGTTAAAGTTTGATTGCCTGCTGAAAGATGTAATCATTCGCCACGTTGCATCTCGCTCCTCTCTGAGCAATTTTAGTCTTGCACTGCTAACCAAGGATGAAGCCAGTCCTACTCCCAATCTTTGTTTGAATGTTTCATAAAACTTTGATTTCTAAAATCCCTCATTGCACAAAAGAAATGGAAAAATAGTCCCCATTGTGCACAGTAATATTAGGGCAGGCATCAAGTTAAAAGCTGGAAAGAAATGGATAGTTACAGTGCACAGTTAAAATACAGCCAGGGAAAACCGTAAAAACAAACCACACCAATGCATAGGACTGTAAGTAAAGTTGTGCCTTTTTTAAAAAAATAAATAAAGACAAAAACAACAAGCAAAAAAAGACCAAACTGAAAGCCAAGCTACTGCTCTGGAAGCTGAAGTGACTAGATTCGAGGACCATCTGCCAAACAAACAAAGGCATAAATCAGTGTTTTGACCAAAATGGAAATCTCTGGTCTCTTTAAGTCACCACTAAGTTAGTGGAGAAAAACAACATTAATGGATGATGGTGCTTGGTGAGTCTTTTAGCCTCTTTTACTATTTTTAACTCTTTTCATAACCTAATTGTTTTAGTCGCTGATCATTGTTTTCATGTTTTCTGTGTCATTAAAGGAGTGGCAGATGCTCTCTGTGATAAACCACCCACCTTTTAAAGAAAATTATCCACATCGTTTGTCTAAAATCAGACAGGCAAATGCTGCTCAGTCTAAATGGCAATTTCGCTTTGCAATGTTGGCTTCAAACCTTTTTCTGTTGCTTTCAAGCTTGTTAACCAAATTAAGTAGAAACACATCAGAAAGTTTAGACTTTTCTGCTGAGAGTACATCATGTTGCCATTTGGCTGCAAGGGCTGGAAGTGGGAGATTTATTAATGCCACAGGAGCAACCAAAACCAATTGTTTATTGCCTGCATTGGGACCGAGCCTACATGAGTATACTAACAATGAGGAGACATGCTCATAATGCCACTGAAACAATTATTGTTTTCTCTTTAGCATGCAAAACTTCATGATGTTCAGTAGCTATTACCTGGGGAAACAGCACCCTAGTATTCAGAAATTTCTCTTGAATTTAAAATAATTTCAGTCAGTATTCAACTCCTTCAAAAGGATAACTGTTAATTTACACACAAGCTGAACGCATGTTCATGTGTCCCCTGTGCATGTGGCACAAATTTCCGTGCTCAGTTTGTTTTGAATTAGATTAATGGCTTTAGTGAAGCTCAATATGTCTAATATGGCCTTGCTGAGGATTGCTGGAAAAACAGAAGAGACATCCAAATGCCTTTTAATTATGTCAATATATTTGTCTTTGTGCTTTGGCAGGAACTTTGTCTCTTTTTCTTCATCAATTTTGTTGACTACCTTATGCCTCTTTTTCTGCCTCCCTGTATCTTTCTCTGTTTTAAAATTCAAATACTTGTAGAACATGAAATTTTGTTATTAAATGTTCAGCTTCAGTCACTAATCCTTTTTCACTTCACCTGCACATTTAGTGCAGTTTTACACATTTAAATTTAAAATAAATTTTTAAATTTTAATACTGGATAAAATGAGCATTTGCCCCATCAAAAAATATTCACAAACGTAATGATGACAGAAAAGTTTTCAGTAACGTGTGCAAATTTGTTAAAAATAGTGCTGTCAGCGTTAATCTCGTTAAAATGATGTTAACGCCATAACCGCATTAATGCCATTAACGTGTTAGCGAGTTATTGCGGATCGCCCTGTGCGTGGGGCTGGACGGCGCTAACGCGTTAACGAGGGATGGCTGTAGCTCAGGAGGTAAAGCAGGTCATCCACTGATCACACATTCACACATTCATAGTGGCTTCCTATGAATGTGTATGAATGGAAGGACTAAGAAACTTAGAGACATGCGGCATGTTGAATAGAGGACTTTGAGTACTCCGGGAGAGTAGAAAAGTGCTAGAATCAGTCCATTTACCATTTACGAGCTAACCACGCTGCGCTGACGCCGTGCAGCCCCATGCACGGGGCGATCTGCGATAACTCGCTAACGGAGATTTGCCTCGTTATGGCGTTAACATCATTTTAACGAGATTAACAGCACTAGTTAAAAATCTAAACTGAAACACCTTATTAACAAAACGTTTAGACTCTACTCTAGATTCCTAGATGCATGCTCTTTGATTTGCTAATCACTTAAATGGACTGAATAAACTGGACAGAGTTTGGATGTCAGGATAAATCTTAAGGCATACATTTCAATTCTTTGCATTCTTTCCTCTGTGATGAAAATGTGGGAAGACACACATCAGAGAGAAAACTATTTCTAGAGCTTGATTTTTTTTTTTCCTCAGGAGAACATCTGCCTTAATAATTGTGATATGGAAATAGTTCAGAACCAGAAATCTTCCTAAAGTGACTGATAACTGTCACTCTTTCCATGGCAGAAATTGAAGAAGCTGCCAGAAGGATAAGTGTCTCAACAAAACCAATCAAATCTTCATAGCAGGAAGAAGAAACTATAACTGAAAGGGACATGACAGCCTACTGGAAGTTAGCCAGACTTAACTATTTGTGCAGAACTCAGAGCATTTGCAGGCAGTAGCAGAATCAACTGTAGGTGCTCCTCAATGAAAAGAACCAAGAGACTGCTCAGAATCCAGGGGGAGATGTTACAAATGCAGCCAAACACAGAAAGATCTCTGAAAAAAACTCCAGATGAGTTGACGAGAGTCAGCTGCACAAAAGAGTAAGGTGGCACCTCAGGCAGAAGAGGTGGTGGGATACGCCCACACAGGCACCACTCTATGCAGTCCTGTGAAAAAGTAAAGACACATTACTGCTTCTATAAAAACAGGATCATCAATTCGCTGATCCGAGGCATTCATGTGTGCGTTAACACAATGCCAAAGCTGTCTAAGACATCAGCAGCGACCTTCGAGAAACAATTGTTCAGTCTGGGCAAAGTTGAAAGGCAGGCAAAAAAAAAGAGATACATATCAGACTCTACAGGTCTCATCTAGTGTGGTAAATGTTAATCACAGTACAATTGTTCAAGACTGAAAAAGCACAGCTTATTTGCAAGGGTTGACAGGAGAAAGTCTCTTCTTTTTGTAAACAAGGTGACAGAACTGCTTAGGTTTTTGAAAGTTACATCTAAATACACCACAAGACACCTGGAACAATGTTATTTGGACAGATGAGACCAAAGCAGGTTTTGGCCATAATAAGCAGTGGCATGTTTGGTGGAAACCAAACACAGTGTATCAGCACAAACACATCAGACCAATATATATTAATCCAATCTCATGAACTGACAGTATGAATGTAATGGATTGCCCACACCCAGCCAGTAAACTTACCCAGGGAGACTGGAAAATGGCTTCTTATAAAGTATTGATTAAAGGTCTGAATAGTCAGGCAAATGAGAAACCTCATCTTTTCATTTTCAATTTATTTATAGAAATTTCAAGAAATATGCTTCAGTATGATTTTATGGGCTACTGAGTGTGGATTGATGGGGAAAATTGTCTTTTGTGTTCATTGTCTGGAGAATTCATGGCATTATAAGTTGTGCAAAAAATGAAGGTACCTGAATACTTCTTGAAGCACTACAGGGAGCAGTAGACACTGCATGGCACAGTAGAGAGAAATACGACACTGTGAGTAAAAATCTTTTGCTTTAAAATCAATACAAGTCTTATAAAATGTATATAATGACAAGGGGCATAAAGTGCAGTTGTACTACTTCTAATCAGAACCCTGCAGTGGCCACTGACCAATGTGTACGTCAGCACCACAGGTCTAAAGAAAAAAGCTTTTTCCTAGAACGCCTCAAATCAATCTCAGAAGGGCAAGAGGGGAGGAGGAGGAGGAGGAGGAGGAGAGCAGTGGAGTGGGGGAATCACAGAGAAAGCAGGCGGGGCGGGAAAAATATGTTCACAATGGTTTCATAAACCCAGGTAGAAAGCAATCTTGAGAATGCTCCTCACATATCGAAAGGTGCCCCTGTTCTCACTCTGCCTGCTCTGTAAAGCACCAAATGGGCCGATTGCTGTCTTATAAGGTTGTTGTGGTCAGACAAGCTCTGTGCCTCACCGAGGTGAAGATCAGAAGAGAGGTACTTAAACAATACAGGCTTATTGTGAGCTGTGGGAACTTGTTACAGTGGAAGGTAAAAAGAACGTGTACGGACTAACGATAGTGCAGGTGAACCAATAGTTGTTTGGATCTCTGGAGAAAAAGAAGTGGCTCTCTCTAAGGAAGAGGAAGGTTCAGAAAACAATGCTGCTACTAATTATTTTCTATATCATTCGGCTTTTAGATTTAAAAGCCAAGAAGGGGGGTTTATGTTTATTCACTTTGTAAGAGTCTGCTTTGAAGATGAAGATTACTATAACTTATGTGTATTAAATAGATTACTAAAGTAGCTCATTAGCTCAGCTCAGCATAAAAACTAAGAGCTGTACTATCTTCTATGGGTACCTAAAAGGTACTACTTTTGACTTGGGAAGTGACGCCTGTCCTATTCAATTTATTTGACATGAGAAATTGGCAGCCAGGGGATCCTGGTGAGCAGGTGGGTTGGAGTCACAAGAGACTACAGCAATGGCGTGAGATTTAGCTAATTTAGTTAGTTGAGTCAGTTATGTGATTTATTTATTTAGTTATTGAATGGTTAGGCAATATTACACCCATGAACAAAGAGTTATATTATTAGATGCAGTTTTAAAGAAAGACCCATCAGATTTGAGCTAATTATTTATATCTACATGCATGAGTTTGTGTGCAGAATGGTGACCTTGTACTGGCCTCTGAGGTGTCAGCATACATATCTTTACCCTCTGTCAGTTCTTGTATTAGCTGTATAAATCTGTGTTGGTCACATCACTCAGAGAATAAGCTGTGGCACTGAAAGTGAGAGGTCATTAGTTTTAGTGGTAAATCTTTCTCGTTTCTTATTCTTGCCATGAGCTAGATTTGTGTTTGTTTGTTTCAATTCTTGTAATAGAAGTAATAGCCACACATTTTTGAATAAAAATGTCCAAATCAAGGATGCTGAGCAGACAGCAATGCAACACAAAGTCAGAACATATGCAAGGTTTTCATGGAACTACAAAGCAATCAAGCTGAGGCTTAGAGGAGCCTCCAGAGAAGACAGTCCACTGTTTTCTCTGAGACAATAAGTGTACAATTTAGTTTTTGGTCTTTCTGTTTTTTTGTCTGACTTTATTGTTAGTAACATTCAGGCGGCAGCTCTGAAGACAAGAAATGCATAGTACAATTACAAGATTCATAGTTTAGTCAATTCACAGATCAGAAAGAAAGAAATGAGACAGCAGAAACCAAACCTTTTACTTTTACAGACCTGCTGTTTTTTCACAATGTTGCCACTTACAAGCTCGGTAATGATCCAACAACAACAGCAACTTAACCGATGGTACAAGCAAGGACAGAAACCTCACCATCTGAAATGATGTTCATACAATAGCTTTTTTAGTGTAGGCTGATATTAGGGAAAACTCTCTTCTTACTATACCAAACTATTAACTATATATAAGTAACCATATAAACTTTCCTTAAAAGGCATTTATGGAAGTCCAGCTATAAACATGTTACTGTCGTAGCCTTCTTCCATTTTTGCAGATTTCATATTAAAGCACTGCATGATATCAGCTAAAGATATTACAAGAACCAACAATTAAAATATGTTCTGATGCCGAAAATATGAAAACATGTCATTGTATCTGTGAGCACCATGTGTACCAACGCAAAAGTGGAACTGAAAGGACCAACACATGTCGACAAGTGTTCTAGTCTATTGCTACATGCTGAGGAAGAAGAAAAAGACTGCTCACAACTATAGGAAAAACTACGTGTGGAAGATGGTGACAAGTGCAGCTGCTGCAAAAGATCTTCCCCAACTTGTTAAACATCTGGCACCACCATGCACCTGATTTAAAACACTTTTTAAAAATAAAATAGGTTCAACTACAAATGATAATGTTGTTTTAGTATCAAATGGTACAGAGAGTTGTGCCATTCTACTATATTAGTAGTAACTACTAATGTGACTACTGACCGATGGTACTGTGGCATCCCTAATATCAGCTCACTCTGAGTATCAGCAGTGTTGAGATCATTTATTGTAGACTGTACATTTATTCTTTTGACATTGTGAACCACATTAGCCTCAATTAGATATTGTGATAACGAGTATGGAAGACAGGAGAACATGCGACTGGAGATTTTAAACTGGTACATAAGTATCTTCTCCAAATTCAGCCCCAGGTGTAACTATCATAATTACATAGTAACTACCATATTTACTTGGGCATAAAATTAGTAGCTATTTATTAAAACATCTCTCTATACTACAAGGCAACATTATTATAACGAATATAGGACTACAGATTTTTTTCTGTCTGTCCTTGGGCATCAAAAGCTGGGACACCTAAATGTAAAGAATGAATGATGTATTAAAAAAAGATTTAATAGGAAGAAATCTAATTCTCAAAAAGCAACATTTTGAATGACAGTAAAAACTTTTGCACATAAATATTATTTTATGGAATAATTTTAGGGCATTTTTGACTTAACTTAAAAAAAGAATAGTAGCAGAACAGGAAATGTGCTGAATTTTGTCATATGAATCAGAAAGCCATCGCTATATCCATTTTCATATATATTGATGCAGTGAGAAGGTGAGCCATAATTTAGCAGAGTGAGATTGCCTCTCATTGGCTGAAGTATATTAAAAAGCAGGATTCAAATCTGGGAACTTTCTATAGCCTCCAGAAGCTGAGAGGTGGGCTGCTTGGCTTTGCTGTCACGCCTTTGTGATTTTAAGAAAAATATTTTTCATGCAGAAAGAAAATAGATTATAGAACCCTGTTTGAGAATATGGTGAGAGATGATTTTGAATAAGATATTATTCACTCACTCCTCACATGGCTTCCACACTTAACAATACACAACCTTTTCCTCTCTGCACATTTGCATAATGATATACAGACGCTAGATGATGTTGCATAAATTTTAAAAGCTCCTCTTTTGCTACAGTGTATTAATCCCAGACCAGTTCAGGATGGCACGATGATTGAGTAAAAACTATTTTACTGCTTTTTTGACAATGTGTCTCTGTCATCTCTTTCAGTTTTCAGAGCTACACCGAAACACTTTGTTTTCAGCTCATGAATGTTTTATTCACCCGTGGTCAGCTTCACTCAGGGGGAAATGTTGACTGAATTATTACGTGCACAAAAGCTGATCATCAGAACAGTTTTTTTTCTGGATCAACCTTGCGAAATTCACGACTTCATGTTCTCACTAAAATGAAGCAGTAATGAGTTACGTGGTAACACTGCGGATGCCATCTGTTTTCAACAGATGACACCATGGCGCTGCAGTCAATATTCAGATTTTACCTGAGGTCAGATGATTTTCAATTTATTTGCAAAGCATCAGTAAATCAGTGAAAAAAAAACAGTTCCACTGTTTGCATAACACCCTTTTGATAACACGTTCTGTGTTTGGTGAATGGATTGATGAAGCAATACTAACTATTTAGCAAAACATAGTGAACATTATGACCGATGTGCAACATTGATGAAAGATTCTCTCTCATAAAGGCTGTAAAACTCAACTTTGCAGTCCTTGACGTCTTCGTCACTTTGCAATTTTGAAACCTTTCTAAACACAGCTGAATAGTTTTACTCTATTTTGATTTAATATAGTCAGCCAAAAGCTTGCATAATATTTCTTTATTGCAAATTTATTCTTAGGCATCAAAGTTTCCCATTCCTGTATAATCAAGGACCGCATTACTATGGGTGACATTTCATGATTCCTATTTATGAACCCAAAGAGATTTATAAAGACTGCAGCTTCACACAGTGTTATAAGGCATCTTTCAGCTCACAGCTGTGTTTTACAGCCCACAACTTTGCTGTTTACTTGCTGCCTCCAAGAGGCCAAAAGTTTTGCAAATGCTGCTTTAAATTATATAAAGCACTCTGAAAGTTTTCCACCTGTTTTAGGCACATATTTAAACAGTTTTAATTAACCTTCAATCAGGATCTGCGTCCATCATTGAAAGCTTTGATGACTGAATGCTGTTTAGTGTGCAAATATATAACTGAAGCCCACACAAAAAAAGAAAAAACACACATCAGCCACTTCAGGCTTTTGTGATGTGTCTTCTCAGAGGATGATGGTTTATGTTGGTAGTTGTAATTTATAACCATTAGTGAAATGATTTTCCTCAACACCAGATTTATCATTGTTAGGAAGATTTATCCCACCATCATGCCGAGAACAGATGAGCTGGACTCGAAGAGAAATGCTCCTCGCTGTCATCTGGCGTTGCTACACTATAGTATATATGAACATGCATCATGCATGTGGGCGCCACAAAATCTAGTCAGGGACCTGAGAACCCAGACTCTCTGTACACTGTGTATTAAATGCAGCCAAAGTTTGTGTTTGATTGTATTATATCATAAAGGCGTTTCTCAGTACCTGGTTTCCCCCAAACATGGTGGAGGCAATTGTGACCAAAAAGTTCAATTTGTGTTTCATCAGATGAGAAGTCTTCGCTTGTTATGTTCTGAGAGTCTTGAGCTGCCTATTGGCAAATTCCCAGCAGGCTGTCATGTTCCTTTTAGTGAGGAATAGCTCGTGTCTGGCCATTCTGCCATGAAGGCCTGATTTGTGGAGTGCTTCAGTAGTGGCTATCCTTCTGTAAGTATCTCCATATGCGAACTTTGGATCTCAGTCATCGTGACTTGTCTGACCACATCTTTGGAAAACTTTCAGTTTTGTGCCTTGACACACTCCTGTCACTGATGTACAGAGAAATCTCTTAGCTTCAGAGTTTCGTCGTGATGCATCCTCAATCATCCAGGTGTTCATCTGGACACAGCATCGAAAACACTACGTCCAGGCTTCAGAGCTTAGGTTGTACACAGCATACGCCATTGACAGTGCGGCCTTCTGCTGACAGGTTCATGTTTTTCCTTCATTCAGATTAATTCAGTAGTCACAGGTGGCCTCCATTTAAGGACCACTGATAAAAGTGGGAGCTGTAGCACAAGTGATCATGCGGAAAAAGTGAATCGAGTTGAAATTAAAATGAGTCTGAAAGAGACCTAAAAATCCAAATGTTCTGTAAACATGAGCTTGTCCTGAGGCATGACAATAATTATTTGTCCTTGAGGGAGCACGCGCCTGTGAGCTCTTAGTCAAGTGCCATTAATGCAATGTATTTGCATCCTATTGTACTGTCGTGCTGTCAAGTCCTCATGAAGTTGTACTGTTGGGGCCTTTCTGAGATGTTCTGAGTTTACTGCTATTTATATTCAATACTTTATGATAATCTTAAATGCAATTTAGTAAGTTTTCAGAAACGCAGTTTGACTCTAACCCCAGAGCAGTCTATTCTCATTTTTGGAGCAAAAATATTACAGTTCTTTCAAAGTCCCTGTAATACACTGGACTAGGACAAAAGCCAGGCGGCTCACCTTGATTGATACATATATCGTACATACACACATTATGTATAGATTTCATTTCATTTTGTTTGACTATTGAAAAAGGTTTTACTCCGGTTGGTACAGTTGTTGTTTGGTTAGATCTTAGTTGAACTGCAGCGTGTGGCAATTAAACAACATATTTTAGGAATTAGCAGTGGTTCATGGTCAAAGTAGCCATTCATTTTACCTGAATCCTTGAGTCTCTTCCTTCCCCATTATGTACTTCCATCTATTTTCTTAGCACGTGAATTTCACCTTCCTCTGTCTCATCCTTGCTTCTCCACAGCTGGTGCTAGCAGCAGCCTCCTGTGACTGTGATTATTAGTTGCTGCTGGCAGAAGTCGCAAAAGTACAGAGATTCTGTACTTAAGTAGAAGTACAGATACTTTGTTACAAAATGCTCCAGTAAAAGTATGGATTCAACTTCTTTACTCAAGTAAAAGCAAAAAAGTACCGTACTCTAAGCAAGAAAGTTAAAAGTAGCTCCTTTAAGGACAATTCTACCATCTATTTTTACACAAAAGTAACTGGACCTTTTGCTATACAAATAATACAATAATTCTAGTACATGAGAATAAAAATGAAAGCACTCATCTTCTATCCGCTATTTAGGACACAAGCAGTACAAGAGAATTAAATATATGTGTTTATTTTTTCTCTTGCCTACATTGTAGAATGTGACTTTGTATAAAGTTGGTATAACAATTAAATTCCATCAATGAACCATCATCAGCTTAAATGTAAATGGTGAGCCCCCAGCAAAGGTAGGAAGAGGGACTGGTCGCATTAATTAGTTTGACTGGGCGATCCAGTGTCAGCAATGAAAATGAGCAAATGGGCTGTGCTTGTAAGACTGGTGCACAGCAGCCCTTTAAGTGGAGCACATCTGTGCTTTGACAGGTATCTCACCTCTGTCAGAGAACAGTAGATGTTAAAAACCAGTCAAAAATAGAATCCATGCCATCAAAGATGACACAAATCTACAAATACAAAAAAAGACCATAAGTGGTTGAAATAAAGCCATCTACTTATTAAAATATGTGATAAAATGACAGCAGAACATTTTGTCTCTCTGATTTTGATGTCTAGAAGCAATGAGTGCTCCACCACAGCACGGTGGAGGTCAGCAGTGCAAAAAGAGATCAAAATCACGAGTTCATCAAGCTCCAGTCTGCTCTAAAGACTCTGTTTCTGAGTCGTTTCCTGCCAGAGCCACTAGTAGAAACCCCCCCCAAAAAAACTGTCCCCCACTAGTAGAAGAGGGGGATATCATTTTTTATATTATCTTACTTGTCATCTTAGACAGTCAGCCTTGGCTGTGACTAGTTCCATGCACTTGTTCAAACCTGTTTTCGAGGGCCACTCGGTAGAAGATGGTTAAACTAAAGTGAAAGTGTCCTCAGATGGAAAGCAGCTGAAATGACATGTAAATTGAACTGATGGGCTGCTTAAATTCACAGTACAAGATGAAAAAGGATTTACTGAACTATGAATAATGCTAAGCTGTTCTAAGAAGTTCAAGTATAAAAATATTAGAAATAAGCATAGTAGTTCCACTAATTTACATTTTTGTGTTTTGTGTCCCACTTTGTCTTTTTCAAAAATTTGATGAAATCAAATATTTTCAGAATTCTAAAGGAAATAATGTGAATGATAATGTGAAGTTGAGTTCACCATAGGTGGTTTATAATAATGATTAAAAAAAAACCCTAAAATGTAAATTAAAAAAAAAACATACTACAATATGTATGAGACAGAAAGGTTTTTTTTCTACATTTTATTCTAAGCACAGATCTTGTGGCGTTCTTGGTTGTGCTCCCACTAATATGGGTTTTGTACATCTGGCTTCACTTCACTGGCTCCTGTAAAATCATAGATTAAAATCCTTTACTTAACACTTCCTGTTTGACGAGGGAATAATATATCTCAGAATTCTCATAGCTATGTAATATCACAACAGTTCAGGCTTACTGTTCCCAGACCTGTGTGAGGCAGAGCCTTCAGCTGTCAGACGCCTCTCCTGTGGAACTTCCCATCATGCCCTGAGCACCTCTCCTCTACTCTTTTTCACTTCTTACCGTTTTTCTGTGTATTTCATGCAGCCCCTGCTTCATGTCATTAAATGTGTGTCTCTCTCTAACATGCTTCATCTTGTGTGGTTGAGCTTGGGATGAGTCTGGTCATGTTGGAGATTTCTTAATGGAACGTAAAAAGTTCCTGGAAATTACTGTTGTTGCAATTTGATGCTATATGAATAAAATGAATGACTTGAGTCGCCGATTTTCTTCTGGCTCCTCCTTATCTGTTATGTCCTGTGGAGATCCATATGGGCCTTTTAAAAATACCAGGAGGTAAGTAACTAGGAAGCAATAACAAGAAACCAGCAGGAAGGCAGCAGTGATTTTAAGCGTTTCTAATCTCTTTTAATCCTCTCTTGTCATTTCCTCTGAAGGCATATTAATGACAGTGATATGCCACACAGCATGCTCACATATTCTGAATAATCCCCATTTATTAGTTCATCAAGCTAAATGTATTGCCATTGCTTGACTTTGATAAAGGTTATCTAAAATATATTTTATTCTTAGATTTTATCACAACCTTCTATTCCTATGCTGCTCACCTATTTTAGCGAACCATCTATTTGCCATACTGATGTTTTAAATGTTAGCGCTAATGTTCTACTTTATGTTTGAAGTTTTGACATGAGCTGTCCTTAACAGAGTTCTGCACAAAGATCATATTAATCTCAGCTGTAAAGTACTGATTAAGCTGCAATGCATAAAATGTATTAATATAAAAAAACGAAAGTATTAGAGCCCCAAATATGTACGTTTTCAAAATGTATTTCTAAGCTTGTCCTTGCCTGCTGTGATGAATGCAAGGTTTTCTAAGCCTCACTTCTAAAACACTTTGAAATAGTACAAAGAGCGTTTGAATGGAGTTAATCAGGCTCTTGTTGCATCAGATCTCTAAATTTAATTGGCCGTTGACAGCGAATCTCAGTACACAGCTTGGTGAGTGACTTTAAAAACAGTAATGAATGGACTAATGGTGAGATCTTCATTGAGTTGCTCACAACCTGAATTTATAAGCATCCTGTGCCTGGATAAGAAAGATTAAAATTAGGATAATTAAATGCATAATACTACCAGACTAAGGTTAGAAATGGTTCATGCAACTTGTGTGACCACATCAAAAATAAAAAGTAATGATTCCACATCTTGCCTGCCACACTCAAAGGCAGCGCAGACATTTTCAGAGCTGCAGTGGTAACATATAAAACATATATAAGCACCTGGACAGAACATTTTGTGACAGCACAAATGTGTATCAAAGGTTTGTGATATTAGGCTGCAAGTCATTCTTGGTGTTTAACTATATACCCCAAGGCTATACCTTCTGCCAGGCACCTCAGATACTCTGTTAGATACTTGTCCTGAGGATATACTTGGAATAAAATTTTTATTTTCTTTGTTCATAAGCTTTATATGAAGTAATGTGAGATAAGAGAATAGTTTTAAACTTTGAGTAACAAGAAACCAATCACACAGAGACAAAACTTTAGACAAAAAGTCATTCAGAAAACTGCTATTACCTCATTATCTTTATGAAAATAAATTATTCTGTAAAGATAACAATGACAACACAACATGACAAGATAACAGAATGTCTACCACTGAATCATTTTGATGTAAAAAGCTAGTGCTGTTAAGATATTTGTGCTCTTTTTGATACAGATGTCAAAATGTGAACTTTTAAAAGAAACCCTAACTGCTTAGCGAGCTTATATAGACACAGTACACACTGTGTATCTATATATAGACTTGCAGATTCTAGGTTAGACCCTCTTTTGCCTTCAGAATTTCCTTAATTCTTTCTGGCATAAATTGAACAAGGATATAATTGGTGGTATAATTGAGTCCATATTGACAAGACTGCACCCTGCATCTGCTGCAGATTTGTCTGCATCACATTCATGATGTGAATGTGAACATTTACTATAGTGAACTCAAGTTCAGGAAAGCAGTTTGAGATTATTTGGTTTGTTTGCTTTGTGTTGCAACACATCACTGAAGATGAGAACACTGTGGTCACAAAGGGATGGACATGGGCAGCAATAATACTCAGGTAGGCTGTGGTGTTTAATAGATGCTCAGTTGGTACTAAGGGACTCAAAGTGTGTCAAGAAAGTTTCCCCTACATCATTACAATACCAGCAGCATGAACCATCGATACAAGCCAGGATCGGTCTATGCTCTCATGTTGTTTTGATGTGTACACAAAATTCTGACCCTGAATCTTGCAGTAGAAATCGAGACTTATCAGACTGGGCAACATTTTTCTATCATCCAGTTTAAGTGAGCCTATGTGAACTGTAGTTTCAGTTTCCTGTTCTTATCTGATAAAAGTGGCACTCATGTGGTCTTCTGCTGCTACAGTCACCTGCTTCAAGGTTCAACATGCTGTGAATTCAGAGATGCTCTTATGTATACCTTGATAATAATTCATTATTATCAGGATGTCCTAAAACCTCCCTGAAAAGCCTTCAGCTAATCCAAAATGCTGCAGCAAGAGTCCTGACAGGGACTAGAAAGAGAGAGCATATATCTCCTGTTTTGGCTTCCCTTCATTGGCTTCCTGTTAAATCCAGAATAGAATTCAAAATCCTGCTCCTCACGTACAAGGTCTTAAATAATCAGGCCCCATCTTATCTTAATGACCTTGTAGTACCATATCACCCTATTAGAGCACTTCGCTCTCGCTCTGCAGGCCTACTTGTTGTTCCTAGAGTATTTAAAAGTAGAATGGGAGGCAGAGCCTTCAGTTTTCAGGCCCCTCTTCTGTGGAACAAGATTCCAGTTTGGATTTGGGAGACAGACACTATCTCTACTTTTAAGATTAGGCTTAAAACTTTACTTTTTGCTAAAGCATATAGTTAGGGCTGGATCAGGTGACCCTGAATCCTCCCTTAGTTGTGCTGCAATAGACGTAGGCTGCCGGGGGATTCCCATGATGCATGGAGTTTTTCCTTTCCAGTCACCTTTCTCACCCGTGTTAATAGACCTCGCTGCATTGAATCATATCTGTTATTAATCTCTGTCTTTTCCACAGCATGTCTTTATCCTGTCTTCCTTCTTTCACCCCAACCGGTCGCAGCAGATGGCCCCGCCCCTCCCTGAGTCTGGTCCTGCCGGAGGTTTCTTCCTGTTAAAAAGGGAGTTTTTCCTTCCCACTGTCACCAAAGTGCTTGCTCATAGGAGGTCATTTGATTCTTGGGTTTATCTCTGTATCTATTATTGTATGATCTACTGTGCAATATGAAGCACCTTGATTTGGCGCTATATAAGTAAAATTGAATTGAATTAAATCTAATTGGTTGTAAACATGGTTATTTTAGATACCGCTGCTTTGCTATTAGCTTGAAGCAGTCTGACCATGCTCTTCTGACCTCTGCTTTCAGTAAAGCATTTTTATACAGAGAACTGCTGCTCAATGGATATTTTCTCGTTTCCAGGCTATTCTCTGTAAAGCCTAGAGATAGATAGTTTTCCTAAACTGGCATCAGACCAAACTGGTACTAACAGCCACTTTATGTTCATAGTCACTTAAGTCAACTTTTGTCTGATGCTTGATTTGAGCTTCAACATGCTGTCTTGACCATTTAGATGCCTAAATAGATTGAATTACTGCCATGTGGCTTTCTAGCTGCCACTGAGATTGGATATATCCTGCAGTGACAAATTACACAGGTGTACCTAACACACTGGGTGGTGAGTGCAGCTTCCTTAACTGCAGAAAGAAAGAGAGAGACCATGACTTCTAAAAACGAAATGTTTAAAAGTTCTGTCCAGAGACAGAAGATGTTCAGCAAAATCCTACAACTATCTTGAAGATGTCTCACCTGTAGTTAAGCGTGAAGCAGTGGAAGGCTGTTTAGTAAGACTGTGGAGTGCTTACCAGTTTGGTAAGTGTCAAAGCTACACATACTTATGTGCAAGACATATACATACACACACATCCTTTGTTATTACAAAATAGGCTCTGAAAAATGTCTTTATGCTTGAGCTTCAATATGCAAGTATGAGGTGCTATAGAGTCAGTCAACCACGGCATCTCATGTCTCCCAGAAGAGGCACAGTTGTAGTGCCTCTTCAGATAATTGGCTGTAAATATGGCATATTGCTGAGATTTTCTTTACCACATCAGTGAGTGCATGCTTACATATATGAGTTCATGCCAAACTTAACATTTTTGTTAGTCTCTGGATGCCAAAGCTGAGATCTGCTGAAAAAGAATCCGATCTGAGCAGTTTATCTCAGATGCTTCAATAATAAAATCCTGTCAGGTGCTGAAAACAAATGCATTGCCCAGGCTGTCTCTCCTGCATTTTGTGCTTCCCGTTTAAATGGAATTCAGGTGAGACTGTTCCCTTGCTCACTCTCTCTGCCTAGCTCACACTCAGAAAATTAAATTTGGAGAAATAAAGAATGGCATTAACACTCTGATGGATCAAAGTTAGTCTCAAAGTGTATTTACAAAGAGGTAACTGGAGACTGTTACTGCGCAACTCTGCCTTGAGGAGCCCTTTCATAAGGCTCTAGCTACAATAATGGGAGATGGTTTCCATGACAATGATGCACTTTTGAGGGGTAAATGAGCAGGAGCTTGAATATGAACTTTCAAATACCCCAACCCTCCCACCACCCCTCCCACCTGTAGGCAATGAGCTCCTCTTGATTGCTTTTGTCGCTGTGTGAGGTGGAAAAGAAATGTTTAATTTGCAATCATGATGACATACTGTACCATTAGATGAATCTGTGCACAGAGACACATTTTCAAGATTGCTTTTCATTTGCGTTTACCTTGTATCTCATCACAGTGACTGAGCATATCAGTTTTCTATTCCCATCTTAATCCTCTAATAACATAAAACCAAAGTAGTAATAGTGCAAAACAAAACAATCACACCAATCAATAATTGCATTAATACCTGACTCTATAATGTATGAAGAAAAAACTACTCCCAAGTTGAAATTCAGCCTCATTTTAAGATCTTTGAGCTAATTGTTTTGGCATTCAGTTCAAATATTTATTTATCTGGTTCAGTATCACTGTTCTCTGTAAACTAATACATAGGTCTAGTCAAGGTTATGACTGTACCCAAGCATGAAACTTAGCACCTGCCCACTATCTCCAATCAAAATAGGAAAAAAGGAAGAAAAGTGACTCATCATCAGGCTTAGAAAACAGTTAATGATCCATCCTGTATCCTTTTTTTCAGAGTAGAGATGGAAATGAGCAAGCGGCTGTAAAACAAACCTCTGTAAGCTGTCATTGTTCCCAACATCTACAATATTTTTTAATAAAGAATAAGCGCAATTTAAAAGTTCTAGAGTCACCACTTTACTGGAGTTCTACTATGGGAAAAATGCTTATTAATTAATTAACTAATTTATTGATTGATTTTTGGTGCTTTTATGATGTGAATGCTGCTATATTTGCCACCATTTGCCAAAGACAAATTTCCCACGCAGGATAATAAAGTTTATTCTTATCTTATCTCACCTTGCAATATTTAGTGGGCCAGGAGCAATATTTCTGTTGGTGACCAAAACACATAAAAGAGTGAACAATGAATGTGGATTTGGCAGATGGACAGATACTATCGTGCTTGGGCTCAGATTGGACAAAAAAAGAAGGCAAAAATGAAAGTAAGTGGCTCAGTAGAGAGGTCTCACAACATGAACACGACCAGGAACTGCCAGATGAGAGAAAAGGTGTTAGAGGTGAGTAAAAAATTTGTGATGTAATTTTGAGACCTTACTTGTTAGTTTCTCAGGAGATTTGGAGGGTCAACGATGGCAAACAGCTGGATGGCTCAGGTATGAGTACCTGGCAGCGTTTGTAAAACTCCTCAGGAGAATGGGGATCCAAGATAACAGATTTGTCAAGCAGGCTTTGGACAGCAAACTGGGAAACAGATGGAGAAACAGGGTTACAAGACAAAACGCAGAAGATCTCGCATGTTTCAAAGAGGGCCTGATTATCACCGCACTGGTGATAACATTGACGGAGGAAAGCTGCCCTTAAATATCATGAGCTTGATGAGTTAACTCTGAGCATGTGCGGAAGGATAACCCTTACAGAGAAGCTCCACCCACAGGCGGCCCACAACTCCACCTGAGACTTTGAGAGATGCTGACTTGAGATTAATGTTAATGTTACTCTGTGGCCTCTAAATGAACAAAATAGGAACTTTGCTAAGAGCCATAGCAAAGAGTCGCGGTTAAACAAACTTACCAAGTTAACTTTAGCTACTATGCAGCATCCCCTTTAACAACTTCCTTGCTATTCAACACTTCTTACTTCTGATTCCAGCAAGAAGTGTACTTAGCTACCCATGACTTGCTAACACAATCTCTGGAGAAAGCACGAAGGCCTCTTGAGGACTTAGAGAAATGAAAAACAGGAAAAATGGGTTACTGTTTTTCAGGAAAGCTATCTACCTGGAGGAAGGTGAGTGAAGCAAGACAATGAAAAAGAATTGAAAAGAAACAGTATGAAAAGAGGAGCAAAAGAAAGATGAGCAAGAGAAAAGCATCTTCACTGCATGAAGTAGAATTTCTATACTTCGTGACAAGTGCAGGCAAGATGAATTGTTGTAACCCACGTGTGTAACTGGATAATGGGATTGCCCTGCTTGTACATCAGAAAAGAAAAGCTGCCTGAAGAATAAAAATCTGTACACAAAGGGAAAAGACACACAGAGTCCGAATGTGTGGGAAGAAAAATGAAGAAAAATCCCATGGGCTAATAGTCACAGCATTAGCTGACTGCCATCCACCTTGGCTGACCACAAAAGTCTCTCCACGGGAACTATCATTAAACCCTCCCAACAGGTGTCTGGGTGAGTGATTTTAACTAGAGTAAACAGAACAAGATTAATGGTGCGGAATAACACACAAGGGCCAGAAAGACAGCGATGCAACAGTGACCGTGTCAATGAAACGATTATTAATGTTTGGTAAGGTGCAGACATTGTCTTTGTCACTCTCATGCTTCTCATTGTGTGTTTTCCTGCTGCAATGTTTGGTGCCCTGGATAAACTAAGTATGTGTGTTCATGTGATCAAATGATTAGGAATATATTGTAAATGATTTCCAAAACATGGTGTGTAAACACCTCATTCAAACATGTATTACTCTATAAGTTTTGTCTTGGCATATTAAAGCAGCAGATGAAGTGAATGAGATAATAGTTTTTATAGCAGAGCTAATCAAAATACTTTATCATTGTTCCCTTTGTTGAATCTCTAGATTCAGCTGTTCAGCCCAGGCTGGTATGGACAAATCAATAGCAAATTTAGGATGTCAGCGCTGAGCCGGTAGCTTATTACATGAGCCAGTGTTATTTACTAGCTTTGGGCTGCCTACTCCTCCTTGGCCCTCCCTCCCTCTCTCTCACCTCTTCTCTTCTTCTTCCTCTGCATGTTCCAGGTAGTAGTACAAATAGTCCACCACACAGTAAAACCCACTCCCACTCAATGTCACCAGGAGATGATTCAGAGAGAAACCAACCTGTTACATGCCATTTCCATCACAAAGTTTTAATATTAGTCCTACAGCCCCAAACACAAGGCCTATAGCTACTTGTAGCTGCATTCTCTCTAGTTGCCACAAGGGGGCGCCTCCTCAGGTATCAAAAAGAAGTCGCTGCATAAAGTCTATGGAAAAAAGTTCCCAGCTTGCTTGATTTTTGACCTCTGTGAACATTTTCTGATGAGTTTATGATCTTAGTCACTGGTTTCAGATCTTAGTTAATACAACATGATGTTCTTTTTTGTAAATTATGGCCCCCATAAGAGTCAAAGCACACGATAAAGCAGGGTTTGGAATAGGACTGGCTAATGGGCCTTAGCTTCTCAGTCAGATCCACACCTTGCTCATTGGTTTCATAAAGCTACATGATTATGGCCAAAACAGTTAGCTTGTAGCATCACAAAGGGAAACCAGCGGATCATGGTTGCTATGTCCACCATTTACATTTATTAGATCACCACCACATATAATGTCTATGCCACAGATGCTATTTAAATATAATCATCGCTGCTATCCAAGTATTTAAAATTCACAGTTCTAAAATATTTGTGTGTTCTTGTTTTTATGACAGATTTTATAACAAGTCTAAGATTTGTTATTAGACCATCTGCCCATAGATATATAAGCACTACATGGTCTATTGTCAGTAGGTGTGAGAGTTCAGTAGGAGGTCATACACTGTGAACCAGGACATACTGTATATGAGCACATGATGCTACAGTGTGGCCATATGCAGCTCAGATTACCTCTCTTTAGACTCTGATCCATTAGCTCATATTGTGCTCTCGGTATGCATTCACAAAAGATATGTAGTAATGCGGGATCTTACTAGGGTCTATGACCTCAGTCTTTAGACTGGGAATATACAGTACTTTCTGTCTTAGTATCTCTTTATTTTTCAAATAGCCCTTTAGTGCAGAAGAGATAAAAATAAATGATTTGGTAGTAGAAAATGAGACGCAGTTGTTAAAATCACCAATGTCACAAATAAAGGCTCCACAGCACAGTAGATCAACAAAAATACATTTTTAAAATGAGTCACAGGAAAGAAGAGTACAGCCAGGATTTAGTATTGTCCTTAGAGAAGCAGTTGTCTGAATTCAGTAGGACTGCAAGCCAAGCATCTCTTTTTCTGCTCTCTTTCTTTGCTGAGTTAAAAACTATTATATCCAAATCTATTTCATGGCAATGTACTTTTTAAAATTTAACATACTCAAGTACTAAACTTCGATATAGCTTTCTATATGTGCACTATGACCTGTTAGTCTTGCATCAAGAAGCACAGGTTCATTGGTCATTGTTAACCAAACATGGACACGCCCATGCACATGGGCAGTGGCTCGTAGTCGAGTGAGTTTCCAGAAACACTGGTTAACTGTGCCAATGAGATGGCAGTAGTTTAAATGATGGATGCAAGTGTGCAATAAAGACATCCTTTGTTGGGATGAATGAAATAGATGGTTTTCACTTTGGTATGTTTTAACTGATGTCTGTTTTTGGATATCACTGGTCAAGCACTGATTGCTATGTCTGTCCCGACTAAATATAGATAGTGATATAAGCTTATAGTATGATATAACACATTAAACTTCACCACAGTACATAAAGAAACTATGATTACCTTCGCCTTAATGAGCTGTAACAACAAACGGCTGCTTTCCCAAGCATCAGTAATATGAATCCAATACTGTAACCTCACAGTGCACTGACAGGAGTGCTTTTGTAACATAGTCAGCATTGTTTTTGAGGTTTTATACACATTTTTAAGATGCATCCCATTTGATTTAAAAAAGCACCTAATTTTTACTCTGCTTTGTAGCATCAGCTGAATGTTGAGAATAACTAGGAAGTAGTTTGTGTTTTCTGTGATTGTTTTCATTTATTATGCCTTTTACTTTGAGTGCAGTCCAGTAATTCAATTAAAAATGCTTAATAACTTAAAAGAAAACTCACAGATAAGAGACCAGAGTAGATCAATGGCAAATTGCAGTCCTAAGGTCTGTTTTATAATACACATATTCAGAAATAAAATGAGTCATCAATTGTTAAAAAATCGAGAAAGCATGCATGTTTCTTTTGGTTTGGTTACCGAGGCAGCTTGGCCTGCTGTGCACCGATCATCCAAATGTTACTGAACGAGGAGGTGGCTGTGATTCTGCCTCTTCAGTGTTTACACACAGCTGTTTCACCAGGGAACTTTAGCCCACAGAATGGCTTGCCGGCAACATGGCAAAGGTAGGATTATGCCTCTGCCAAATGAGGCAGAACAGGCTAATTCTATTTGAGCTTACTTGAGTCAACTTTACGGCCCAATTAGCCCCATGTAGGAGGGTGATGGTGACAGGAAACAACAATGTTCCCTTTTTGCCAGCACAAAATAAGAGATATTAAATAATTCCTTCTTGTTTATTGTACTGGCTGGCTTTAACTTGGCATGGTGGAAAATTGGTCACTGGCCATATTGGTTTATGCTCATTAAAGAGGAAATAATACCTTCATTTCCCACTGGTTGTTTTGATTTTAGAGCGTCTCTAGAGCAGCTGATTTATTTCATGGTGCCTGTTCACTGTCTCTGTTTGTTTTAATGTCCGGTATTTTTGTCCCATGTATGTTTTTGTCAGACCCTGTTGTCTTTTTTTCTGGGTTTTTTTTTCTTTTTGCAGCCTTTCAGCAGTTTAGTCTCTCGGTAATATTACATTTGGTGGTTACATATAAATTCAGATTAAATAAATAAATACATTTGACGACTGAAATTGCTCCAAAAGGCATACAAGCATGGTTATAAGGACAAGGTGAATTCTTGCAGACAATCCACAGCTGCAGCCATATATGTTGGCATCAAAGTCCAACTTTATTGCAGTTGTTGTTAAGGAGTGATTTGGCTATAGAGGCCAAACTGTTGCGAGTAAGCTGATAAATGTGGCTATTTATTTTGTAAATTTTGTAGATAAGCCAGTTCCTTGAAACCTGCTCACAGGCAGCTGCCTATACCAATAAGTACAGAGTTCTCTTCTTCTCTGTTATGTTCTAAAACACAAACTGAATCTGTGATAGGTAACGTTTGGTTTTTGGTTGAAATGGCATATTTCAAACAATAATCTATTCCAGAATATGAGTTAACAGTTAGACATCTACAGCAACAAACATTTCAACAAGATGATAATTGCTAATTACCTGCTTATTCTGTGACATCAAGGTAAATTAATTCTTCAATCAAAACATCTAATTTCCAATGTAGGAAGATTGTAACAAATTCCCTTTAAGTGTTCAGACAGCTGGTGTCAAATTTACAAATAGCAATAGTTTAAAGTCTGTTTCTAAAAGTTTGGTGTAAAGCTTAAGCTAAAACAGAAATAACATTAACATAAAATAACTAAAACAGCTTAAAAACTACTTTGAGATGGAATTGGAAATTTAAGTTAAAAGGAAAAGTATGGTAGATGACGAGGAATTTGTTTTTATGATTTGAAGTTTTTCATTTTTTATTTTTCAGATCAAATAACTATAGACTGAGAAATTATTTTAATTCGCTTTTCGAATCATTGTATCAGACTGTTTGATTCCTTCGAGTGTAGCAGTGGCTGCAAAAGTCGGGGATTTGCCATACCATTTATTTCGCAGGCATTTCTCAGAGCCAAAAGACCATTTTAGCAGCCAGTTGGAGGGTGTGGGTGACACACTGCTGGCCAGGAAGTCCTGCATCACTCATGATCCTTTTTTTGGTGTTGTCTTGGAAGGCAGTGTGAACAGAACTTTTCGTGCCGGCAATCATCTGAAGCATATCATCACTTGCATTGCTTGGCTAGTGAACAATCCCACCCGACTGCTTTCCAAATAAAATGGCTCAGCAGAGCAAAATTCTCTTTGTTTCACTGCCCAGTTAAACTGATGGGACATGAGGTGACACTGCTAGTCCAAATATCTGTGATGATGCTAAGGGCCCAATTTTCAGGCAGTAGACTGTTGGTGTTTTGTTTTGGTTGTATGAATTAACTAACACAGTGATGACTATTCATTTACTTGGACTCATATTCTCTGAGAAGGCAGTGAATAATTTCGAAATTAACAGCTTGACCTGAGGTGTATAGTAAAGATTTATTGTGAGAATAAATATTTAATTGAAAGGGTGAAAAAATACCACTGAAAAAAGAAAAACTAAAAGATATTTATGACATATTTAGACGTGAAACTGACATACTGATTTGTAAATGTTTAAGGAACAATCATCTTAGAGCCTCCTCAAGTATATTGTTTTTCATCTCAATATACTTGAGGAGGTAAAAGGCAACAGTGAAAGGATTGTGAAAAGCATACTGTCATGTGGAGAGAGTGCAGAGAGAGTTAATTGAGTATCACATTTCTGTTGTTACTATCTTTAGTAATTTCAGTCTTTATACAAAGAATGAAAAAAAAAGTACACATAATTGGATATCATTTCTATAGATAGCCTACTCCCCGCCAGGCTTTTAATCTGTTATAGAATAATGACTCACAAGTATATAAAATTACCTGCTGTCCAACTGATTCTTTGTGTAGAGATGGTCACAGATTTCTAATTTAATGCCATGTCTTTTAAAAGTCACATAAAGATAATTACAATTGTCTAACCCTTTAAATCGGGAAATAAACTCAGCTATTAATACAAGGAATTTTACCTTGCATCATCCATTGAAACAGCTTCTTTTCACTTAAAAAGGAAAATCAAATTAAAGGGTCATATTTGAGATTATTTGGGACACTCAGTAGGTGACACTAATCATTGTGTATGAAGCATGAGTCTTCATAAATGTGGATCTTAACAGCAAATGAAAGGCTCCCAGAGAAACACGACCACAAGCTGGTAAATCAAGCTTATTGTCATGTACACCGCAAAACACAAGTGGTTACACAGAGCAATGAAATCCTTACTTTGCAGGTTCCCTTCACACAACTAAATAACAACCAACTAAAATAAAGAAGAATAAATTTAAGCCTGAGCATAGAAAATAATAAATAAAGTAAAACAGTGCTTTGTAGCACTTGTAGCTTATGTAGCTTATGTGTGGGTGTAGTCAGGATCTAAAGTGCAAGTAGCTGCAAAACTGTCACAGTGGTAATAAATATAGATGATGCAATATTAAAATGTTATGTTATGGTATATATATTTACAAAATTGCACAAATGTACAAAATAATTTTACCGTAAGTTATTTTAAGTATTACCAAAGTAAGTTTATGCAGTCCACAATATTGAACCATCTATGATGCATGAACATAATGCATAATAAAAAAAATATGAAAAGCCAAGGTTAAGCCACTGTGTAATAGAGCATGTACCCCTAAAGTGTAGCATATTTACATATTTACAGTATAAATTACTTAAATATAATTAGTATATAATTATTTCCTCTAGCTGACCAATGATTTATAATCTAATGGAGTTTTTGTCTCGAGCAAGATTAAAAACCTCTGCAAGTTTGCACATGGTCTGGAGTTGTGACTGTTGTGCATTTGCTGTACATTGGAGTAGTAATTAAGGTAATCTCCTGCAAGTTTCAAGCTGCTGCACAGCGATTTTCACTGCATATCAAGCTAAATGAAATGAAAACAGATCCCTGAAAAGAAATCAATTTGGTATCTACAGTCTGCTCTGGGAAATGTTAGGCAATAATGCAAAATGTGTAAGTTATATTGAAATAGATGTAATTAGGCAAAATCACCACAATAATGAAACAGATTTTTCTGTGAGCTAGATATAAGAAGAGTAATCAGTGAACGCATTTCAATGACTGTGAAGTCTGTTGGATAGAATATAAAACATTTTAAGAGAATATGAGCCATTTACTCTCAGCACGGTTTGGTAAACAGGCATTATTCTTGGAATAAAAAGCCTCATATAATTTCTGCTAATGACACAAGTAAAAATTAGAAGAGGGTAAAGTGTCATGGATAAATAATGGATCAATACATATTATAAAGATTCAGTGTCACAAAATATTACAGTACAATATGAATGCAGTATAGTCCTGTTTGCTGTTAAATCTGAATCCATCTCCCAGTTTATTTTATAGAGGAAAAAAAAATCAATGCTCAAATAGAAAAAAAGGAAGATACAGAAAATTGTATTTACCATCCTGCTTTCTCTGCACTGATACTCCCAGCCCCTACTGTTCACCCTAAGCATTTATGTTTGGAAACTGGGCAGGGCGGGACAGTAAGGAAAATAGTTTTTCTGTAAAAAATAAGTGGTTTACCACATGAATGATAATCATGGTGCTGTTGGTTGCTTGGTTACCATCTCTTGAAATCAGAGGTTGTCGAGGGACAGGAAAGGGTTCTTTGATCCTCTTGGGGTTTGTGTGTTCCAGTGTCTTGAATAGCACGTCAGATAAGGACAGTCATTTTTAGGTTGAGAATTTATTGTACATTTAAAACAAATATTATTTGTATCTATATTATTTAAATATATTAAAATAACATATATTGTTATTTGCTTCAAGTGTTGACTGATAGCTCTGTCTGATCCCATTTCCAGGTAGGAGTAGAGAAAAACAAACATATCACTGAAGTTCTCTGCAAAAATTTCAAACACACTTAACCGATGATTTCACTGTGTGGGAGAAGTTTAAATGGATGTTATGTAGGTCGGTGCGGCAGTTTGGGGCCTGAATAAACACCTAGCAACAACCTCATCATTTAACTAGTCATTAATATTTACATTCCTTCAAAGGCCCAATATGTTCTCTTTTCTAGATGACTGATTACAATTAAATAAAGTTCATTAAGCTTTAATGAAATGCAAGCCTCTGTATATTGCTCTTGCCTCTATAACACAAGAGCAATGTGAGAAATCATGAACCAGCTGTAAAGGGTAAAATCAATCACTGTTTTTCATTTAAATGCCAGGCAAAGAAGCATAAAACCATAGTGAGCGTGTTGATTACACAGCCTTAGACTAACCAGCTTTCCAGAGAAAGAAATAGACCAACCATGGTTCATTTCTCAACACCAATCAAACTTTTCAAGGACTGCAGATTTTCAGTTTCTGTGTTTTGCCCTTGAAGACGCTTCCACCGATTAAGCGTAACAAACCCCTGATGTACGGGCTTCAAGGACAGCCATATAGACATATACACTTTAAGGAGTTTAGTTTGACGGTCTACTGACTGAAAATCCTGCTGTCAGAGCCTAACACTATACATAAATCTTTAAATGTCTAAAGATGCTGTGACGGGCCTGGGGATGAATATGGGGGCAGGAGTTCAAAAAGTTGTACTGTTTTAAGACAAAAAGACATTCTGGTTTCAGTGTGGCATTAGAGCATGCCGGAAAACGCATTTGTAGGACATGTGACAACTGAAGGCAAATGCATTTATAACAACTATGAAGAGCTACACTGAAGTGACGCAGTATGCTGACAGTGTTTTCTGTCTAAAGTCATCAGTGTTGGGACTATTATTAAGTAATGCGTTACAGTAACTACGTTGTTATTGTGGTATCGAGCACGGTAACTAGTTATTATGCCAAAATCAGGAACGCGTTAATCAATACTGGGATTTAGATAGGCTTGTTATTCGTTACTTCGTGTGGTGGCTATCACGGAGCTTCCACAGATTCAGAAACATTAGCAAGTGGTGGAGGCCAGCAGGTGGATGAGGGAAAGGGGAGGCAGGAGGAGAGCCCGAGGCGGCCGCCGGTCCGAGCGTCAGGTGAACTGAACTTCAGGTAAGAAGTTATAACCTGCAGTCTATCTGGGTCAGATATAAACCAAGTTTAGGTGGAGTTTATTTTCGTTATGCTGACTTTTTACAGTCAGTTACAATAACTCGTACTGCGTACTAGCTAGCATGACGGAGTTTCTATACAGCTGGGTGGGTGCTATGATGTTACTGATAGTGAACTTTATTTTGTTCATAAGGTTAATTATTAGAGTGTCCAACCGTCCCCTAACAAACGGAATCGTCTCGTATTCAGAGAAAATATTACGTGTTTCGTATTGAGGTGAAAAGGAACAGTTTGTCCCGTGCTTCAGCTAGAATGAAAAAGACACAAAGCTGGAGTTATTCTGTGTCTTTGCTGCACAGCTGCCTCTTCTTCTCTCATTCTCTCCCCCTCTCCCTCCTGTTTCTACTTCAATCATGAAACTGATCAATGATCAGCTGATTGGCTTTTCTCTCTTGTTTGTTTATCTCTCACTTCGTGCCAGAAGAAACCAGCGGATGTCGCGCTAAACAACAGCAGCACATTTAAGTTTGATCAGCTGTTGTTAGAATTTATTTAATATTACTTTCTAGTATCAGCTGATGTTTGCTGGAGCCACAGCTGTAAAGCTGCTGGTCATGATGTCGGTTTGTATAGCTGGTGAGAGGGAAACATGAAGATGAAACCAGGAGATGTCCTTACTGGATCATCAGAGCTGTGATGGAGAAACAGGTTTACCTTTTAGGTGAGTTGAAGGGAAGTTATGTGGAGTCTTTCATAAACTGTTTATGCTGAGTCTGAGTCTGCAGAGGGTCCCGGTGATGTGGAAGACATCATGCCTCGTCCCTGTACCAAAGACGCCTCGTCCCAGTGGCCCCCAGGATTACAGGCCCGTGGCACTGACCTCCCACATCATGAAGACCCTGGAAAGGCTCATCCTGGACCAGCTGCGACCCATAGTAAGACCACATCTGGATCCCCTTCAGTTCGCTTATCAGCCTCGTCTCGGAACAGAGGACGCCATCATCTACCTGCTCAATCGTGTCTACACCCATCTGGACCAGCCGGCGAGCACTGTGAGGGTCATGTTTTTTGACTTTTCCAGTGCTTTCAACACCATCAGGCCGACCCTCCTGGGTGATAAGTTAGCAGCGATGCAGGTGGATGCTTCTCTGGTGTCCTGGATTGTTGATTACCTGACAGGAAGACCACAATATGTACGTCTCCCACAGTGTGTGTCTGACAAGGTGATTAGCAACACAGGGGCACCACAGGGGACTGTCCTCTCCCCCTTCCTCTTCACCCTCTACACCACAGACTTCAGCCACTGCACAGAGACCTGCCATCTTCAGAAGTTTTCTGATGACTCTGCGGTGGTTGGATGCATCAGCAGGGATGATGAGACAGAGTACAGGGCTGTGGTCGACTCCTTTGTCACGTGGTGTGAGCAGAATCATCTGCAGCTCAACGTGGCAAAGACCAAGGAACTGATCGTGGACTTCAGGAAGACCAGGAAACACTTGACCCCTGTTTCAATCCAGGGGGTCAGTGTTGACATTGTGGAGGACTATAAATACCTTGGAGTACACATTGACAATAAACTGGACTGGGCTAAAAACACCACAGCACTTTACAGGAAGGGCCAGAGTCGTCTCTATTTTTTGAGGCGACTGAGGTCCTTCAACATCTGCCAGAAAATGCTGAGGATTTTCTATGAGTCTGTTGTGGCCAGTGCGATCCTCTATGCTGTTGCATGCTGGGGGAGCAGGCTGAGGGTCGCAGATGCCAACAGACTTAATAAACTGATCCGTAAGGCCAGCAATGTTGTGGGGATGGAGCTGGACTCCCTCAAGGTGGTGTCGGAGAGGCGGATGCTGTCCAAGATAAAGACAATGTTGGATAACACCTCCCACCCACTCCATGACATGTTGGTCAGTCACAGGAGCTCGTTCAGTGAGAGACTGAGATTACCGAAAAGCACCACTGAACGACACAGGAAATCATTCCTGCCTGTGGCCATCTCCCTGTACAACGCATCCACTTAACACACTGTTTGCTGCTACAACTACACATGTTTCTTTTCCAAATATTTATTTATAAGTGACTTATGTATGTATGTATGTATATATATGTATATATTGTACTATTCTTAGTTAGCGTATTGTCTGTCTTGTCTTAATGTTGGTTTAAAATGGAGCACTGTAACAAAAAATAATTTCCCCCAGGGATCAATAAAGTATTCTGATTCTGATTCTGATTATGAACTGTTTCTGAGAGACAAATAACACCAGGATCCTTTTTTATGTAGCTGACAGCTGCTAACTGTGGGTGGATCTAGCAAAGTTTTGCCAGGGGGCCAGGTAGGGCATTAACAGGGAAAGGGGGCACAAAGAATACTTTTCTTTCTTATTCTCATTTAAAATGTCTAGCTTTTAAAAAATAATTATCTGAGTCTTACAACAAACGATTGATAGATTGATACATATATACCATCAAGACAGTGTACATCACTGTCACAACAGCGTTTGTTTTCATTCAAAGGCTTTATGATTTTTCCTATAATGGTGGGCCGGTCTCTAGTCAAAACGCCCGGGCCGATTTTCTGTCCCAGTCCAGCCCTGTATGCAGCTCATCTGCAGTCTGGTGTTACCTACATCTTCCTATTCAGAAGGCAGAATTTCCGAGTTCTGAGTACAATCAAAAGCTGTGACGTAGGCTAGAATCATGGCAGCAGTCAATGACGGTCCAGGCGTGGGATTTCTCTCGTGGAAATATGCACATTATTTTTTCCTATCTGTTGGTAGGTGGCACAGTGCACTTGTGGCAAGTAAGCAAGCTAGAAGACTGGCAATCTTGCTGGGTATCCAGTTATGGAAGCAACACGTTAACAAGAGAATTCTGAGTAAAACCAAAGTTACTTTCCCTAGTAACTAGTTACTTTGAAAGTAACGAGTAACTTGAAGTAACTGAGTTACTTTTGATGGAAGTAACTAGTAATGTAACTAAGTTACTAATTTAAAATAACATGGTGTTCTGCCTTTTCGTTCACATGAAAAGTTATAAAATAGCAATCTCTGTACACTGGGACAGGATCTGGTTAAGGTTTGCATCTCACAAGATGTGGAAACTTAAATTACTTTGTACAGCCTTTTATATTCAGACACTTTGCAGGGGTGGAGCAATGGAGGGTTGAATGTCGAAGGTTTTGTGAGCCTAAAGAAAGATTTCTTCGAGAGGTGAGAACATTATCAGACCTCTTCCACCGTAACGTTGTTAGATATTACACGTTTTGGCTGGAGGATACTGAATACGAGTGGGACCTTAGAGATGACAGTTAGCTTGTTATGCTAATAAAAACTGGAAAGTTGGAAATTATTTCTGTCTGGTCAACCCTTTAAGTTCATCAACACTTACACAGGGAATGATATAGGGTTGCAGTGAATACACCCCTGGGTATGGGACCTTTTCTGAAGGTGTCCTGGCAGTTTGCTAAGAAACTTTATATAACTTTCCCTGTAACTTACATATATATTTGTGGCCATTCTTTTTTAATTTTGGCTTCAGCAAAAGCAGATGGGCCTGAAGAGATGAACACATAATATCTGTTGCCAAATTTAAAATTCATATCAATTTAATGCTTATCTGAGCTCAGTAAAGCCTTAGCTTAGAAAAGAAAATATTAAATAAAATTTTAATTTAAAGGTTTATGTAATTCTGTGTAAATATCACCAAAACAACCAAAGCTCAGGGTATGGCTATCAGTCTGCCACTACACTTGTAACCTTTGCAGCCAGTATGTGTTAGGCAGTGTTTTTTTCTAACTCGAAACCAGTTTGGCAACGATGAAATAAAACTGACTGGTGCATGCCAGAATCCACTTATCGTGGTACCTGATTGTTGCAAAGTTTTATTGCAATTCAAACTACTTTCATGGTAAGTGCTATTCTTCCACAATTCTCTTTTAGAAATTGAGCTTAGCCTTCAGTGGAAGCAGTCATCTATAGAGTGTACCTGAAAATGAGCAGATTTTTTGTAGCTTCACCCTGTTCCTTGCCTCCATTATATCACTTGAAACACCTTGACAGCAAACAATTCAAAGGCTCTGGTGGCCCTGAGAAGAAAACAGTCTCTGCGGTCCTCTGTCACCTCCGACCGTCTTTTGCCTATGTCTATAAACAAACACAAGGCTGCTGACAAAATTAGTGGTCGCATTCTTTTCTGCTTTCCCTGAACAGAAACTCCGTTTCACCATCTGTGGCTGGATTTTGAGTGCAGGTGGGTGATTTCCCTGTAAATGTTAGTCAGTTGGCTGTAGACCTTCAGCGTTCTGCCAGGTCTCAGTGTAGAGGATTTGGCTGAGTTATAACTTGCATATGTATGCTGCTTTGTGAGGCTGGACACCATCTGCAGAGTGTCAGCTGTCCCTCCGTGTGTGTGTGTGTGTGTGTGTGTGTGTGTGTGTGTGTGTGTGTGTGTGTGTGTGTGTGTGTGTGTGTGTGTGTGTGTGTGTGTACACACAGCAATAAGACTCTGTAAAGGGGCTGGATTTTCATGGGTTGGAAAATGGTATTTAAATCCTAAATGAATGTAATTGTTATTGTCATTTTAAGTAGAGATTTGGTTTTTTACTACACATAGAGGCAATTTTATAGAGGCAAATTAATTTACAAATTTTATTCAGTCTCTTGAAAAATATTTCTGGCTGCATGAGGGTTTTTCTTCTTTTTCTTCTCATCACAAATCATGATGATCACACCTGGTGAGAGAACACACAGCTTGTGCTCAGTGCTTTTCAGTTTAATTTCGAGAAGTACAATTAAACCTATCATACTGAGGATTCCCAAAGAACGCGAAGTGAATTTTAGAGGCGGCATGGATGCATGTCAGTGAAGAGACATACTTATATGCAAATACACCCTTGGAATATTTGTCTAAACTAAAAAGGTTTCTTCATGAGCAAAAATACATGTGAATCCTGTGTTTCAAAAATATACAGAAAATGGAATTAAAAAGAAAAAAACAAAAAACTAAACAAAATGGAGGAAAATAAATTGAGGTGGGTTAATCCAGAGGCAAACTGAGTTGAAGTGTCCTTTGCTACCTAGTTTACAACTAGTGTACAGCTGGGATGAATTAACCAGGCGTGAGGAGTCAAAATAGTGTGAGTGATGTGAAGCCAGGGTTTTCTTTTCTTACTTTAAATATGCTTTGATGCTGACAAAAGAAGGACAATGTAACATCAAAACATTTGACTGCAAAGAAATGAGGGGTGCAAAGATTTGAGGTACCCCTCATTTCTTTATTTTGGAGTTAAGACTTTCTTGTAATGTATTAAAAGTGCACCACACTTTCTCAAGTTTCTGAAGTTCAAAGTTTCTTTGCACATTGGCCTATCAGTCATCAACAAATTATTCATTGCTCATTTGTTTGATGGAATCCAGAGGTGTGGACTCGAGTCACATGACTTGGACTCGAGTCAGACTCGAGTCATTAATTTTATGACTTTAGACTTGACTTGAAAAAATGTTCTAAGACTTGTGACTTGACTTGGACTTTTACACCAATGACTTGGGACTTGAATTGGACTTGAACCGGTTTACTTGAAAAGACTTGATATTTCACCCCAAATATAAAATTTAACATGCATATTATATAGAGATTGAAAATGTGACGTCATTCACGGGTAGAACCGCAAAGGATTCTGGGAACTCGTGGCAAGCGGTACTAGCGCACGCAGGCTTTCAATTAAAATCAGTCACACAGCGATAAAAAGAAACACAAAAATGTCAAGAAGCTGTTGTATTATTAACTGCAATAGCCGGTCGCATGACAGCCACGGGAAGCCGACGGGTAAAGAGATCGGTTGTTATCGGATTACGTCGTGGAAGAGAAATTGTTCGAGCCATGTTTCCGAAGTAACAAAGAGGCCACTGGATTGCAGCCATTCAAAGATCAAATATAACGTCCTAGAACACTCCAGCTCACAGGTTAGTCTGCTCCAAGCATTTACACAAAGGTCAGTCTGCTGTTGTAGTTAATGCGTCATTTTTCTTAACATAATTGGTGATATAGGTTACAAGCAAGTCTGGCGCTGAACAGAAATTGTCGCGCTATGCTCCTTTATTTATTGTGCATAAATAGTGAATTGTCCTGACACAATATTGCGTTTCGCTTCTGTTATTATGGTACATTGACAAAAACATATACTTTTATTCACAGGATAAAACAGGTTTTTTGTATCACTAATTGCCCAGTACGATTACAGCATACAATATTATTGTCACTGCTACATTTCTGTGATGCTACCAGAAATTATTTCCACTACTAATTAATTACCGTTGAGCTCAAAGGTTATATTAATAAACGGTTAACGAATGTGTATTTATGACGACGATTTGTGAGACTGGTAAACTTATGATACGTACGATGGTCTTTCGTTCTACACGGTGCATTTCAAGGTCCTGCACCCATCCGTCGGTAAACTGTACCTGGGCTTGTTGCAGTGACCGGAAGTTACTAAACTTCATGAGTGTATGCACTCACTCCAAGAACCGTATAATTATAAATATGCATATAAATATGCTAAGATGAGATAGCTGACTTCATCTAACTAGCAAATGTTTTCCAGGCTACGTTGGTGATACAGTTTTTTTTAATGTGTATGATATTTTTGTCATGCGATTTTAAAGCCGGTCCTACAACCGCATCCAAGAATAACATGCAGCTTATCTCAGAACTGTCGGTGAAAATTATTCTTGGAGCTAGGTTTAATTGAGCTGCATTTTAAAGAGGTGCAATTTCACAATTTGTGTATATTTTCTAAGTTCACTATTTTGTATGTGTTGAGAAAAACACAGATTTAAAATTACATGGTCTAATATTTACATTTAGCATATAACTGCAACATTATTTTTTCGTTTGTTTTTTTTAAAGACTCGAAAGGACTTGAAATTCAAAGTTTCAGACTTGTGACTTGACTCGGACTTTTACACCAGTGACTTGAGACTCGACTCTGACTTGCCTGACATTACTTGAGACTTGACTTGAGACTTGAGGATAAAGACTTGAGACTTACTTGAGACTTGCAAAACAATGACTTGGTCCCACCTCTGATGGAATCTATGAAAAATGCCAAAGACAACACAATCTGGGATCATCTTGATAGAGAACAGAACAAAAGACAACCAACGTCCAAAGAAGAGCTTTGCAATGCCCTCCAAGAAGCCTGGACAACTTAAATAAACTACAGGAATGGCTCCCTTAGACCAGGGGTTGGCAACCCTAGGCACGCGTGCCATAGCTGGACTGGCCATCGGGCATACTGGGCATTTGCCCAGTGGTCCAGTGACTTTTTTTTTCTTTGTAACGGTATAAACAATGAAAGGTGGTGGATTGGCCAGATGCTGGCCGGTGTGTAAAAATAACTCAGTTGTTTGGTGGTGGCTATGGCGGAGCTTCCACAGATTCAGTAACATTAGCAAGTGGTGGAGGCCAGCAGGTGGATGAGGGAAAGGGGAGGCAGGAGGAGAGCCCCGAGGCGGCCGCCGGTCCGAGTGTCAGGTGAACTGAACTTCAGGTAAGAAGTTATGACCTGCAGTCTATCTGGGTCAGATATAAACCAAGTTTAGGTGGAGTTTATTTTCGTTATGCTGACTTTTTACAGTCAGTTACAATAACTCGTACTGCGTACTAGCTAGCATGACGGGGTTTCTATTAGAGATGGCACGATACCACTTTTTTATGTCCGATACCGATACCGATATCATAAATTTGGATATCTGCCGATACCGATATGAATCCGATATAGTGTTTTTTAATCAACAAAACTGTTTTTTAAATATCTTGCTGCATTTTGTATAAGTTCATACTCAAGTTTAAAACAACAACTACACTAAAGCTATTCTGTTATACCTGTATGCAAAAAAATATATTTCATAGTTCAGCAATACTGATCAATCTAATAAACTTAAACCTACACCATCCACCCTATTCTGGTATTTTAAAGAGTACTTAGCATATATATTAAGCAACCTAACTAATAGAGTTCCAACTCCCAGCAACAATAAAAATAAATAAATAAAAAATAGGGAACCACCCCTCACGCTCCACCTCATGATGCTTAATCGACGTAATCAACCTTAATTTGATGCAGTGTGAAAAAAAAATGCACAGAAATCAATTATTTTTCAAGAAATATTAAATAGATTCAACATCTTTCTTCAACAAAATTGCAGACTGCACAGATGGTACCTTCCCAAAGGAAAAAGTACTATAGCTTACTAGGGTATATATATTAGACTTAATAGTCACTATATACAGTAATTGACTTCTATTCATTTTACATCAAATTAAAACTTTGGGTGTCAGATAATTATTTATTAAAAGCTAGACATTTTAAATGAGAATAAGAAAGAAAAGTATGTCTTTGTGCCCCCTTTTCCCTGTTCATGCCCTATCGGCCCCCCTGGCTAAACTTTGCTAGATCCGCCCCTGCACAGTTACCAGCGTCAGCTACGTAGAAAAAGATCCTGGAGTAGAAAGTAATATTAAATACATTCTAACAATAGCTGATCAAGCTTAAACGTGCTGCTGTTGTTCAGCCGCTGGTTTCCTCTTTCTGGTGCAAAGTGGGCCAAAAGCAAACTAGAGACACGGACTCGCGACAGAAAAGCCGATCAGCTGATCGTTAAGCAGTTTCATGATTGAAGTAGCAGCAAGAAGAGGCAGTCGCTCCATATATCGTTTGTTAAGCTTAACGCAGGAATGCTTTACAAACATTCAGAGATGGACTTACACACTTGCTTTACTTCTCTCGGGATAACTTTATCGGAGATGGGGTTGCTAGCGAAGCTCCACATGCTATCCAGACCACCGACAGGTCCCGCATGCCACAGCCGCTCTATCACGTGATGCATACTGCTCCAACGTGCTAACGTTCTGAGGTGAGTTACGGGGTGTTGCAAGTTTTGTGAGGTGCTTTCGTGATATTTAATGGATCGGATTACATTTTTTATTTTTCTCCGATATCCGATCCAGTAATTTAGGTCAGTATCGGACCGATACCGATACGTAATATCGGATAGGTCCATCTCTAGTTTCTATACAGCTGGGTGGGTGCTGTGATGTTACTGATAGTGAACTTTATGTAATTCATAAGGTTAATTATTAGAGTTGCCAACCGTCCCCTAAAAAGACGGAATCGTCCCGCATTCAGAGAAAATATTACGTGTTTTGTGTTGAGGTGAAAAGGAACAGTTTGTCCCGTACTTCAGCTAGAATGGAAAAAGACACAAAGCTGGAGTTATTCTATCGTTACGCTGCAGCTGCCTCTTCTTCTCTCATTCTTTCCCCCTCCCTCTCCTGTTTCTACTTCAATCATGAAACGGATCAATGATCAGCTGATTGGCTTTTCTCTCTTGTTTGTTTATCGCCCAATTTGTGCCAGAAAGAGGAAACCGCCGGATGTCGCGCTAAACAACAGCAGCAAGTTTAAGCTTGATCAGCTGTTGTTAGAATTTATTTAATAATAATTTCTAGTATCAGCTGATGTTTGCTGGAGCCACAGCTGTAAAGCTGCTGGTCATGATATCAGTTTGTATATCTGGTGAGAGGGAAACATGAAAATGGGATGAGGAGATGTCCTTACTGAATCATCAGAGCTGAACAGGTGATGGAGAAACAGGTTTACCAGAGATCACATTAACATGTGTGTCTCTGTATTAACAGACATGCCATATTGGCCCAGTTTATTTTTCTTATCATTGTTGTGAGGAGATCATAAATAGCATTTGCATGTTCTGTTGTACAGTTCATTTGCTGTTATGGAGTTCTTGTTATGGATAAAAAGTGTCTTTTTTTTGTTTCAAAATAGCTGATAACTATTCGCTAATAGCTGCCAACATCTGCGAACAAATATAATTCTATAAAGTTGTTCTATATAGTGTATAACTGTTAATATAGAGCGTTATTAAATTTATTGCTAATGCAATCATGTGGCACACTGACTTCTGAGGAAATTTTAAATGGCACTCGTCATCAGAAAGGTTGCCTACCCCTGCCTTAGACAGTTCAGGTTGTGTTGAAGAACAAAGCTGGTCATACCGAATCTTGAACTTGAAGCTTGTTAGAATTGTAAAGACACTGTTTTTGCCGAATATACTTCATGATATTTGGCAATCGTCTAAAGGTGTTGTGTGTCGGCTGTGTGCGGACAGGAATAGGACCCAAGGTGCAGACTCCAGAGACAAACTTAAACCAAAACAGCTTTAATGCTGAACTCAAACATAACATAACTGGAAAAAAATCAAAATAAACTAACACCGGTGGATTGACAAAACACACAGCAAAATAAACGGTAGATCGCGACACAGACACAGAGAAACACAGAGCTAAAATACACAGAAGGAGCAATCAGGGAGTGGGTAACAGGAGGGAAACACAGCTGGGGCAAATCAGGCCTGACGAGACAAAGGAGAAGCAAAACCAAACACATTAACATGAGACAAGGACTTTCAAAGTAAAACAGGAAACATAACACAGACTCACAGGCAAGCACTATAACAAAGGGAACAGAGACGTGGGACCAGGGCAGACACAGACACTGACTGGACGTGGGAATACAGCAGACAGGGGAGACAGCAACAAAGGAACACAGACAGAAAACCAAAACACTAAAACTCTAACCAAACCCCACCCAGAGGACCTTAACTAAGAAAAACCCGCAAAGCAAAGCTAGAATATAATGAAATAACAAAATCAAAGAACCAAAAACACAAAACACTGGGTCAACAACCCAGGGACCCTAACAAAAGGAGGATGAAGTCATTATGTCCATTGATGGAGAATTGATTGAAAGAGTTACTGAATTTCATTTTTTGGGTGTAATAGTAGATGAAAATTTGACGTGGAAATCTCATATTGAGTATATTAGAAAGAAGATGGTTAAAAGCATTTATATTTTGGGAAATGTAAGAGATTTATTAGATTATAAAACAATGCACATTTTATATTTTTCATTGTTTTTCTCATATTTTAGTTACTGTGTTGAAGTTTGGGGGAATACATATGAGAATACTATAAAACCTCTAAACGTATTACAGAAGAAAGTGATACGAATGATTCATAACGTTAGAGAACATACAAATAAATTATTTATAAAATCAAAATTATTAAAATTAGGAAATTTAGTGAAATTACGCACACTATTAATTATGTTTAAGGCTAAAAATAATATTTTGCCCTTTAAGTTACAAAGAGTATTTTTAATGTGTTCAGGGGGAGAAGACAGCAGAAGGAAATTTTATTTTAAGCATCAGCTAGCTAGGACTACACAAAGATTAATGAGTCCAACGGTTAGGGTTATACGACTGTGGAACTCTCGTCATTATAATTTAAAGAATTGTATAAGTTTACATTGTTTAAAAAAGTGTTACATGCTTAAAACGATAACTCAATATGAAGAATGCGAATGAAATTGGAGTTAATTGAAAATGGATCCATTATAATTTTTTGTTTTATTTATTTTAATTTTATTTTCTCCTTGTTACTATGTGGAGTGGTATATTCTGATTGTAAATTTGTTGTTTGGTTTGGGTTAGGACCGGAGATAAATGTTAATATTAGTTTTTTCCCTGATTTTTGGTGCCCACTTGTAATATAAGTTGGAATGTAGATAGGGGGCAGGGTTTAATAAGAATATTTTCTTGTTCCTGCTCCTTTTCACACATGGTTGTAGGGCTTTATTGATAGAAAGTGTGGTTGGTTTGTTTGATCTGTTGTACCAAGTGTGAAATAAATAAATAAATGAAATGAATGAAATGAAATGAAATGCCCACTTATACTGGCACAATCTCCCATTTACCTAGAAAAATATAAAAACAAAAGCATGTCATTTTCTCATACAGTAACATACACTCAACAAAAATATAAACGCAACACCTTTGTTACTGCTCCCATTCCCCATGGGATGGACGTAGAGACCTAAAATTCATTCCAGATACACAATATAACCATCCCTCCCAAACAGTGGTCACAAATCAGTCCAAATGTGTGGTAGTGGGCACATCTGCTATATTGAGATAATCCATCCCACCTCACAGGTGTGCCACATCAGGATGCTGATCTGACATCATGAGTAGTGCACAGGTGTACCTCAGACTGCCCACAACAAAAGGCCACCCTGGAATGTGCAGTTTTTTGCGCTATTGGGGGTCTGGGGACCCAGAACCGGTCAGTATCTGGTGTGACCACCATTTGCCTCATGCAGTGCAACACATCGTCGCATGGAGTCTATCAGATTGTCAATTGTGGCCTGTGGAATGTTGGTCCACTCCACTTCAATGGCTGTGCGAGGTTGTTGGATATTCGTGGGAACTGGTACACGCTGTCGTATACGCCGGTCAAGCACATCCCGAACATGCTCAATGGGTGACATGTCCGGTGAGTATGCTGGCCATGCAAGAACTGGGACATTCTCAGCTGCCATCTGCCCTGAACAATGTGAACCATGATTCATCCGTGAAGCGCACACCTCTCCAACGTGCCAGACGCCATCGAATGTGAGCATTTGCCCACACAAGTCTGTTATGGCGACGAGCTGGAGTCAGGTCAAGACCCCGATGAGGACGACAGGCATGCAGTTGAGCGTCCCTGAGACGGTTTCTGACAGTTTGTGCAGAAATTGTTTGGTTGTGCAAACCAATTGTTCCAGCAGCTGTCTGGGTGGCTGGTCTCAGACGATCTTGGAGGTGAACCTGCTGGATGTGGAGGTCCTGGGCTGGTGTGGTTACACGAGGTCTGCGGTTGTGAGGCCGGTTGGATGTGCTGCCATATTCTCTGAAACGCCTGTGGAGACGGCTTATGGTTGAGAAATGAACATTCAATGCACGGGCGACAGATCTGGTTGACATTCCTGCTGTCAGCATGCCAATTGCACGCTCCCTCATTGCTTGTGGCATCTGTGGCATTTTGTTGTGAGACAAAACTGCACATTCCAGGGTGGCCTTTTGTTGTGGGCAGTCTGAGGTACACCTGTGCACTACTCATGATGTCAGATCAGCATCCTGATGTGGCACACCTGTGAGGTGGGATGGATTATCTCAATATAGCAGATGTGCCCACTACCACACATTTGGACTGATTTGTGACCACTGTTTGGGAGGGATGGTTATATTGTGTATCTGGAATGAATTTTAGGTCTCTACGTCCATCCCATGGGGAATGGGAGCAGTAACAAAGGTGTTGCGTTTATATTTTTGTTGAGTGTAGTTTCTCTGTCACTGCTTATGGGTTTGGTTCAGATATCATGTTCTCTTCCATTTTAAATTTCAATATTACATTTTGATGATGCCATCTGAGCAATAGTAAAGACGTACCTGAAGCTACTGATGATGAGAAATGACTTCTGGTGCTTGTCATAAAACAAAGCATTTGAAAGCTTTAATCACAGCATGGGCGACTGCAAGGGTTCAGATGAAGGATGCTCTAACAAATGAAAAATAGAAAACATTCTGGGTACATGACTGTGATTAGTGATTCTATGCTACACAGCATAGATGTTTTCTATCTTGACTCCTCATTGCTTTTACATTCTTAAACATTAAAATAAATGAAAAAATTTGGATATAGATACATCAGAAAATGGAAGCAAGTTGACAGACAGCTGATTTATTCACTGCTCTTTTTTGTGCACTATAACATGTAACTTACATCCACAAAAAATTACATATGCACGATATATTATGATGTAATCATGTTGTCTAGCAGCCATCTAACAACAGACTCAAACCACAGGCAAAATAATACCGCAGTATGGGCGTGCACTAGCAAAATAATTGTACAGGATGTAATAAACCCAAATATGAACTACAATACTGAATTGCTGTTTAAATCATTGCATTAATATGAGTTACTTCTGATAACTGAAAAGAAAAAACATGTTGATAATACATTTGCTTTACTTTGATTCATAAATAAAGTCTTGTATTACAAGATTTCATTTTTCTTTACCCCTATTTAGCATCCCCTCTTTTTTCAACAACAGTCTGTAAACACCTGGGATCTGAGGAGGCCAGCTGCTGCACTTTTGGGAGAAGAACTGTTCTCAGATATAGGAGTCTAGCTGCTTAATATTCCTGGGCCTTCTTTATTGCATTTTCCATTTAATTATGTGCCAAATGTTTTCAGCTAGTGAAAGATTTGAACTGCAGGCAGACTAGTTCAGTTCCCAGTCTCTTCTACTATGAATCCATTCTGTTTTAATAGATGCAGTATGCATTTATCAGTGTCTTCAGGAAGATACTGATAAACTAAAAGACCTTCCCTGAAAGCTTTATGGAGCAAATGTTGCTTTAAAAATGTTTTCTCAGATGTACTATTGCCATAAAATTCAAAGTGAGCCAATATTTTTCATAGAACAGTAAAATATCTGAATTTAAGCATTTCAACAATTTAAACATTTTAAATATTTAACCCTATTTTCTGTGTTTTATTTTGAATAAAGTATTGGTTTATGAGATTTTTACATCATTGTATTTTGGCTTTTATTTACATTTTACTCAGCATCCCGGCTTTTTTGGGACTGGGGATTGTTTGTTTTTGTTAGAATAGAATAGAATAGAATTCAACTTTATTGTCATTGCACATGCACAGGTACAGGGCAACGAAATGCAGTTTGCATCCATCCAGAAGTGCTTTAGTGATATAGATATATTACAATATATATTAGCAATAATATAGATATGTGAGTATATTACAGAAATGGGTCTATTATGGTATGTTATAATGTACACGGTATGAAGTATGTTGTGAATATTCTATAACTATAAGTATGTACAGGCTGTAGTGAGTACAAGCTATGTACAGGCTATGAACAGGATATAAATATGAAAAACTATACAGAATATGAAATAAATAAATAAATAAATAAATAAGGTAGGTATAGGTATATTGTGCATAGTGTGACATACTTTTTAGGGATATAGTGATGGTTCATGCAGACTAAAGCACACATGAAATGAACAAAAGTAAACAAACAACACCATTGTTGATGTCACAAACAAACGGTTAAGGAGAAAGGCAGTAAACGCACAACTTCTGCGAACCAGTGTCACTGCTCACCTCCTTTACACACATCACATAATGGCCGTAAACAATGTGTCAGATCAGTGCAGAACATCTGAACAAAGCTGGTTGAGAGCAGAAACAATGCATGTAATGGAGGCCAGCCATTCTTAACCTCAGCTACCCATTATACTCACTGAGCTATTTCTGTAGCTGTAGGTATGGGGACAAACACATACACACAAAAACAGAACTTAAAACAGATATGACTGGATTAACGGGGGGATAATGGCAGGTGTTGATGGGCTGGTTCCATTATTTCTTCCATCAACGGCTGCTTGGTGTTTGTATAACAGTCACAGTAATAGCAGGTGTTTTTACTTAAACCAGAGGCCTTTGGGGTACAGTTTAGTCGGCTGAGATAAAATCCTGATGTGTTTGTGATACTCATTAAAATAACAACAAAAAGCAAAAAACAATTGTGGTTATTAGGTGCAGAATATCACTTTACAAGCTTTGAAAAACAAACAGCGTTTGTTAAAAAATTCTACAAATGGCAGATGCTTCATATTTCAGTTTTCCGACACAGTTTTCCTCAAACTTTTGCAAAACATGCTGCAGTGATTGATTCTTCAATAAATTCTAGTGAGCATAATGATCAGATTAAAAAAAAATATTACGTACATAATATCATGAAAATAGTATTTCCCCCCTCAATGATTTCTTTTCTTTTATGGGTTATTTGTCACATTTAATGTTTAAAATCATTTCATTTATTAAGAAATTAGAAAGGGGGCAAACACGTTCTCTGGCACCTTTCAAAACAAAGAATCATTTTTTACATTATCTACATTTCTCATCTCCACGTTATTTCAACTATTGTGTAAGACTGAAAAAAATTACATTAGAGGAGCAGGAAAATATTTTGTTTTCAGATTTATGCCTGAAGATGTTCGAAGCTAATGGCATCAAGTGATGATCAGAGAATCTTAAACTTCACAGAAATACACCCCCCCCCCCCCAAACCCCCACAAAAACAAACAAACAAAAAAACAAAAAAAAAAAGACAAAAAAAAAACAAACAAAGACTGCAACAACAGCTTTACTTTAGGGGTGCAACATTAAAACTGAAACCGTAGTCATTCTTTACTTCATTTTTGTCTTATTGATCAGACTTTGATGGGAATAACCAAATTATTTCTCAAAGAATTTTGATTCAAAAGATCTTGGTGAGCATTTTGCTTAGAAATACAACCTTTTTTGTGAACCCACATCTATTCAGTGATAGACACACTGTAAAAAGCTCTGATAATGAAGTAAATAATAATGAAATTGTTTGACTTTGATAGAAAATGTTTTGTTCTGTTACGGTAAGAAGCTGATTCCAGCTAACGGCTGAAGGCATGTGCAAACGTTTTATTCTTCACAGTTTCTTTTCTCGTCAGACACAAGAAATGTTATTTTCTTCACGTAGGCAGAAAACTGCATTCAGAAAGTCTCTTTGTGAGACATTTAGCAATCTTGTACAATCTTACATGTACAATACACATGTAAGTATTTGAATTTAAAACATAATCTCACTTCATTCTCCGTGAGGCTAAATTTGGTTTACCATGGTAATTTCACAGAGGTTCAAAGATACCACACATGCATAAAATGCTTGATGTAACTATCTAGCAAAACAGTTGAAATTTTATTAAATCTGAACATGCATCTTAACAATGTCACTTTCAGGCCTGACATAAAAGGAATACAGCACTAACGCAGTACTTCTTCATAGCCACATGTTGAGGGCAGACTGGAATCTACACTGACTCTCTGTCGCCTCTTGAAGTACAAACAAGACAGGACTGAGTGAACTAGTTTGCATGCACACTTTTAAGTTCTCACTCCAGGTGAAGAGGAAGATGTCTGTGACTTAATGTCAAATCTGCCCTTTACCTCTAATAAACTAGAAGTGCTCTCGCTCTGTGTGTGTGTGTGTGTCTGTGTGTACGTTATTTGCTTTTCTTGATGACCTTTCATTGAATCTGTGTTGACATTAAATACTGTTAAAGTTAAACAATCAGTCATGACTGTTATTACTTTTTCTGACACTGATGTATAGAAATATTTTTCGATATTACTCTAACAGAGACATTAGTATAGCGCTAGATAAGAGTAGGTAAGAGTTTCTATGATATAAAATGAATGTGTTCACTTTTATGACACGTTAATTTTTTCACAGTCTGTTTCAAATAGGTCATCTGACAAATAGGCTCTGTTATTATTACCTATGACATATAACAGCTGTATTGTGGAAATTAGATCGAATGATAAATGTAAGGATGAAATATTTAAACACTAGTTAAAGATATTATTTGTTATATTGATCAAGCATCGATCTATCCAGTTTCTTAACTGCTTTTCTAATTTAGGGAGAGGACTGGAGCCTATTCCAGTTGTCATGGGATAAAGGGGGAGTACAGCTTAGAGTGCCACCAGTCTAGCACAGGGCTAAATATCATCAGAATGATTGACACGTGAATCAACCTAATAACTGCCTAATCAAATGAATTCATTAATTAATGGTTAAAAAAATATTCCCAGACTACTTTCAAAATTGAGCCACATAGTGTGAGGGGTGGGGTTAACATTTCCTTAACTGTGCTGGTTATTCCAAACAGGATGTTACCTATGATCTGTGTGATCTGTCTGAGTGGGAAGACTTAAATATTAAATATAGGTCATTCAAATGTACCTGGCTGATAATTTCTACCTTTCAATATTTTGGACTTCATGAAAAAAAAACAATACTTATTACCTGGTATAAAAAAGTTTTGTGAATTTTTTATTTATTCACAAACCTGGTAATTTGATCTTGCATGGCATTTAACTATCTTCTCACCTGCAAAACTACTGCAGAGACCGTTTTATATTATTATTATTACTATCATTAAAATGTTAAAAGTTGCACTTTTAAAGTTACTGTTAATCTTTCACTGGCGGACTGACTTTGTACATGGTGTAACAGGTTTAAATAGATGCTATCATGAGTATGTTTGTATTGTTAAAATAGAAACCTCATGAACAAACAAGAACAATCATGCTCAAGTACACTCTTCCAATGCAAATATAAAGAGAAACCCAGTTCTGAACATACATGCACGCATAATGAAGGTTGTTATGCAGCACTGACGCAGTGATGGAACTTGGATGACGGATGTTGAAGCGGATCTTCCACCTCCAGTTTGCGATACTACTGTTCATAGAGTGAATGTACATAGAGCAACAGAAGCTCCGCACCGTGTGAACTACAGTGACCGCACAGGTTAAAGACAAGCTGCAGAGAAAAGCATGCAGGATCACAATGTATGTACACTGTTTAACTAACAGGACCATGTAAGGGACAGTCGAAAGTGAGTACCACAACAAATGCTGAGCTGAGCTTCCTTTAAAACTGCTTTGAAATTGAGTTTAAAGTGAGCTCCCTTTATATGATTTTTGGCAGACCAGATTAGAAATTGAAGCCCTTCGGGGTTTTGGGAAAGATACTCACTTTCAGCAGGTTGAAGTGAGTGAGTCGACCTTTTAAATAAACCAGGACTAAAGGTACCAAGGTATTAGCTATTTTTGAGGGGGGAAAATTTTGCTTTTGTGATGACTGAAGTTTAAAAATAATAACCCAAAAGAATTAATAATTAATAGCTCAAGTTTATTTCTGTCTATGTGTAATGATAATGCAGTTTGTTTAATTTAAATCAATTTTATATATTTAAATATATAGCTATATATACAGTTATATACAGCTCCAAGTTGCAGTAGCGGTTACCTCAATGTGCTTTACATTGTAAGGTAAAGATCCTACAATAATAGAGTAATCCCCTTTGATTAAACACTTCGGGAGCTTAGGAAGAAACCCCGGCAGAACCAGGCTCAGGCAGGGGCAGCCATCTCCCACGACCAGTTGAGATGATAAAGATGCACATATTACTTTGCAATTGGTACTAGAATACCTGTTGCTATATTTTGCTAAAAATGTATTTTTGCTAGAATCCATGCACCCAACTAAGCCCTGCTGATCTGTCTGTTACTTTTGTTTTATATGCATAAATTATGTTAGTCACATTTTGTGGATAAGCCTTCCGATCCCACAATTGTGGGTATCTGTATGAAGTTCTATGGATGAAAAATCCTACAAACACCGGTAAAAACACAACTTAAGCTACTATAGGAGTTTCTCAAATGTAGATTAAATCCATTAATCTCACTAATAAAACAAGCAGGGCTCTCTTCACTGGTGTGATTGCAGGAGGCAGGGTGGAGGGGTGTAATGTAATTCATCTTATTACTTCAAAGAAGAATTACTATCATCTATTGCTCATAATGGTCTAATGATAAAGTTTTAGTACTGTTTACTCTTCAATATAAATAATTAATCATTGTAATTCTAATGATTGATTATTATTTCAGTGTTTTTGTGCACCTTCTGGCACTTAGTGCCCTGAAGACGGTGCGTAATGTGTATGTAGTGCTGGGTATGTTGTTGAATGTGAGTACGCCTTTACAATTAGTGCCAAAAAAGGACTCTACTACAGTTACCTACAGTCATATGAAAAAGAAGGTACACCCTATTTGATTTCAAGGTTTTAGGTGAGAGCAGCTTCAAACTGCTCTCGTGTATCTTGCCGGCTTCTAAAGTTTTTTCTGGATTCACTAAATCTTGAGTAGTTTTGAAATTGTAATTTCTGCTTGGCACTCTTTTCAACTTTAACGGTGCAATCATTGCTGACCAACACACCCTGAAGCTTCCTTACTTGGTTCAATTCCTTACAAGGCTAGCCTGGCTTGCCTTGTTTTTTAGCCTGTCTGTTTGCAGCCCTCAGTCCATGGCTGTCTGTGCTCAACCAGCATACTCACAGTTACAAGAGGATATCCAGTGACTGAAGCTCTACCTTAGGAAGAAGAATGAGCTTATAATACAGTTTGCATCTGTGACCACCACACAAGTGTAGCACCTGGCTTCTTTACACGTTACCTGCTGTGGCAACATTGGCAGCTGCTCCACCACTCAGTGCTCGGTCCCAGCAGCTTGCTGTGATTCCCCACTCCCCTGGTCTGGTTCAATAACCTCTGGAGGAGAGCTCGTCATCTCAGCTGATCTCCTGGGTCTGGCTGATGAGATGTGGCCCATCCTCATGGTGAAGCCAAAGTCCAAAGTCTGCTCCACGTCCTGTACCTCAGAGCCGTAGGCCCTGGAAAGGGCAGCAAGGGTCGTACTAGACACCCACTCCGTCTACACCCAGAGGCTAAACAGCTGATGAACACATTTTTAAAACTGAAAAATGTGAACACACCATGATCTCCCGTGCAGGACCACCTGAGTGACCACTTAAGTTCTAATGGACTATCTGCTCCACAGCGGGATGATGCTTCTGCCTCCATGGCTGCTGGAGACACCGGTGACCATTTAAGCACTGAAGATGGGATTGCTGCCCAATCTGTAGCTTGCCTCCACCAGTGTGTGAATGTGAGAGTGAATGAATAGTGGAATTGTAAAGCGCTTTGAGGGTCTCAAAAAGCACTATATAAAATGCAATCCATTATTATTATTATTATAACAGGGATGCTGCTCCAATTTCATTCCTCAAACTGACCCTTCTTGTGATACCCCAGTCACTGTACCTATCCGGGGACCTGTGTGAAGGATATTACTATTCAGCTGTTGAAAACCCACCATAAACCCTTGGCAATAGTTATCCATGTCAGCACTAATGACTGAAAACATGGTCAGTCAGAGACCCTCAAACAAGACTATTTACCTTGTGGACAGTCTGCTGGACACCGGAAAGCAATACCACTGGTTCAGCCTTGCAGAAAACAAGACTTTCAGTTTTAAAGTTGGCCACCTCATCTTTACCAATTTCAGTGATTATAAGGCATAAACGGAAAAAATCTTATATTGTCCATATTTGTACACCCAAACTCAGTGATCTAATTACTGTGCGACAAAGCCTCTTCCTCTCGAGCCCGTCTCTCCTGCAATTATTGTGCTTTTTAACAATATAGCTTTATCTAATAAACCATTCATACTTAACAATTTTGTCACAGCTCAGAATTTTGATATTTTCTTTGTCATTCAGACTTTGCTTAAACCAGACGACTGTCGTCCTCTTCATAGAACTTTGCCCAAGTTCTTGAATTCCCCGAGGTGCTCAGGCCATGGTGGGGGAATAGCAGTGGTTTATAAGTTTTATCTAATTTGTGTCCCATTTGATGCTTGTTCTTTTGACTCCTTTGACTTAGTATCTTTCAATTATAGCATCACTGATCATATCCACCACCAAAGAAGAGAAGGCAGAAAAGCTAAATGTAGACAGAAAAAGACTAATTTATCTCCATGTTCACTCCAATATCCATATGAAGGAGTTACTAGTCATACTCAACCAACTCATAAAAGATGTGAGAACATTTTTTTTAGAAGTTTGATTAACAATAACAAACATAGTCCGAAGTTTTTATTTGACACCATCAGCAAACTTCTTAATTCTCCTTAGTCTGATATCACTCCCATGCCTTCCAATGAGTTTGAATTTTTTTAGATTTCTTTACTGGAAAGATCAACAGTATCAGGTCACAGCTCAAGTCTGTACCTCTTCCATCAGTATCAAACAGATATTTCAGAATTCATATTAATCAAAGTATGTCCTCATCTGCACCGTTCATATATGGAGTGCCCTGGGTTAAATCCTTGGACCAGTTATGTTTTCCTTATGTATGTTACCCCTGGGCCAAAGAATTAATATCTTTTAATGGAATCTCTTATCCCTGTTATGCAGATGACAGAGTTCTATTTTCCTGTTAGCTCCAACAACCTGAGCAGCTCCTGCTTCAATGTTTTTCTGCCATTACAAATTGGATGTATTCTAATTTCCTCCATCTCCATTCCGAAAAAATCGAGGTTCTAGTGTTCAGCCCATTCAGTTTCTCTAAGGAAGTATAGCCCCTTTTCCATTGGTACCCACTCAGATCGATTCACAGTGGTCTTTAATGGTTTTCTGGCTTTTCCATTAGGTCATAGTACCTGGTACCAGGTACAAAAATAGTACCTGCTAAGCTGGGGTTCCAAAGCGATCGACCAGGTACTAAAATGTGGCATCGTCAGACTCCATGCCACTGATTGGCTAGTCATTGGTGTCACTTGATGAGTCATTAGAGCTTCTCATTCAAGAAGATCAAAGTTGCCATTTTAGAAACTGGCCATTGGGGGAAATGGCTACAAAAAACAATACTGTGGTCCCTGAGTCTGATGAAAGCCACAGACCGAGCCGCAGGTACGTCATCGCCTCGATGTCTGCCTTTGTTCTGGCGTCCGTGTCACATACTAATTATAAAGCCTCAGATGAACAAGCAAAAGTTGTGACATCTGCTTGATGACATATGATGCCACATCAGCTTTTACTCAACAGAAAAATACCTAAAATGCAGATGCAGTGTTTAAGCATACCCTTACTTGCTTCAGTACAAAGGGTGAGTCGCAGCTAGGTGCAGTTATTAAAATGCATATGATTACTTTATAAGCAGCAAATGCGGCCATCACTATAACAAGAGATGTTTTGGCAATTTGTTGGGGTGGAGCATTCAGGTGTGTGCTCACACAACGCCAAGGAGCAAAGTCATCAGCAATGATCTTAGCGAAGCCATTTCAAAACAATATTGAATGATGTTCATCATTCTACAATGTAAAAGAGTGGAAAAATTTCAAAAACATTCTGGTGGAAAAGTTGATGTTAAATGTCAAATTTCATGACACTACAGTTAGAATAAGACTTAAACGTGGCTTGTTTGCAATGGTTGCCATGAAAAAGCCTTGTCTTCCTTAAAAGGAATGTAATTGATTACTTCAAACTATTTCTGCTAAAGCTGCTTCTGTAAGTTTTTGAATCATGGGCTGGACTTGATTTTCAGGCTCTTCTTCTGTGTTTTTGCTTTAGTTTTGTCAAATAGATAATGACAAAGTGTGATTTGTCATGTTCTGTAGTTCATCCAAGGTGGTATTTACCTAGAACTGGGTAAGGACCAGATTATTTTACTACATTCTGATATGTTTAACCGCAGAATTGAAACAGGGTTTATTTCTTTTCGCATGTGACTTTATTTGATGGTTAAATATCAGTGCATGTGTCAAACAAATGTCACAAAGTTAAAAAATTCTAATGTTTAGGTCAGTAAAGGTAAAAAAAAACTTTGAAGCATACATCATGTGCTGTTTTGTGTTCATGTCAGTACTGATTTTTTTTTTCATTCCCATGGTTACTACACTTACACAATCACAACTTGTGCTACACAAGTGTGAGTGTCAGTAACTACACATATATCATTCTTTTTGCACCTATAGATGATTATAACACTGCTCAAACTTAAAACCACACAAATCAGGTCTCTATCCTTGCTTGTGACTACTGAAGGTGGAGACATGTCCATCTGAGACAAGGTCGTACCAGCAGCCCATAAACAGGTTTAATCAAATTCTGGTTGTGAAGGAGTGTTTAGCCTCACAAACTCCACATGATCTGTTCCCACACTGTGGCTTTCAAATGCTGGTATGAAATTCTTTATGTGAGGGAAATCTCACTGAATGGTTTTATAGTCAGTGGCAGATTAGACTGAAATGAAATGCTTTAAGTCTCATCTGAAAGGCCCTTAATTAGAGAATTTGTACTAAATATTATGCTTATTCACAAAATAACAAACTTAGCCTTTAAGAAAAGAGCTAGTTTCATGATGTCATAAAAACTGAATAGAGTAGCTGTAAGGTGGTTCGGGTTTTTTTTGTTTATTTGAGTGGAAGCGAGCCAGAGATGAATGATATCTCATAATTAAATGCAGAGTGTGTAAACATATAGTGAGTGAAAAAGGGGACTGAAGAAAAAACATTCAATGCATCATGGACATGGACAGGAATTAGTAAGAGTTTAGCAACTGTCCTGGATGCGGTTTTCCACTTTACCATTTATCTGGTCCATTTGTGCAATAAAAATAAAAGTCCATATCCATGCTCAAGACTGTGTCACTATTTTCCTCCTGGGACATGCGAACTGAAATCAGCTAAGAGTAGAGAGGGTGTCTGCCTCCCAAAACCTGAACTGGAAGCCACAGAAGAAGGACCTGAAAGCTGAATGCTCTGGCTCCCTTGCTACTTTAAAATATTCTAGCAACCACAATAAAGTTTAACTTTTGCTTACCTGACTAAAGACTCCATTCCTCCACATAAAGCCTCTCCATTTCAAGTTTGAATGTACTTATTGGTTTGGGTTCACCCCGTTACAGAATTACAGATATTTTTAAGTGGGTGGAAGCAAAAGTACCTAAAGAGAAAATATAAACTCCACACAGAAAAATCCCAGAATGGATTTGAATCTAGACCATCTCTCTGTGAGCCAACAGTGCTAGCAACCACACCCACTGTAGAGCCCATATAGGCAGACAGGTAGGTGCAGGAACCAGATCAAACTCAGAAAACAGTGAGAAGATGCAGCACATGAATGAAAGAACAGTTTATTCCCCTTATTTACTGATTTTTTTGTTAGGCAAGATAAATCCATCTTAGCTGTGAGTAATTATAAATGGCTAATTACAAATGAGTTTATTGGAGTGTGGCCTTATTGTCCCAATAAACAATAATAGCATACAATTTTTTTGAATGCATCTGAAATTTTTTTTTTAAAAAAAGGGTTATATAGGGTCATCGGTTTAAACTCATGCAATAACATCTATTTAATAAAAAAATGTGCATGATGCTAATTATCATAAAATTAATTAATCAAGAATTGTGAATAAAAGTAAAACATAAATAAAAAAGGTGAATACACTATATATTAAAATACCCATAAATCACAAACATGATGAAATTCTATGACCCTTTCCAACAAATAAGTGAGCGCATGCAGTGAACAATCCAATATTTCTACTAATATAATCTGGAAGACAGATACCCATGAAATGGGAATCCCAGTATTGTATTGTGTTTATACACTACAAACTGTGCTATCAGTTTGTAGTGAACAAACACAGAACAGAACTCTGTCTCTGTCACCACCCCATAGGAGGAAGTGCCATTGCCAAACTTTGAAGCTCAAGGGAACAGATAATGGCCAATGGACAAATGAACTGGAACAGCCATCAGTATTTATATTCCTTTCAGAAAACCTGGCTTTCAATTCCAGATTAGTTTTGATTATATATGCTGATTGACATGGATATGTCAGCAAATAGACAATATTTTTGATCCCACAAGAAGTTCTTGCTGTAGGCATGACATGCGAAGGAATTCATAAAGTCTATATATCTTCACGAGTTCATGCCTAATACAAGCATGAAAGGCAAAAAAATGTTTTTAAAATAAAAGAAAGGTTTATCAAAAATAATCTGGCATTTTGTGGTGCATTTTTTTTTTTAAATCATTTGTTTTAAAATTGAAAGACAGCACCGGAGATGTAAAAGTAGATGTGTTCTGATGACTGCTGATACAAAATCAAGGGTGAGATTGTCATATTTTTTTCCACACACACCTTTTGTAATAGGTGAAAGCTATTTATTTAAAGTTAATAAGCAATAAAACAACAGACATATCAACAACATGAGAAACATGCAACCCTTAGACAACCCTTAGTAGAGTAAAGCAATGCTAAGCTGTGCCGCTGCAGTGACATAATTTGTATTACTACAATATAGTTTCTTATTAGTATGCAAAGCTAGTTTCTTTAGACCAAATACCTCCTCTCAGTTTACATGTTCACTTTGGAAGAGAGACCTCAAAACAGATATGTACTAAGATTAACACCCTCTGTTAACAGACATTGCCAGTGGCTGAATTTAATTCTACACTCTGGGAAAAGCTTTTTTAATCCTGTTTAACTTTGTGCTAAAAGTCACCCTCTGTGAGAAGTCAATGAGCTCAGATGGGGTACACATGTGGGGAGATTTTCCTGGATAATGGTAAAAAAGAAGAACAATATGTTTACTCCTGGGGACTCTTTGGACAATTCTGTGTCAGCCAGTGAGATCAATTCTATTTACTGCAGCAAATCTCAAACAGATTTACAGCATGGTTTCCTCTATTTGTGCCCTCTTCAGCTATGGCTTTCATCCCTTACATCGAATTACTCGTTCTACAAATAACTTACACATTAAATATCTGTTTCACAGGAACCTGTCAAAGGCTTTATGTCATGCAAACTGAATAACATGACTTTTCTTTCTTTATGATGCCAGATTATTGTATTTGGAAAGGTTGTAGCATATGCCTGGGATCTTGTTTGTGTGTATATATATATATATATATATATATATATATATATATATATATATATATATATATATATATATATATATATATATATATGTGTGTGTGTGTGTGTGTGTGTGTGTGTGTGTAAGCATATTCATGACCATATGTTTTGCCTGTATTGTTGAGCCTGTTTAAACAAGCTTGTGTCACAGACCCGCTCAGCAAAGTCATAAAACGCGTTATCACAAATTAACTTCTGCTTTTTCTCTCACTTTGAAAAACAGTTTCATAACATTTAGTGGACTAGCACTCGAGGGCACTTACTCACAATTATAGTGTATTTTAAAATATTATAGCGTGCCCTTACCTTCTCATTATATTAAGTTAAGTTGACATAAAGAAAACCCCATTGCATGCATGGATGAGGCAGATAGAGTCCTGTTTATGCACAGCAAAATCTCCAGTGTTAAATTAACACTAGAGAGTGTCTATATGGGTCCACACCTCTGAGTGTTAAATACAACACTGTTGAGTGTTAAATTAACACTTTTGACAGTGTTATATGTTTAAAAGTAACCTAGTCAGTTTTGAAGATTAACAATGGCTAACACTGAGAAGTGCTGATTTTCTAACACTGGAATATTTCTAACATTTTGAGTTATTTTCCAGTGTTAGAAAATCAGCACTGCTCAGTGTTAGCCATTGTTAATCTTCAAAACTGACTAGGTTACTTTTAAACATATAACACTGTCAAAAGTGTTAATTTAACACTCAACAGTGTTGTATTTAACACTCAGAGGTGTGGACCCATATAGACACTCTCTAGTGTTAATTTAACACTGGAGATTTTGCTGTGTGGGCAACCACAAACTCACTGAGGAACACTGGGTTTGTGATTTCAATGTAAAAGAACAAACTAAACAAGTGAATTTGTTGTTGTTGTTAACATGTCTGCATATTTTACACTGCAAATTTTAAATGTTTTCTCTAATATGAAGTTAAGAAAAATTTGGATTGAAAACATCAAATAAAAGAATTTAACAGAACTGTAAAACCCTTATATCATACCTATCCAATGATGATGACATGAAACCCCGATTTACAATAATTTAAAGTTATAGTTAAACAACTGCGGGGAATGTGTGTATTTGCTTTCTTGGAGAGTGTTAAGTGATTTTTTACAATGCAGCCCTGAGCTTGTCTTACTCGTCTCAGCTATGTGAGAATGTTAGCGTCTCACTTAGCTGGGATCAGACATTAAAACATCTTTACTCAGCCAGCTCCCTATTATCAAGTCAGGGTAATGTATCATGTGAGAATTGCCATCCCTTGCCTATCCAAATGTAGTATTTCCAATAGTGAGGACACATCTGAAGCAGACATGTCAGAAAAAGCAACTGGAGAATGTCCTGACCTGATTGTCCAACACTGTCCTAAGCTTTACTTGTTTCCAACACACAGCAGATGTTTTAGCTTAAAAACAGTAGTTTGATTATTTAAAAAAAAAATTTAAAAAAGAAAAATGCTGAAAATTTGACTTTGCTTGACATGGAGGCAGTATTGAGACTTAATTCAAAAAGCAAAATAAAAGACATGTATAAAGAAAATCCCTTTACTTTTGGTTCGAAACAGTAGGCATCTCCCTCTTCAGCACCTCTGCAATCGCCTTAGACTGTCAGGATCCTGGGTCTCCTGACCCAGCGTGTTTAGTTCTTTGTGATTCTTGTATTTTGTACTCGTGTGATTTATTCTATGGTTTCTAGTTTTGATCCCGTGCCCTTCATGTTTCTCTGTGCCCCCTCTGTTCTGTGTACGTCTGTGTCTTTGCATGTTTGAGCTTCTTGTTTTCTGTCACTCTGTATTGTGAATCATGTTCTCATGGTTGGTCTTTTGTTACTCCCTCGAGTCTAGTTTCTTGTGTTCCAAGCTTAGTATTTCCCTCTGTGTGTTTTGGTTCTTAGAGTCCTCTGAGAACCAAAATACGCAGAGGTTTATGACATCTAAAAAACTCAGACATGGTTTATGTCTGTGTTTCTTAGTTGCTGTCTCCACCGTGTCAAGTCCGCGTCTCTGTTTTATACTTCCTGTTTTACTTTGAAGGTCCGTGTCTTATGTGAATGTGTCCTGCTTTGCTTCCTTGTCTCGTCAGTTCTGATTTCTCCCAGCTGTGCCCTCCTTCGGTGTCTCATTCCCCTCGTTACTTCCCAGTGTATTTAAACCCTGTGTTTCTCTGAGTCAGTGTTGTGTTGTCCCTCATTCTGTGTGGAATGCCCTGTGTCTCTAGGTTGCTTTTTGTATAACTTTCCCCTTCCAGCAAATAAAGCTGAGTTCTTTCCTCGTGCCTGCATTTTGGGTCCAACTCCTGCCTGCCGCACAGCAATTTATGACATAGACAACCACCAGATTCAAACCCAGATCCTTCTTGCTGTGAGGCAACATTGCTAATCACACCATGCCTTTCCAGCATCAGGGAACAATACGTTTTGATTGTTCAGAGGCTTTTCCATTCAAGTAAGCTCAAAATGCAACACACAATGGAGCATAATCATGTGAGGAAATGTAATTTGCATACAGTATGGCATAAACATGTTTTTAAATTTGAAGGAATTCCTTTCCAGTAATACTTATCTGGGTACTTGTCTATGTAGCTGAGATGGACAAGTGTCGCTGTAAAATATCAATGACACTTTGAATTAAAATACAAAAACTTATGTTTGTATTTTTGAAAGAGTAGCTAGGTTGACGTAGATATCTACTTTAAACTAAATTTTAGGGTGTATACCATTTTGGTTACAATGCCCATTCAATTTCATGGTAACCTGCAAAGATGGCTTTTCACCTTCCACTTTTCAAATAAATGTAGATGTAAAGATGAGTGCTAATCAGAAATTACACACAGGTTGAATGAATGCCTTGTGCTTTTTGGGGGGGAAAATATATTGTGTATGTCAGTAAAATCTCCTTTACTATTAAATAAAATGTACATTGCTGCTCGTACAGTTAGCAAATAAACACATGAGGAGGCAGCTAGAAGATTAATGACAAAGAAAGAAAGAAAGAGGAGCAGAGCTAGAGAAGTATGTAGAGGAGGAATTGCCTCTCTCATTTGCGTAAAGAGGATAATTGGTGGCTGACCCTCTGATGTCCATCAACCTCTACTGAATAGTGAGGTGAGAATGACTAACAATGTTCTGCTGCATCACAAGCTATAAAGCACACTGCAGTTCACACTCACACACCCACAAATTCTCATAGACACACATTAAAACCTATAACCTCGCACACAGAGTCTTATTTGTATGTGTAGTACCCACTCACTGGAGTCATCACTCACTAATGCCTGTAATTAGGGCTCTTTGATCAGGCTGGATGAGTACTCAATAAGTACACTGAGTAAGTAATACAAGAGGTTTTGTAGCCATTTGCCGTGTGTGGGGGATGAACGAGATTTCATACATTTATTTACTGATCTATTTTCTTTCTTTTTGGTACATGCTGTGAAAAAAAGGTTAACCTGTAAGAACTTGTAAATTAATGTGCTTCTCTGCAATCAATTTTAATATGCAGTGACTTGATCATCTGGGAGTGTTTGATAATGTGAGGTGATTTTCTAAAGGCATGGAGATGTTACTGCCATATAATTAAATACTATCTGTTTGCATATGAGTCAGAGGGAAAACGTGGCACATTTTGAGTTTAAAAACAAAAACAGCCATCATAGTGCAGCATGTGCTCGTTCTCCCGGATAACTCATCCAACAGGAAGCAATATTATACCAAGGACATGTTTGTATGTGCACTGTGGGTGTTGGCATCAAACAGCAAGAGCTTCTCTGTACACATCATACAGATGACATATAGGCCTGATCAAATATTCTCCAGTGGAAGAAAATGATGCTGTAAGGATGCTGTAATTCTTAAGTAAACCAAAAGCTAAACCCAGTGGTTGGCTCTTCTCTGTGTTAATTTGTTTGTCTCATTGAGACAGATAAAATCCTAACAGAGAAAAGGGACTGGCTGCCCTATAAGTCAGCACCAGATCACCAATTTGTATCTGGACATTTGTGATGAAGTATCAGTTGCAGATGGGATAGCCTATAATCACTGAAACTGCTTAACGACACATAACGACATCCTGATTTGAAAGACAAGATAATAAGACAATTAGTCTAAAAGTCTCGTGTTAGACGTGTTTGAATAAAATGTGTGGTTTTTTTCCACAAATATAATCATTTATCATAATGTTAAAATTTGCCACTTTTACTTGATATGCTTGAAAAAGATTCCCATCAGCCTCAGCTGTGCTTTGAATTTAGTGCTGATCAGCAATTATTAGCAGGATAACACAGCTACAATAGTGGCAAAGGTAAACATAACCTTCTGTGCCAAATGTCATTACGCTACCAGTCGGGCTGGGAACCGGTTCACTGATGTTAGACTGGCTACTGCTGGAGGGTAGAGCAAACAGCATGAAGCACAGGCAGACACAGCTGCAAATGATTGTCAGAAGTATTACATGTGCTCCTATAGTGCCTCAGTGCATTTTCACAGCTTGGTCAGTTCCTGTCGACATCTTTATTTGGTTTGGTCATATTTTTTGACAGCCAGCCCAAGCGACTGTCACTGCAGGATGAATAGTAGAGTTAAACACGTTGAACATCAAATATTTACCGTTAATGTATTTGTGATTTCAATGTGTTTAGCTTTTTTATTTTTCCATTTCATTTGGGCGTTTTCATTTGCCACTGCTGAGAGTTTTAAGGCAGCAGGGTTTGAAATTGCTTCTACTTTCCAGTGACTTTGTGACTGATGGTCAATCAGGCACAAAATTAACAAATCTGCATACAGCACCTCCTACGTTAACATTTAGGCTCAAGTGAATCTGGCCAATAAATAAATAAATAAATTAAACAAAATAAATGTAATTTCTTATCACAACAGGTACTTTACAGTGAGCCTCCTGCACATTTCTCAGCCTAGGTCGCAGCATGCTTAGAGAATCATTAGACTGATAATTGGGCAGACTTGCAGGGCTATTTTTGCTGCTAATGCTTCCATAGCAGGTTGTCAACTCTTAAATCACAAAGGACAGATGGCTAATTTTTCACACTGGGGTTAGGTAGCTACCTCTGAACAACATAGTGTTGATTATTAGACGATGACTCACAATTCCCTGAGGTGAAATAAGTGTGATGATCCTCTACTAATAAAAATAAATTCTGTTATTATTGACGTTCATTGTGTAGACAGGTATGACTATGAGAGGACATGGAGGAATTATACTGTAACTCAAGAAAAGTAGAAAAGATATATTTTAAAAAGATACACTCTTTTTATGTGCGAGATACAAACTCATCAGCGCTGGATATTGTGTTCGTGTCACTTTACCTATTTATCTCGAGTACCAGTCATATATTATATTATGCGTCACAGATAACCTTGACAAAAGGACTAAAGAGTTTATTGATGTACTTGTCAACAAATGCAACTTCTCATGTGAAGCACTGGTAGCGTATATAAAACTGTATGACTGATAATACACCACAGGTGTCGTATACAATGATACTGCACCACACAACCTTTAGAAAAACAATTCTCAAAAACTGCCAGAATTTCAGGCCACATCTAGAGTTGATTTGTAGTTTTTAGATGCATCTCATAAAATATTTGAATGTACAATATTTATGATATAAAACACTGAATGAATAAGACATACTCAAATATGAATGCAGAGTATACTGTAGAAATAAGGCTCTCGGTAAACACACGCAACATTAGGCTGTTGTTCCCTGGGAACATTTATTAAAGCCTTGTATAATAATTATTAACAAGGTAATTGAGGTTTACGACACAGATTACTCAAGCGCATACACTACAGCACATTCAGTTGGAAAAGACAAATGAAAGCAGTATCATCTGAGATGATGAGGGATGCTGCCTCCATCTGCTGAAGAATGACTAGTACTGCAGTTTTCTACGTGAGACGTTAAGCACAACAAGTTATCTGAATAATAAATAATTTTCTGAAGGTTCTGATCGATTTTAAAATCTGTTCCCCAGATTCCCCCTGATTTAAACAAGAAAATGAACATGTATGTGACAAATTTGCCCCTCATGATATACACTACTTTCATTTCTGCTCTTTTGCACTCAGTTTAGATGCATCCTGACTTCTTTAGAAGGTGCTTGATGGAGAACAGTGCAAACAGCCTCATTTTAAAAATACATTTTCCTACATTACCCCCAAATGACTAATTTTGTGCTAATATACATTGATTATTGATTATTGTTTGATTTGCATTGTATATGTAAAAACTCTACACTCACTTTCTTGAAGCTGTTTTCATTGTTAGAATCTTATGTCATCAGTTGTGGTAATTCATGATTAACTACATTGAAAATGCATTGGAAAAGGAAATATTACTGAAATAAAATTCCTGTTCATCATAACATAAAATGGTTAAGCTATAACCCAAAAGCTATACTTTAATTTTGTGTAATATTAAGATGGCTATTTTATTGTATAATGATTTCATTAATGCAAATCACCTGTTGCACATTCTGAATTTGTTCAATGTATTTGTGTAAGTTTTGCATTAACTGTTTAGGAATTACAACAATTTGTATACCGTTTCAGAGGTTCAAAAGCAGTTGGATAATTGACTAATAAACTGTTTTATGACTATGTGAGATTGGTTCCCTCAATGTCTAATAAAACATGTGACAGATAAAAGATCTGGAGTTGATTCCTAATGTCATTCTTTCATTTGGTATCTGTTTACAGGAACGCTCAATATGAAGTTCAAAGAGACGCTGATGCAATTGCACCAGCAGAAGCACATTATCACAGAGCTTCACTGTTGATACAGGAAGGCTCTTTCACTGATCAGTATCAAAATTTATTAGGTCAGATCCTCTGATATGTAGCTTCATATAGATTATCTGTATGTGTGTTTATAAACAGTTTTCAGTCAGAAGATAAATATAGAGCAGTCTGTGATAAACGTTTTATGATCTTTATCTTTATCAGTTTTCAATGGCAGTTACTTAGAGAAAAAACTCTAACCCTCTGAACATTCAAGTGATGCAGGTTTATCAATCTGACATAACTTTTATTCTTGGGATTACATGGAAATGCAAAGAAAGGATCTTTGACACCAAAGCAAATATATACTTAACTGATCATACTGTTGAATGCAAAGATTATCGTTAAGCTGACAACAGAGCCCAGACACATTTCCTTTCTTCAATTGTTTGCCTGATTTTTCAGTTTGGTTTACCCATGTTTTGAACAAACTAAATGAAAAGGAAATTAAAATGTAAAGGAAATAAAAAGAAAACACATTTATGTAAGATGTTGAAAACGGCATTCTGTTCTGCAGTTCAGATTTTGATGCACACAAAGGTCATCTTCACCATGACATCCTTTTGTTCTTCATAAAACCATATTTTACATGTTGTTTCACACTAATATGGTGACACTAATTTTTCGTGCGTACACAGTTAATTCCTTTAAAGTCTTTACTTAGGTGTAATCAAACAGCAGGAATGTGCAAATGGTAAAAATGGTAAATGGCCTGTATTTGTATAGCGCTTTACTAGTCCCTAAGGACCCCAAAGCGCTTTACACAACCAGTCATCCACCCATTCACACACACACTGGTGATGGCAAGCTACATTGTAGCCACAGCCACCCTGGGGCGCACTGACAGAGGCGAGGCTGCCGGACACTGGCACTACCGGGCCCTCTGAACACCACCAGTAGGCAACGGGTGAAGTGTCTTGCCCAAGGACACAACGACCGAGACTGTCCAAGCCGGGGCTCGAACCGGCAACCTTCCGATTACAAGGCAAACTCCCAACTCTTGAGCCACGATATTATATTAACATTTTCCACACAAGCATTTAAGTGCAAATAATTTTATTGACATAATGACAAAGACAGAAGACAAAGCAAATCTGAAAACTGTTATTTGAAGGTCTCCTTTATGTAGTGTTGACTGCGTATCTGTAGTTCTCACTCTAATAATATAGATTTTTTTTATTTACATTTTCTACCTACAATCCAAAGGTAAGGTCTGTGAATTGCAGATGACAACTCTGCTGGATGTCATGTTAATGTAACTTTAAAATGACATGATGATCCAGTCATCATCTCATGATGATGACTGAATCATTCAGGTCAAATATGGATTTCTGCTGAGGGACAGGATTTGTAATTATCTGTAATTATCTTTCTCAAGATGCTCAAGATGTTTACTCTATTCTCTTGCTCTTCATGGCCAGAGACTCCATGACAGTGAAGAAATTATGTGGTGTTTCTGTTTCCTCCAGTTCAGAGTTGGCACAGAAATCAGGAGGCAAGTAGTCCATAGGGTTTGAGGTGCCAATTACCCAGTTGAAGGTGCTGAAATTAAAAAAATACAAGTTTACTTGTATGACTAGGTTACCAACATCAAATTCAAAATTTACAGATGGAAAGCAGAGAATAGAACACCGTAACACTTCAGTGTCTTAACTTTTGCATGGTTCAGGGTCAAAAATCCAAAACAGGTTCTCATACATATGATTCTGTTTTCTACTGTATAATATAATAATATGATATGTGTTTGCATTATATTGTTAGACATACTGTAATAAAAAGAAATTCCCTCTCAAATCTAAAATGGTTGCTGAAGTTGTTTTTAATATCATTAGCACAGTTTTTGTTCCATTTTGTCTGTTTTAGTTTTATATTACTGCGACAAAGTGGGTGGAGCATTTGCACACTTTAACACTCACCATTTGTCTTATGCGTGTTAATTTTACACACAACATTATATTGTTTTGTCTGCTTGTGCTTATTTGCTGTGGTTTGCCAATCCTAAGGTAACATTGCTTCACTTTGTGTGTGTGTGTTAAATTTGTGGTTAACATCAAAACAGTTGATCAAGTTAAAGGAAATACACACACATACATTTTCAAGTGTCTTTTATAATGTTCAATTTTTTAAAAAAAAATTTCCCCAGGATCCATGCAGGTCAAGTATCTTGTTACTTTTATAGTGCTGGTGATGTCATGGTTGACATCACTGGGCCAAACCAAGTTGGGAAGGGGGGGGGGGGGGGGGGGGGGGGGGGTCTTTCTGTAGGAAGGCTTGTTTTAGATGGATTTGAATATTCGAATTATTATTGAATTTTTAATTATTTATTTATAGGGAACCATTTAGCCATGAAATTGAGCTAGTGATAAATTACTGAGTGTTATGTGTTTCTCAGATGTTCATGTTGCTTTGTAGTTTTACTGGCTTACCAGCTATTGGTATATCTGGACTAATTGGCTGTGTAGGCTTCAGATGGGGAGAGGTGTGCTGTGTGTGTTGTGTGCCTGTCATGTTGGTTAGTATATATTAATTTATGGAATTTCATTTATGTCTAAGTTTCATATGTCATGTAGAATACTGTAAATCTTATCTAATCTACCCTTTTCTCATAACTCAACTTTTTTTGCTGAGTCTGTCTACATACCTTCCCTTTACATTCGAGACAGACTCTCTTACAGTTACCTGACAGTGAGCCACCCAGATTGTGGAGTATAGCTTGTGAAGGACACAGGGATGCAGCCGATCTCAGTAAAGACAGTTGAATAAAAGCCTGAAAACATACAGTATAAGTTATATGTAAACAGGCTACCTGAGTGGCATAAATGGAAAAAAAGTGTTATTTTACATTTACTAAATTCACTACTATTTCTTTTTATTTTGTCATAAATAGGAATTTACACTTCTTGTCACTATGCTCGACATGCATGCACAGGCAAAGGTAATTTGGTCATTTAGTAGTACATTGGCTTAACCTAATAACTAGTAGGATAGAAAGGTTTATTGTAACATACTGCCAATCCTTTACTACAATGTCTATTTGAAATTACCAATCAGTGTGTACATTTACACAAAAATAAATTAAAATTTGTCTTCCAAAATAATGAAAATGGCACATAGCACTAGTGGTAGTATTCATGGCCTTTCAGCCTTAGAATTAGTACAGAACACATTTATTTTTGCTTCTTCTTACCATTTTCTGAAAGACTGCCATACCAGGTGTTGGTTAGCACACCCATTCCCCAAGAGGAGGAGGAGCCCATGAACACCTGACCCATCAGTTTAGCATCAGGGGGAACTTGCATGGGAATGAAGGAGGAATCCAGCTTCATCTTCTTGCAAGAGAGTGTTTTCCAGTTGGACTCGTAATAGACCCCCTGAAAGGATGAACAAAGAGAGTGAATGCTCTTTGCCTGTTCACATCTTGGCTTGTATGCTGCCACTGTAGTATTGTAGCCAGCACGGTCTTATAATATGTTTGCATAAATATCAGTGTGTTTTTGTCATTTTATACTTTCATTTTATTTTTTCAAATGTCACACTACGTTCATTTATTTTTTTATTCTAAAGATTGGAATTCTGTTTATGTGTTAGGTAAGACAGAAGAAATGAGTAATTTGAATGATATTTAGATACTTTTTGAAGTGGGAGGGATCATTATGAAGGAAAAAAAACACAAAACATTAACAGTTTAATGAGGCTTTACTACCTCTCTAAAAAGCATCAGCTGGTCCAGAGCAAAGTCCTGATTGTCACCAATTCCGAAGTTTTTAACTCGCATCCTCTGTCCCAAAGCATCATAGGTTATTAATCCCGTTGAGGAGATGAGTCCATCGCCAGTCATCTGAAAAGGAGAGATAAAAGCCAGTTTTATGAATGACCTAAACATTACTTAATGGTCATTAAATTATATTTAATCTGCTATGTCTTTAGTTCAAAAGTTTGTATGATGTCTGACTGCACTACTGAGAAAAGCACAGAGAACTGTCTAATTGATTCACAGCAAGAAACTGGATATCATGTGTCCATCCAAGCAACAAAATCTTTGTCTCAATGAAATGAAGTGTTTCTAGTTGTGAGAACTCATCTGAAGCAAATGATATCATCTTGTGAGGCTTGTGAGCATGTGAGAAAGTGAATGTCTCAAACATATATTCCTGAACTTGTCTCTAGTTAATGTCTAAAACCCAGGTACTAATGTTAAAACATATTTCAGTACAAGTTGAAGTACTTCAACTTCAGCTTATTGATCAGCTGACCTGGTCTTTGTGGATCTACACAGCTGAATTCAACAATATATCAGCAGTTATTTCATAAGTTGTCCTGGCTGGTTTCCATCCTTTATACTGACAGTAAGCTGTTTATGCTGTCTTCATATTATACTGTATACAGCCACAATCAGCTTAATTTCAAATTCATTTCAAAACTTCTGAGTATTTTCATGAAACCTTTAAATAATGCATTCAGATTGTTTTGCAGCATGTTTCACAATATGTAAAAATATAATGCCACACGTACAGACCCAATATTTGATTTACAAAAGTGAGGACTTACATGTAAACTTTGCATTTCCAGTTTATCCAATACCACTGCAATATAGTGTCAATATGAATATAGCTAGCAACACTCTGTGTGACAAACTGCACACACACTCATGTGTTTGGCTAGATGCTGAAGTGCGGGTTAGGCAAACCAAGTGTGCGACAAACCAAAGGTAACAAGCTTTTTTTGAAAATGCGTGAACTAGAAAGTACAGATATTTTTTAAAAATGTAGGGAATAAAAATAAAAAGTTGTCAGAAAAATAAATACTAAAGAAAAGTACAGACACCTGAAAATTCTAGTTAAGTACAGTAATGAAGTATTTAGACTTCATTACTTTCCATCTCTGTTAAAACCTAATCCGTACATATTAAGGCACAAAAAACTGCTCTGTTGCTGCATAATCATACTATTATGTAAGGACATATTACATCCAACAGAAAAGGGTTTAGTTGGCATAAAATGCAAGAGAAGTTTGCTTAACACTGATCAGAGCAATAGAGATATATAGTAAGTTCCTAAAGATTATCTGTGGAGCACATCAGTGAACTCACCACAGTGAGCCCTCCACTCAGCAGCTCTGGAACGACTGTGGAACAGAAAGTCAAAGTCAAGCTTCATTTGTTATAACAATCTAAAATTAAATGCATAAATATACTCATTGGAGAACCTTAGCTTACTATACAAATTAATCTTGGCAGCCTAGTTTGACTATACCTGGTTTTTAAGATAGATTAAAAAATATGTCTGTGTCTCTGAGTAAAAATAACTTTTCTAACATTATGAATTGAGTTTTTTCATATTTCTGTTTCAGGCACATTTAGCAGGTCTCTTAACACAGATATAGACATCAGTTTGAGTATCTTGTTCATCTAAGTCCATACTCACCACAGGGTTTTGGGTATTGGGCGACACCCACTGCCAGCAAGAGGCTCAGGCAGGACAGCACACTAATGAAGTTCATGGTGAGAAAGTTGCAGAGTCGCCGGACCAGGAGAATCTGTGAGCGCTCTGGTTCAGGAAACACTTCCATATAAATCTGCTAACAGGAGGCAGTGCCCACATCATGTGACGTCCTTGTGCGTTTTCTGGACTATCTACTTCACTAAATAATTAACAGTTGTACTTTACAGTTTACAAGACATGGCTGTTTTTAATGTTGAAGCCTAAAGCTCATGACTTAAACTGAAAATAAAATGCAAGTAGGCTATTCTAATATGCCTTATATTTTATCTTAAATTTACATATCTTTTGCAAAAAAAAAAAAGGGGTGTATAGAATGTCATTAAAGTATTAAAGAAAAGGTCCTTAATCTGAAAGATAAAAATTAATAATAATAAAAATGAACATTAATAGTATAACCCTTTTTGAAGGTTATTGCAAACAATTAATCCTTAACCTATAATTATTTTGCATTGCATGTGTTGCAAGTCTTCTTACAGTTTGTGCTATTCAAACCTGAAGATTTAGTGCCTTTCTCAAAAACAAATTTACCTGTAAATCATTAGTTAATGGGCTAAATGGCTCCAATCTTTTAACTGCAGATGTAAATATTCCCATGTTATTCTAAATAACTCCACCTGCTTATTTCTCAGCCTTGATGACAAAAGCATATCTGAATGTCACACTGTGGCGAGTTCTTCAGGATCCTTTGGTTATGCACTTCTACCGGGGGAACTAAAAATTAAACAACTGACTCACTTAAAAGCATCAGTTAGTACAGACCAAAGGTCTCACCGGCTTTAAAAACTAACGTTTTTAACTTGCATACTCTAAAAGCATGATAGGTTATCAATCCTGCTGAGGTGATCTGCCCACTGACATTCTAGGTTTTGAATACCACAAGTGGCAACAATGATTAATACATCAACATTAACCAAAATACAAAAAGTAATGCTTACTTTATGTGTTGAGTATTTGTATAAAAACAAATATGATCGCCACCACTTTTCAGTAGCCCAACTGTAGCTGATTAATAATGTCATTATTTCAAATATTCCTCTAATGTTCAGAAATTCTAACGGTCACCTTCTTATTATTCTTCCCTACATAACAAAATCCACAATGACACTTTAATAAATATATTTTTTACTTGTTATTATTATTTATTTTTACCTGTGAGTGAGTGTGATAAATGACCCCCTTTATTCAGGGCATTACAGTTCACACAAGGCCAATTTCCAGTGGAAAGAGATTTGGGAAAAAAAATAAAAATGTATATCAGCATATGCATGTTCATCATATATATAAATCTGTCTTTACACAATTGACTCTCAAATTAGCAGAATGCATAGTGGTAAATAAAGAAGGATTATCAAATACTTTACCAAGAGAAATGGGTGAAAAAGCAGAAGCTATTAAATACATTGTGTGCGTTACTGTCAGTGCTAAATTTCATATAAATAACAAGTAGCATTAATATAACAGCATGATTAAATGATCTTAAAATGCCTGTTGAAAAATAAATGAGGAAGATGTCTGGGGAATCTGCTTAAAAATTATGTTCACAAACAGTGAGATCTGTAAAAAGTCTTAAAAGTAATTTTTAAAAATATGATCTATCTATATATATATCTATATATATACCTATATCTCTATATAGATATATATCTATATCTAGATATAGATATATATATAGATATATATATATATAGATATAGATATAGAGATATAGATATATATATAGATATATATATAGATATATATATATATAGGTTCAGGCCTATGCATATATATATATATATATCTATATCTATATATATAGCAGTTGTCAGCCACCTCCTGTACATGGATGACATCAAGCTGTATGCCAAGAGTGAACGAGACATCGATTCACTGATCCACACTACCAGGCTATACAGCAATGACATTGGAATGTCGTTCGGACTGGAGAAGTGTAGTCGGATGGTATCAAAGAGAGGGAAGGTAGTCAGAACTGAGGGGATTGAACTACCAGAAGGCAACATTGCAGAGATAGAGGACAGTTACAAGTACCTGGGGATCCCGCAGGCAAATGCATAGGCCTGACAACTGCTCCGTTCCGTAGTCGGTATCCGTAGCCAGTCTTGTTAATGATCTCACTGAGGGGGTTCAGGCCTATGCAGAACAGCAGTGGGGACAGAGCATCTCCTTGGTAGATCCCGCACTTGATGGTGACTTGTGCTATGGGCTTGGAGTTGGCCTCTAGTGTTGTACGCCACATCCCCATTGAGTTCCTGATGAAGGCTCTTAGGGTCCCATTGATCTTGTACAATTCTAGGCATTCCAGTATCCAGCTGTGGGGCATTGAGTCATAGGCCTTCTTGTAATCAATCCAGGCAGTGCACAGGTTGGTCAGTCTGGTCTTGCAGTCTCGGCTGATTGTTCTGTCTACCAGTAGCTGGTGTTTTGCACCTCTGGTATTCTTGCCAATTCCTGTCTGTGTCCCGCTCATGTATTGACCCATGTGCCTGTTCATCTTAGCCGATATGATGCCTGACAGGAGCTTCCATGTAGTACTGAGGCAGGTTATTGGTCGGTAGTTGGAGGGGACCGGTCCCTTCTTGGGGTCCTTGGGGATCAGGACCGTCCGGCCTTCGGTTAGCCATTCCGGGTGTCTCTCGTTAACTAGCAGCTGGTTCATTTGTGCTGCCAGACGCTCGTGGAGTGCAGTCAGCTTCTTCAGCCAGTAGGTGTGAACCATGTCAGGCCCTGGTGCTGTCCAACTCTTCATACTGGAGACCCTTTCTTGGATATCTGCCACTGTGATGGTTACTGGACCCTGTTCAGGGAGGTCGCTGTGGTCTGCCCTCAGATCCTCTAGCCACTGAGCATTGCCGTTATGGGTTGCATCCTTCTCCCATATGCTCTTCCAGTATTGCGCCATCTCCAGCCTTGGTGGTGCTGTTCTCTTATTGTTCCCTTGCCACTGAGAGTACACCTTTGCTGGTTCTGTGGAGAACAGCTGGTTTATTCTCCTGCCTTCTATCTCTCTGGTGTACCTCCTCAAGCGGCTGGCCAAGGCTGTGAGTCTTTGCTTGGCAGTTTCCAAGGCCTCAGGTATGGACAGCTTGCTGTATTTCTTATGCACCTTCTTTGTCGCACCTTTCTGCAACTCCGTTAGTTGGCTAACCTCCCTCCGTGCTACTTTGATCTTGCCTCCTTCTCCATGGAGGGTACTGCCCCTTGTCGCTGTTCAACTTGTAGCCAAGCATCTCACTGATCACTGCTGCCGTATTGTAGATCAGCTTGTTAGTGTCGATAATCGTGGTTGTAGGTATTGCCCGTAGTGCTGCATTAACATCATCTAGCAGACCTTCTGAGGGTACTTCACGTAATCTTGGTAACCGGCTACGGGGGATCCAGGTTTCAAGCTTGGCCATGATCCTATTTTTCAGGTCAGTTCCTCTCGCACTCAACGATCCTTCTCCTATCGCACTTGGGGCTATGTACCCAATCTCGGGTGGGGGTGATGATATCTCCCCCCTGACCTGGCGTCCTGACTCCTCCTTGCCGTAGCATTTGTGTTGTACCTCGTCAATCTCTAGCTGTGAGAGCAGTCCCTTCTTTCGAATGTATATATATCTATATATCGATATAGATATATAGATATATATCTATATCTATATATAGATATATATAGATATATACAGATATAGATATATATAGATATATATCAGTCACACGTTAAAGAGGACAGGTCAAAATCTAAATTTAAGCTACTCTTGTCTGGGTTTTTTTTTTTTATACTTTTATTATTTATTTTGATATATGGTATAATTGTAGAAAGATTTACTGAGTGTACATATTAAATAAAAGGGAAACCTTCATACAGATAAACGCCCACTACATGACCATTCAGAATATGGGTCAAATGGAAACAGCTGCCACTGACTACTGATAGTGATTAGAAAAAGTTGGAAGGTGCTCCATCTTTATCTTAGGACTGATAGTCGTTTACACCACATAAAAAGGGGCATAATTTACAGGAGGTCACTGTGGATCAAATGTTTTACTTGGTTAATATTAAATGCAAACCAAAGTATTTATTTTATCAACACGCTGGCAGTTTGGTTGTTGATTCAGCACTTTGTTCCAATTTTACTCTCTACAGTTACCAGGGTAACAAACACAAATCACTCAAGCACAAGCCAGCAAGTTTGAGGTAGTTTTACTTTACTTGTTTTTCTACTTCTGCACCACTACAACAGAAGGAAATACTGTACTTGTACTTCCTACATTTATTTCACGACTGCAGTTAAATAAAAGTTAGATAAGAATAATTTAATCTCCCCCACAGATTATAGAAGTAAAACAATAACAATTAAGTGAGTAATGAATAATTAAACTTAGGAATACATGGCTATTATTTTAATAGCCCTTTCTAGATGCAAACTGGCTGCTTTTTTGTTTTTTGTTTTATTAAGCAAACAATTAAGAAATTATTCAAGAAAATATGCATAAATTTGATCCATGGTTAAAATCATTTAAAAGTTACGGCTAGATACAAGATTTCTCAAAATTGCATCCACCTGAACTACTGGAACAGTAATAAGTTATTGTATAAGTAAATAAATATAAATATTTCTAAATATTTAATGATAACTGTCTTTAGACTGTTTAGATACATTTTTGCAACAATACACTTTTAAATTTATGAACATTTTCAGAATTTAGTTTTTATTTGTACCATGGCACTTGTACAAAGTGGTGAATATCCTTAGATTGTACTAAGCTAAGAAGCTATAACTGGTAGTATTTTAAGTAGATTCAATGAGTTTAGAGCTTCATGGACTTATCAACAGGTTTGTTAACTTTCCTTAGTTCTCAACACAGAAAAGCCAAAAAACAACACTGATTGTCATCAGTAGCTTCATGCTGTTATTATTGCTCGCTCCCTACTCTTGACTCGTACATATCAAGTTTGTCGAATTTTTAACAAAACAAGCAAACGAAAAAAAAGTGAACTGCAGGGAAGAAACTTACCTGCATGTGTTCTCGAGCAAGACTGCCTTCAACTAATCTTGACTTGTGACTTTGTTCATGTCACTTAACGTTAAGTTAAAGTAATTCTTTCAGCATATGTTGGAAAAATATGGTTGTTTAAAGTTATTATAAGAAAAAAAGTATTATAATACGAAAGCTCCACATTACAAACTATAATAAATGGACTTTTATTTGTCCTTTTTTGTTTGATTAACTTTTTTATTATTATTTAGTCACTTTAAAAAAAAAAAACTTTTAAAGAAAAAACAAAAAACAATAGGATACTACAGATCTGCCAGTTTTCCGCATGAAATGCTCCTCTACCTGATGAAGCAAGCAAACATTTTTGCTGCAAATAAACTTCTGGTGTAGACCAAAATCAGTATCCTTTTAAAATAAGCTGAAAATCACAGCTAGTAGACAGATGTGAGACAAGTAAATCTCATAAAAACAGTTTGATAGACAAAAACAATACAGGTTACACATAATTGGATGCATATTATATTTATTTTTCAATATGCATATTAAATATTAACCTTTTTTTATACCTTAGATTCCCTTGGCATCTCAAGTTTCAGGGCAATCATTAAAACAACCATCTTTAAAGAAAAGGAATAAACTCAAACATTTCAGTGCAAAGTGCTCAAGCCAAGTTCATTAAAACAACATACGATCCTGTCTCCGAGTTTAAAAATGAATTAGTTGACATGTATAAATAAAAGAAAACGAAAACAAGTCTGGCAGCTGTCCATAATAACTGAACTGATGTTACAAGAACAAACCCCTTTTTTTTCCAGTGTAAGTTCCCTTGGTTTGCAGCAAAGCATCAACTTACAAATTCTCACTTCATATACATATATTAATATGAACATTTTGTGTATTTTAATATAATCTTGTTACAGTTTCTACAAGAGGTCCATATGAATTAAATATTATATTAGGTGAACTTCTGTGATTTAGAGGTTTAGGATTACTCGGGATTTCTGCGTATTATCCACATACAATCTGTTGATATTGTCAGGGTTTTATAGATAATGTTGGCTCGTTTTGGAGATTATCATTACTCCAAAATTTGCAATGCACTCACACGTACACCTTGTTATCACCAGAGGACACTATTGGCATAAATGTCAAGTCATACGCAGGAACCCTGAGTACTGTGCGTGTGACCTTGCCTAAGCATAGGCAGACGCAAACTTGTTTGTTGTTTAGTTTCAGTCAAATGATCGCTCCACAGTCATGCTCATTCTGAGTGTGTTGAACTCTGGTAGAAAAGGCATCGTCTTTGTCTGGCATCATCTCAAAAAAAACAACTCAAACGGCAGATTTTTAGCACACAGACAAAATGTCGTCCACTCACATTCATCCCTAACTTTCACCGCACACTCCATATTCCTCCCCATCCACCCAGCTTTATCTCAATAATGTATTTTTGAAACCTGTCCACTGCATTAATTCACAAATATTTCTGCTCATTCAACCACTCCACTTTGGTGATAACAATTTGCCATTCTTCCTGTAGCATTCCCTAACTGACTTTCTACATGGTATCTAGGATAAGCTTAACATAATTACATTATTAGTAATTACAGCTCTGTCTATGCTCCCTACTTTTCCTTTTAGTGCCCAGTTACCATTTCAACAATTCACAGCTTTACACATCAGTACCAGTCACTCCAACACACAGGTAACCCACACACACTCATCTGAACAAGCACACATCAGAACTGAGGACTATGTATGTCAAATCATCAATGACACAGTGCAGATAAGGTGTGCTGACATTAAAGATGAACATAAAGATTTAGAGAAACAGAAGGAACATGCAGGTGATTCCAGTTGCTGAAATGGAAGTTTAGAGTCTCAGTTTTTGTTATGGTTGGAATTACAGTAAAGTTGACGTGTCTGAAGAGACAGATTCTGGGTGGGGTAAATTTTCAAAGCCTGTTCTTAAACCGCATAATCAGGAGAAAGTCACTTGATGCAAAGAAGATTCAGCAGTTTAGACAATAAGTGGCTATGCTCCAGAAAGAAAACTTTGAGTTTTTAGTAGATGCAAGGGCTGAGTGTGATGCCCACATCTAACACTGAAAATTTATGGACCCTTAGTCTTATCCTCCTACTCCTTCGTGGCCGACTGTCAGCAGTCTGAGACTTCAGAGGTGTTGGAGTCACTGGCAAGTTTCCGACGTTGCCTCACAGATTTCTCCTCATCCTGTAGAGAAGACAGTGTTTTAACCATTTGGTGTAACTTAAATCTAATGCCAAGAGATCCTCCGTTTCTCGCCTGACAAAATCTCATCTTGGACACAAGATATCAAACATAAAATGTCTTAGGAAGGTTTACAGGACCTTGGTACTAGCATGTTTGACATAATAAAGCGTATGGTGACTGTATGTTTCATTGTATTATTTGTAATGTGGAGTGTAATAAACATTGAAGCATTTTAAGGGTCTGAAGATTTGCTGGAGAGCTTTTCATCTAAAGAGGTGAGTTATTATTGTTTCATTGGAGCAAAGACTGGTTGCTGGAGCTCAGAGAATTAAAACTGTAGTGTTACCGTCTGAAAAACTCCATTCTGTCCCCACTCCCCAGGAGAGTGGTCTTCAGGGTACTCTGCTTCATCCTCCTCTTCCTCCCCTTCTTCCTCTCTTACTGTGTCCATTCCATCTTCCTCATATTCTGTCAGACAGTCCGACTCCTCCGCTGATCAGAAAGATTTAGAGGAGATATTATAGAAAGAAATTATTGAGACTGACCCATCCATTTAAGGTGGCACTCATAAAATATCAGGAACATCCCCTATTATATTCAAGAAAAGAGACAAGGATACAATTCCTTATTTATCAGACTTATTGAATTGTACGTTGTCACAAAGGAGAATGCTGTAAGCTCTGTCTTTACTATTCTACATCAGAAGGAAAATATATTCCAACAAAACATCAAGAGCAACTCTTTCTAGACAATAATGAATTAGTAATTATTTACCTTCTGCAGCAAGGTAGCTTTGGACTGGCTCTATCCTCGATACAATCTCTGCAAGATCAGTGAAGTCAGCTCCTGGACACGTGTAGGACTAATGGACAACATGTTATTATTAGTATTACATATAGAACTTGCAGGTTCACCTTTAAAGACACGAGTTACAGCAGCCATGTAAGATAGGATTAATAGTTTAAGTGTGCGTATGTGCCCTTCTCACATCTGTTCTCTTGCTGTCATTGTAGTCGGCTGAACGATGGTCTTTCAGCATGTTCTCGATGATGTCACCCCGAGCCCAGCCAGTGAACACTAACTTGCCGTGCTGAAAGCCCACATCCTGCAATACACAGTAGTTCAAATGAAAGCTGTAAGTGTTTAGAAACAGACCAACTGATTTAAATTCAGACTGAAACACTGATGGATCCTGTGGTGTATTTAGAGTAATAATAAACATTTATATTTGCACTATGGGATGTTAAACCAACAGTTGACTAATTAAAGCTGTGATAGCTTTTCTTATGTTGCAATATACTATCTAAAGCTAGTAGCTTTACTTAAAAAAAACATTTAAAAAATTAGCTGTCGATTCCATTTTCAAAGAAGCCCACATTGTTTTCCAGTATAAACAGAAACCAAAGTAGTACTTCTCCCTTTTTTGCCCAAATAATCAGATGATAGACACACGAATTTTAAAGCTGATCCATAATATGAGACTAGGGATTTACACAACTGTACTTGATGGGTTTAGATTTTATTATTGTCATTTGTATTAGGAAATATTTAACCATATATGCTTAGAGGTGTATAATCAATTGTGTAGTGATAGGATGTGTGATCGTACTTGTTTTTCAGATTCTCACCCTTCAAAGAGATTACACCCATTTTGGAAGTAGCCTGATTTCAGGTTCACACAAATAAAGTGTATTTTTGTGCAATTAAAAACCCCATACTGGGTAAGTAACTCACATAGATCTCATCAAACTTGCCAAAGTCCATGGTCTTGAAGCGGTCAATGGGTGGTCTGATGTACTCACAGTAGGCACTCTTCTTAACCACTTCTAACTGTCGCACGCACGACACATAGGCCAACCGTGACTGGATCTCTGCCATGTCCGGCACCTACAGAAGGGAGTATCATAGATCTTTATTCAGACAACACACTACCAGATTTCACAATAAATAAATAAAGATGAATCTGCTGATTCCATAGCAGAATTGGATATGCTACACATTGATCAGATGGACTCAAAAGGTACCACTGCCTCATACTGCCAACCCATAAAAGGCTTTTTACCAGAAAAATCTTTCATAGAAAAATTTTGGCACCCTCTAAGAAAGTTTTAGCTCGAGCCAAATAGAAACATTTGGAACCAGTATTGTTGGACTCCACTTACTCAGTTACAAAAGACATTTATGTTAGCCCAATCTAAGACAGGAAAACTCCTGCATCCAGTACCTTTACTTTCTCTGCCCAGGGATTGATCCGTTTCCACAGCAACCACCAGCCCGACAGGCAATCGCCATAGTTACACAAGTCAGTCTCATCTTGACTACCCACGTCGATGGCAATGACTGTTCTGGCACCCGTGTTCCTCGCAATGTCCGCTGTTAGACGTTTAACACCAGTTTTTTCACACACAAGCACACAATCACGCAGACGAACGACCATAGCGTCACAAAATCCGGCAGCAGAGATGATAAGACAATAAATACGGTGTTAATAAGTTTGTTTCAGGTTTGCCTCCAGAAACCTTCATTTTTAGAGGCTCAGTGTTCTAACAGACGTACACCACAAAAACACAAAACTTTTAAGACATACAAGTTGTAAGCTCACTTCAGAGAATTTACAGCCAATTAAATGAGATGTATATATGTAAACTATACATATTTCCTGGCCAAATAGCGCAGGGCCTTTTTTATCCCCTTATTAAAAGGAGCTTTGCAATAGTAGGCATTTTTGTGGTGTTGAGTCTGTGGAAGACAACCCACAAGCCTGAAACACTGATCCAGCACCCCAAGAACAACTTTAAAAGCAGCTACACAGAAGGCAGAGTGAAACAAACAAACACAGGATGTTAATTTGACAAAGTTCCCTTCCACTGGATCAATCTTTTGGGCCCAGGCAGCACCATATTTCACAAAGCATTAGCCGGGACACAATGAGAAATGATTTAAATGCAGAGCAGAAAACTGCAATAGGCCAGTCTCATTGTGAAATATTGTTCTGTTTCTTCAGTACAGAGGATATTTTTTTATTATAAATACATCAACCCAGACTCAGGGGAATTTTCACCGCCACATCAAAATGAAAACTATGTAGTATGCATCTCAATTGTCATCATCATCGCACAAACATTTCAGGAATATGTACCTTTGGCTCTGTGCAGTTGCTTTTAAGCAATGATCATCCATTTACTAGTCTGCAGACAAAAAAAGTTGTTCCCCTGAGTCTGAACACACACCACTGATTTTTCCTCTTGTTGAAAGCACGTGACAAAAAAAACTTACGTTTTATTCTTACAGCTTAAACAGAAACCTCACCAGGCAGCTTTTTGGGTTTGTTTTAATGTAAACTTGCCTGAAGTAGTTAATTTTGAAAATGTGTGGAACATTTGTATGATTATAATACCAATTAAGATTTTGCTGCAAGCCTGTTAAAAATATTATTGCCAATCATACAACAGTTTCAACATGAGAAGAATCAGAATGTAATCTCAAAGCAGACTGGCGTCTTATGCATGGCGGTTTTGATGTCAGAAGAGGATTTGTTTCCATTTCTTCAAATGTATATTTACTAGAAACTTCTCTCCAACATTTTTAATTCTATCCCTATCTGACACCAGGCTGCTTCACATACAAATACATCCCCACTGTTTAATGCAATATTTCCTAGTTGTAGAAAAAGCCTTGTATTTATATAAAATTTAAATAAACTTTAAACGTTGCATTTCTTCCCCCATCTGGCAAACCAGGTTACTTCAGCGATTGATTTAAAGTATAGTTTGTTTTAATCTGGGCTTTTCAGTCCACTGATTTGAATTTTCTCATTATATAAATTTGAACCGGCTTAATATTCAGATGGGGAAATCTCAGCAATACCACAGGACTTTCCTCCATTAACATTAAGCATTCATCCACTTACTTAAAAACACAACCTCTTAATATTGCTAACCTAAAAACCACCATTCAAAGCATCCCCCCATCACCATCCCACCTTCCCCCTCCTCTGGGAGACAGGAGTTGGATAGAAATTAAGGACTGGATTGGTTCGGGGTGGGGTGAGGTGGGGAGCAGGGGGTTACCACCTATACTTGCCTGGCAGGTTGTTGATGTAGCCACCATCCATTAGCAAGTTGCCATCTTTGGGGTCGCAGAGAGGCGGCAGGTACCCTGAGAGGGTCATGCTCGCCCGTACATAGCGCCACAGTGAGCCTGGCACACCAAGGAGGGAAGGAGGGAGGAGGAAGGGGGGGATAACATCTCAATAATGTTTGCTATACGTTTCAGATTAGTGTCGACACAGACCGCAATCCAAACACCAGAGCGAGGTCGGACAAAAGAAGGTAGTCGATCCCTGCAAAGGCTAGGACTGTCGTTCTGCCTACCTTTAAACTCTGCTGTAAACCACTGCAAACCTCATTACCTTGCACATAGATCCTGTGTGGCTTGTGCAAAAGGTAAAAAAGTAAATGGCAACCATCACAGAGAATCAAGGTTGTTTCATCTCCAAACTATGTCCCAAAAACAGTGCTTCACTGCATATGATCCTCCTTTATAAGTTCCTCAAAATCTACAGACCTATTGCAACGTTAGTGAATAAACCAAAGCAGTAGAATCCAATTTTACTCCTATTGCCAACTGTGTGTAGGGACGGAGCAGTAGTAGATGTTGATGTGACAATGTTTGGAGATTTTTCAGAGTGAATATTACAGGGAAGCAACCAGCCTACTCTGTCCTGCAGTACAGCTCAGTGTCAGCAGAGGGCAGGAGCAGACAAAGTGCTGCATGGGTTGGAAGGATAAGGAGCACCACAGAGAAAAGTGAGGGGTGCTACTATGCATAGAGAATATGTGAATGCTTGAACAGAATTACATTACTGAAATGTGACTTCTGAAAAAACACCACTTGCAGATTTTCATCCCTGTTGATTGTTTGTCATTTTAAGGGCTTTGTTGACTGTGTATAAGAGGTGCAATGTGCAACAGCAAGATCCAGAACACATATTTTCTAATAATAATAATAATAATAATAATGATATTTGTCATCAATATATATTTATGAAAGATATATAGATGGGATGGCTTTAACTAACATACTGGCATGCATAAAAAAGCAAGCAAAGCCAGGGGAGAGGACAACAGCTGGATAGGAGGGATTGAACATGCTCCTGTAGGCAGAGATGACTGAAATAAAATAGAAGCAGGGAATCAAATTGCATTTCAGTCCATTTGACATACACATTTAGGTGAATTGGAACACACAGTGATTTACATGTGATGTCAACATCTCATGTAGATTGCAGCCGTTCACCATCTCGTCAGTTCAACACTGAATACTGTCTGTTCTCTATACTTGATCTCGAGCTGATAAATCTGCCAACATCTAAATTAATTGAGGTTGACTTCAATTGAAAATGACAAAGAAGAAAGAAAAAAAGCCAAGTACAGTGGTGCATGAAGACATGCCTCAACCTTAATGTCATAGGAGAAGTGTGAGTTTCAGCAAATAGATGTGTTCAGATGAAGCCTGATGATCATGCAGCTCTCTATGACCGACAGATATCCAAACATGCATGGAGAAATCCTGAGACTGAATAAACACAGTGGAGTTCAGTGGGTTTCGTGATTTTTTTTTTTAGGTGACACTAAGCTAAATGGATAAAACGTGTTCTCTGTGTGAATAACAAAGTCAATGGGAGAGACGGTATGATGCAATCTGGGCTTTAAGATATATGTAGGATGTAGTCTTTCCTTCCAAACCATGGGCTCCCAATATCCACCAAGTCAAGGTGGGGTTAGTTACATTGAGAACTTGGGAGGGAGACGAAAGAAGAGGAGGGTAGCTGGGTGGTTGATTGTCGATTTGGGGATGGAGGCGGGAGGGGGGAGGTTTTGGTGAGCGGGTGTTTAAAATCTGACCTGGGACATTGTTAACATAGCAACCATCCACAAGCAAGTGGCCATCCTTGGGGTCGCACAGGGGAGGTAAATAGGGGGTGTAGGAGGCGCTGGCTCTAACATAGCGCCAGACACAACCTGTCAGGAAATGGAGATGGAAAAGGAGCAACACATCAAATATGGGCCAGACTCCACATCACAGATGGGGTAAAAGAAATATGAAGGAGAGTAAAAGAAAGAAAGGAGAAGAATAAAGAGAGAGAGAGAGAGCGAGGAACATGGAGAAAGAAATGCCTGCAAGATAGTGAGGAAACTGAAAGTAGCCGCAAGTAGCTAAAAAGAGAAATGGGAGTATAATCTCATCAAAATTACTTTTATATGCCTGTGATTTTAAGAAAATATTGCAAATTCTAATATGATCCACCTTTTATATAGAGAGCTAAACTGCAGGAGTACTCTATAACCTTTTAAATGTAACTATTTGAGGGAAAAGAGGTTACCTCAGAGCTTTGTTCAGAATACTAACAGGATATCAAAATATTTGTGAAGTAAAATTTAATTCAAGGAACAGAATATGATCTGACATGAACAGTTTATTTTTAGGATAAATATTAAAAGCCAGTGGTGATGTAAATGAAAGAAAATGAAGGAGAAAGAACAAAGTATCAGAGAACAAATTTGAAAAGAAAATAAAGAACAGTGATGCTATCTGATGTGTTCATTAAGCATGTCAGAGAAATAGTATTAGCACTGTTAGATGACTGGTTCATCCAGCAAGGTGCGATAAAGACAAGAAGACAAGGGATAACTGTAAGAGACATGAGATGAACAGACAGAAACAAGGAAAGAGAGACAGACAGAGAGTCTTAGGCCTCCAACTAAAGCTTCTAAAAAATATAAAAAGGGAAAAAAATCCTAGGTAATTTTTCTGTAAAAGATTTGCAATTTCTATTTAGCTTCATATCATTCTTAAATTTGTGCCTTGGCTGTGTTCCTCACTGGATAAAAACCAAAGTAAGTAATTCAAACTCTCTGCCTTACAACAACCATCAAAATGACAGTTATTATTTCCTTTCAGTGACTCAGAGTGACATATTCACAATAGCACCAAGCTAGAAATGCTGGACAAAAGCAAACCAAAAAAACCAAAACCAAAGAAAGCACAGAATGGAGATGAAGGAGTGATGGATGCAACATGGGATGGAAACCACTAAAAGACAATGCGGTAAATGGTAAGTTAAAGTGTTCTGGATCCTACATGTTGACATGGGAGAAGATTCAGTATTCTGAGGTGAGTGACTACACAGGTTATTTTGTCTTTGTTGTAAACTATAAATGAGCATATCTGTAATGTCTCTCCATGCTCAGAAAGACCAGACATAAAGTTATATATGAAGTGAATTCGGGGAGTTTTAAACATAAATTGGATTGACACTAAACAATGAAAAAGCTACAGGTTTGTTTGTTTTTTATATTAGCACATGGCGATAGTAAGAAAGGAAAATCCAGATATAGAAGAGAGAGGAAGAAAGAAAGAATGAAATTTAAGTAGGCACATGATAAGAGGCAAAAGATGGCAACAATGAAACCAAGTAAGAAGGCGTAACTCTAGCAGTTAGTTCATCCACATGCCAAGATGCAAACATAAGCATTCAGCGTGCTTAGCTGCAGGACTGAGACCTGAAAGCTTATGAACTCCTCAAATCCAGCAATCAGCCAGTTAATAATTCAAAACACTGATTTTACATCAAAGACTACAATAACTTCATTTAATGTACAAGACTGAATATTAGAGACGAGCATTAAACAGAAAATGGTAAACTGGATTTGAGGGTTGTTTTTTCCACACACAGTCGTTTTAGATTGCAGAGATTCATTTTGGCTATTGTTAGTGATGGTGCATTTTTAAGCAAGTCAAAAAGAACACACATCTCAGCAAATACACAGACAAGCATCAAAACATACGTCCTTTCTTTTGTACATACTTAGCAAAATCTCTTTCTAACACTTTAATGGAGGCATACTCCAAACAAGGTTGAAACTGGCATGTTTTTTGTAGGAACAAATAAATGGGTTTGCAAACGAAAGGCTACATGTTCCTTTGATAACTGCACTGTAATCACATATTCAAACATTTTTAATTATCCAATCTAGTATTTCTCCCTGTCTCATATATTTTTGATATGAGGAACTTAAACCTGCTTTCAGAATAACTTTAAGTATCCTCCCACGGGTAGTGGACACAGTAAAAGCAGGCCTCTGTTTTGCCCATTTCCAGATGCACGCCTTGGATGCTGTTCTAGTAGTTTTGCATAATTTACAGTTCAAAAGAAGAAGTGGCTCACAGGGATGACTTTTACATGTACTGACCTCATTACTGGAAATTATGTCCCTATATATGAGAGAAGGTACAGAGAAGCATCATAGCCTCCCCCCCTTAATCAAATATACAATTTGCCACCTACACATATATCCACCATATTAGTATTTGTCTATGTGGAGATTGCAAACACACCAGTTCAGTTTAGTTTGGTGTACATCCACCTCCAACCTTACATCTGAGACTTCTGAGAACATGCAATCCTGCCACTCTCATAATGCATTAGCCAGCTAAATGCTTGTTTGTGGCATCAGCTTAAGCCTAAACGTACAACATTTACAGATTTGCCATCTAGAGAATACGAGACATTATAATCCCTTTAGTACCTCGTGACACTTGACTGAGTAGAACAACATGCCAGTATATTCACTTAGATAAGAGCTTTGATCACTGTACCATATTATTTCTGACTGACTGCTGCAACCATTTAATTACATATGAAACCAATTTCACACATTAGTTTTCTGTCATTCAGGGCAGTAAAAATGGATTAAGTTGGGTTAAATTTAAAAAGAAGCAACTGTTCATTTCCACTTACATGTATGCATGAATGTGAACTATTCTTAAATCTTAGTAAATGTACTCCATGTAAACATAATGTGAAATACAAACGTACTGTAGTAATCTCGACTAAATTTTAAGCTAATAAAATGCTACAGGGGTAACGACCCCTGCGGTTAGAACAGCGCTCACTTACCATCCTGATGAACACGCATAGCTGAGGCCGTGATGTCAGTGGTGACGTTGAAGTACGGCAGCCACAGGTCCTGAGAAAACATTTTATTTCAAAGTTAATGATAGAAAAAAAACAAAACCCTCTTGTCTTATGGCAATGTTGTTGCAATAGGGAAAAAACATTTTGTACCACAGTCCCACCTCTATTTGCTTGTCCTGAAACACTTTATAGATGCTGGTGTTAAAGGCAGAGCCAGAGAACATGGAGGTGATGGGATAGGTAAGATCCAGAACTGTTTTAAACACCGAATTCATTGCCTGTTAAACAAAGAATTGCAGGGAATTAGTAGATGTTTGTCAGATTTTTGTGAAAAACTAAATTGTCATCAGATATGACCAAAAAAATGATTGCGTTGATAGTCCTAGATGTGTGTGCTCTACCTTAGACCACTCTCTTGCTCTCTGTTTTGTTCTAACAGCACTCCTTTCTTCTGCATAAAGGGCACCGATGAAAGAGCCAATTGAGGTTCCACCCACTATGTCAATAGGAATCCCTGCTTCCTCCATAGCTTTAATTACACCGACATGAGAGCAGCCTCTGTAAGAGGGAGACAATTTGTCTGAAAACAAGCAAGTACGCACGATGCAGAGTACATTTACAACATCAGTATTTGAAATGGCTTTTAGACTAAAAGACAGACACATTTTCCTAATGCTGCTTTACTCTGTATACAGGCACAGCATAGTGTTTCCACATTAGAAATCCTTCCATACATTACCACACAGACATTAACTGCACATTAGTTTAGTACTGCTGAACGTTTGTGAACTTTATTGGTGCAGAAAGTCTCATCGACTTTGCTCACCTAGCACCGCCACCTCCAAGCACGAGAGCAATGCTGTTTCCAGTGAGGACTCGGGCCAGCCGAGAGAAGTCACTATGTCTGTCTGCCGTTTTCTCAAATACCTTCTCATACACCTCCCTCTGCACAAGCACAGGAAGAAAAACACACAAAAATAAATACAGGGGTTACATTTTATTATGTGTAACAATATTATCAAAATATTACAATTGCTGTTATGTTGAACAGTAAATAGGGCTGGATGAGGTTGCTTTAAAAAAAACAACAACACTCAAGCAACATTTTAATGAATGAAATGATGCAAAAAACAACAACCCCCCCCCCAAAAAAAACAAAACAAAAAAAAAAAAAACAGTGAGGCCTCCCCAAAGTGACAGGGGAGTGCTTTACCAACTAAACCTTCTATGATGTTTCCAACATGAAGTGCATACTGGCAGCTGTAACCGAGTTACAAAAGGTTTTAGTGTGAGAGCTATCCTAATGGTGTGTCTTGTGGCTGGAGTGCCAGAAAAAGAAATTACTCTTCAAGAGAGTCAGGAGGTCTGGCTAGTATTTAACAATGCGAAAAGCTGCAGATGTGAAAGGGTAATGTGTGTGCACGTGCCCTAATTAGCAAAAAGCAGAGAACTGTGTATTGTTTACTGTTAAAATGTGAGGCTCAAACCCATTACTGATTTTATCTACTGTTCTGATTTTATCTGTTTTGATTTTATATACTGTTGTTTGTTTGTTTGTTTGTTAATTAGTTAGTTTATTTGCTTGTTTTATTCAATTTTAAATCATGCTTTTTATTTGTTCTTGTTTCTAATGTCTCTGTAAAGCACTTTGAATCACCTTGTTGTTGAATTGTGCTATACAAATAAACTTGCCTTGCCTTGCCATGTGGACTGTAGTTAATATCAATCTAGCATACTCAATATTCAAAACAAGGCTTTTATATTCTCCTAGAATATTGTACCTTCTAGAAATTATGGTACTGATATCTCTGCCATTCTGTCCACCCCTAAATGTAAATAAACTGAAAGCATCTAAAAATCCTATAAAAAAATTGACTCTGTACCAGTTTGCTGGGACCTCGTCTGGAGAAGACCCTCCGGGGACACTTGAGGTGAAGATGCCCTGAGCACCAGCTGCGCATGTTGAGCCACTCGACTGTCCTGGAAGGTCCAGGTCCATCTTCTCTGTGCAAAAGGACCAACTGTTTCAAAGCTCGCACTGCTGTGTTTTCCAGCATCTGCTCCAACTGAAGGAAGACGAGACAGTTAAAGTTATCTGTTGCCATTAGATTTCTTCTCTTCCCAGCTCTTTTCCCCCCCCCACACACACACACACACACACACACACACACACACACACACACACACACACACACACACACTTCTCCTAGTGTAGGTTCCTGGTCCCCAAGACCAACAATGAGGATGCAGTCAGCCTGTCGGATGCAGCGCTGTGTCCATGGGGTCATGCTGTTGTCTGTCTGGTAGAGGACAATCCGATTGATGTCCTCCTGCTGGGCCAGCCAGCCGGAGAGACGATACTCATGGATACTGATGGATAGAGAAGAAAAGCAGAGACACAGACAACGACTTGGAGGTATGAAAAGTAGCAGAAGTAATTTGTTTACATTTTAATACATTATAGGTATGCAACACGAACCACGCCTACAGCATTTATAGCACTTATTTGCAATGCCTGTCTCTACAAAAATACAAAACTCAGTAACATCTAAACAAGTAAGGAAAAAATAACACACACACTAAATGCATAGCTTCAAGTAAAGCCCAAGCAACAAGAAAAAAGGGTTTGTGATACAGACAAGATTCTTTGATTATCAGACTGACCTGTCCAAAGCCGAAGCACCCAGACGTTCTCTAATTATGTCACTGGTTAAAAGTAATGTAGGTCCTACAAGAGTCAAACAAATTGTATATCACAAAAAAGTAAAGAACTTGTGCGTTTGTTTGTCGACCTGCTTTAATTTAAAGACACAGCTACACAGAAGTCAAGCAATCCCACTAAAAAAAGGATTTTTACGAACAAAACTGAAATGTGTGGGTTTACCAATGGCACTAAGTGCATGGCTGAGCTCTAGGTTGAATGCATTGATTGGCACTTCATCACAAACAGGCAGCACTGCGACAGTGGAGAGGTTGCTTGCTGGGTTGGTGACATCAGCACTTGTTGTCATGCTGGGAAGACTGAGGGCTGAACCTAAAAGATTAAAACAGTGAACAAATGGAGTGAATGAGAAACTGAAGGCTGTAAAAGCACAGCTGGCTGGTGAGGAAGCACGCATGTGTGTGTTACTGCCCTCACTAGTCAATACTTGAATCGACAAAATGAACTAGACTATGTCAAGATAAATTAGCATTCAACTACATGACCAGAGTGACGCATAACGCCATCCTGCACAGGCGTGGGGGGCGTTACCCTGAAAAGAATATAACACTCCTAACTTTAGCAACACTAATCAAACTAGCATGACAAACTAAATCTGTATGTGCAACCACATGTCCCAGTGATGACGTGCAATAATAACAGTAGTATATGTGTGTATGTCTCGGCAACATCTGCAATATTTAGAATACCATTTAATTTTTGAATAAAGTGAATAATGGTCTCATGTGGTTCTGCATTAGTTCTCAACCTTGCTCATTAGCGCATGCTCATTTCATTAAATCTGGTCACCTGATCTTTTTTTGGTTTTTTTCTTCTCCTCAATTTACTGGACTTACCAGAGAATGGCCCACGACCCTGCTGCAGATTTCCCAGAATCTTCTGACCCAACAAGTGGATCAACCTTGTCACCACCTAAACACAACAGTAGAGAAAATTGAAAAGAAACTATGTTATTATAGTACATTAATAACATAAAAAGCCACTTAATAGTACTTCAAGGACAAAGTCACAGACCTGTGGATATCGTCGCTTGATGTTGTTAAGGGTTCCCTCGGGCAGTTTAACCAGCTCAGTGTCTCTCACAGCATGGACCGTTGTGGCTCTTGGCTGTTTGGTCAGCGCCTCTACCTGATACATAGTTAGATTGGATTAGTCCCTCACTTAAAACTTAAAAAAAAAAAAAGAAATGAGAAGAAATCTAATCGAAATTTTCCAGATGTGGAAAAATGCAGCACACTGCTCTAGTCCCAATCCTAGCTCAGGACCACAGCTGTTTTTAACTTAATAGTCTTGAGCTTATTTTACTAACTAGTATCTATTCACACATGGGTAGGATGAGACAAAAATGCCTTGTTCTCACCACTCCAATGAGTTCTCCTCTACCGTATTCCCCCACCAGTTCTTTCTTGCCGTTCGCCTTACGGATGACTGAACGCAGACGTCCATTCAGAACAATGTAGGTGCAGTCTGACTTGTCATCCTGTCTGTTGATGCGTAGATTACAGGAAGAAAAAGCATATTTTACATTTACCGTTATAATTATGACTGAATAATAAGAAATGTAACAGGATGACCAAGTATTGTTTTCACATAGATGCAAAGATTGTTTTCATTTCTTTGTCTAAGTAAAGACGAGAGCAGAGTACCTGTAGAGGGCTCTGCCAGCTTCTACAGCCATCCAATCAATGGCAAAGTCCATCTGCCTGACAAAAGGAGACATCCGGATTGCAACCGTGTGGGCTGCACTCAGCACCACGCTGGGCTGCTCCCTCATGATCCTGCAGGGGGAAGCATATAACAGAAAGAGTGAGAACAAATACTGAATAATTCACACTGGAATATGGTCAAAAGTAGAGAGATATAACTCAAAACTGGGAGATTACTTTAGAAAAGAATACTAAAAGTTTACTTTTTTATATTTTAAGCTTTCATATTCTCTGGATGTATGTATGAATTTCACAAGCTGGCTTTTTCTTATTTATTCAGGTGATACAAGCTTTGTGTAAATGTGTATGCATGTTTGTTTTTGTTTTTAACTCAATTTAGCTTCAGTTAGCTTTCAGAGTGGGTTTGCTCATTTCAGTTCTTACTGTTTGAAAATGTTTAGTTTTAGTTTAGTGTTTATTAGTTTCAGTTGTTTTAGTGTTTTTAATTATTAATGTATGGAGCGCAAATGGTAGAGGCAAAATTTAGGAAAATCAGCACACGTATTATAATAATTAAAAAAAGAAAAAGAAGAAGAAAAAAGCAGGCGTTTTTGAAAGCAGGTGAATCGCATTCAAATTCTCAATCAACATGTCCATCGGTGCCTCATCGGCAAGTTGTGATAACAAATTTTATAAAATTAACAGATGCTAAAGCTAAGGGTATTTCTCCCATATTTTTATTGTATTTTAATTAGTTTTTATTTGTTTCAGATGGTTTACAAAAATGTCGTTTTTAAATTAACCTCCTGGGACCTGACATCTGCATATGGGGACATCACATTTTGGGTTGTCTAGACCACAATACTAAATTTTGCTCTTTCAAATGGCTTTCAAATGGGCCGTATTGCTCAAAGAGGCACAATTGTTGTTTCTCATTTTGCTTTTGTGTTTTGCTGCTGTGTTCAGACACCAAATAAAGAGTTTTGCACATTATTACTCAATTGTGACTTAATAGTTTTCTATCGAACACTAAAAAGCCAAATAGCAAAGAGAAATTAAAAATGCATGCCATGAAAGAGTTCAGGTCTTAGGAGGTTAATTTATTTTTTAAAATGTAATTTAGAATAACCTTAAATATAAGTGAAAGTGACCTAAAGTTATTTGCATCTCTTGCACTTAAAAGTTTATCCGCACTAAAGCCGTAAGACTCACTCATAGAATTCAGACTTTGAGATCTTCAAATAAGTACAGTCTCGTACAGCCTTGATGGTAAATATAAGGGGTTCTCCAGTGAGTACAGCAAGCTGGCCCACCATCTCTCCCGGATGGGTGACAAACAGACAGACATCCTCCTGCTTGCCGATCATCCGCTGGTAGACGTGCAGACAACCAGACAGGACAAAGTGCAAACTCACGTCCTTTTGAAGTGAAAATAGGAAGGAGGAAAAAAGAAATACAAAGACAAAAATAACTTTTACTGCTGCAGTAATGTACTTTCTTTCTTTACTACATCTAATCTATTTCTGCTTTATTAATGCAATTAAAAGAGTAATTTGTAAGTTTTCAAAAGGTCATAGGGTTTCAGAATGTGTGAAATACCTGGTCTCCCTGTCTTGCTAACACAGCTCCTGCTTTTGCATGGTGCAGAGTCACTCTGCTGTTTAACAGAGATGGGTCCTGCATAACAAAAGGCAGAAAGCAAAGCAAAAGTCAAAAATTTATTGGGCAGTGACAAACGATAAAGCTAAGTGGAAAAAGACAGTGAATGAAATGCTTTTACTCCACTTTGTTGAGCCTCGGAGAAAGATCGTGCTGCAGGCAATGATTTATTTCTTCACTCACACTTTGATCTAGTTACACAAATTTATTTTAAAAGTTTAAATGTAGCAACACCTGCACAGAGGCACAGATTGCATCAAGTGAATTACACAACCCCCTAAAGCACCACTGAACTCTTGCGTTTATTTTTTGTCATCACAGACTCAGTAACTCTTTCTTTTTCTAAAGCAACAGTCAATCATAAGGAAACCTATTTGCTTGCATTATTTGTCAAAACAAATTGTTCGTCGTATTATGATCACAGCCTGTAGGAGTTTAAACCGGCATAGAACAACAGCAAAATACTATCCTTGAACAATCAAAAAAAGTAAAACGAACCTCAATCCTCATAAGCTTTAGGACCTCCTTCTGACCTTCCTCAAAGAGAGCGGCACTGGATCGATTTGACACGGGTGTAAAAATGTTGTCCACAACTGGCTCTTCCTCTGGATACAGATAGATTCCTGAAGGAACTTCATCTACTGTCACCTTCCTCTCACGCTGTTCCTGTGATATGGACTGTAATAATGTAATAGAATAATCATAATGTAATATGCATACTTTGCCAATTTATAATAGGTGTTCCTGCTGTTAAATCAGGAATTCTAATTCTAAAAAACGTTATCAGAGATACAGCACTACTCTTTTTCCACACTTTCTCAAATATCTTATATTTAGCTTATCTTTAAATATTTTTGGCTTATGAATCATATATTAATTACTTCTTTGTTATTCATTAACTGTGGTCTATACTATTCTCCATTCTAAAATACTTCTGTTTTCTTTAAGTAATTAACCAATGTAATGTATACATATAAGGAGGGTTTATATCTTTTCTCATTTTTGTCCTGAGAGTCTGCAGTGTACTGACCCGAGTATAAGTGGGTGGAGTGTTGCTTTCCTCTGCCGAGACAGAAATCCGTCCTCTTTCATACGCCATGTCAAAGTCTGATCTTAGACTTTTCTGTACACCTGTTTAAAAGGTCAACATTTAAGTGGTTTAATTATTCTTAGGTTGATCTATGTTTAAAAAGAACAAATGAAAATGTGATGGCGCAAGCAAAAGGCAAAATATATTGTCATTTTTTTAAAAGGTTTTGCCTGCTTATTTACCTGCACTGTTAAAATACATTTCTTACAAATACAAGTGTTTCTAAAACAGTAACATTAACAACTGGTCATATATGTTAAAGTGGGCAATAGGCAAACTTTTTAATATGAGCAGTATACATTAGGTGTGCATAGCATATTGTAGATGGATGAGCTGAACGGTTTGTGGTATCAGTGTAACACTTCGGCTACCCATTCTCTGCTGGCTTCTCAGTAATCATTCTACATTAAAACATGTTTAAAATATCACACTGCACTGGAAGAAAGTGTCTGACTTTCAGCAAAACTAAAGAACAGTAAGACAATATAATCTGTCAGTACAAGAGAAAGATCCCTCACCAGCAATGTCTACAGGCATTGAGATTGTCCTGCTAAGAGTTGGCACTGTTCCATCCTTCCCTTGTTCTCCTGTTGTGAAAAATAAATACGATTTAAAGCATTTCTAAGTCACCCCAAAGCAAAAATAGCACCGGAGAAGACATATGCAGGGTTCATGCGCATTTTTTGGGGTCAAATTCAAGCACTTTTAAGCACTTTCAAGGTCCATTTTCAAGCTTTTCCAGCACATAGCCAAAAAAACAAAACAATTTATGTTTCACTTTGCATCACCTCAGTAAGAGGTAAAATGTAGGGGCGGGGTCACACATTGAAACAGACTGACATGCAGAGGTGCGAGGCAGCCCAGGCAGGGAAATTTTACTTTGCGACTCCTTTTATTTCTCTATCTGATAAGAAAACTATTCGGTCAGATAGTTATTTGTGGTGAATGAAATACAGTTTCAAGCACGTTTAAGCACCACATCTGAAATTCAAGCACTTTTCGTACCTTGAAAAGGCAATATTAAAATTTATGAATTTTCAAGGATTTCAGCCACCCATACGAACCCTGCATATGAAGCTTTAAAGCAACTCTGTACACCTCAACTAAGATTCAGCTTCTCTAACACTGTGAGTTACTTAATCTGTATGCTGACACCCTACCTGGAGTTTCACCTTTAACGGCTGCTTCTCGGTGCTCCTCAGGTACCGTCAGGCTGCCAAAGCGTTTGCCATGGCGTACAGGACTGGTGCGAGTAGGGTGGGGTGACTGCGGTGGCAGACGTGAGGGATGCATTTCCTGTAAAAACAAGTAATGTATGGATGAGAGTGAGGTAGATGATTAATTTGAGTGTGTGTTCACAAGGTGGAAAGTACACCATGATATTAGTATTTAGGCACTGAAATCATGAAAACAGCAGGATGTGTATGAGGACTATGAGGTCCAGGTCACAAGGGTTACAGCACTTGTGAATCTATGTTACCGGTAACTTTACTGGTTGAGTGATAACTATCAACATACAGGAATTCTGTGGACTATTTTAAAGCATTTGAATGGGCAAACACGCATTACTCCTCGTCTTAAATATTTATATTGGCTTACATTTGATCTCAGGACTAACACCATTCTGAACTCTTTGATGAATATAATTGGGGTTTTTTAAGGCAATTAATCAGTTTAAGACTTTCTTTCAAACTGGTGCCTTGATAAGATGAACTCACATGACTGAAGAGCTCATTGGTCAGCCCCAGATAGTTGTGCAGGGCTAGCACTGTTACTCTTTGGAGACGAACCATGATAATCTGAAATGGCACAACAGAAAGCTAGTCATTTCAAGCATGAAAGGAAAACAATTAGTTTACAGACGTCGAGCCAGAAATACAGTGTGTGGAAAACGAATCCATAAATACGACTCTAATTTTAAGCACATCTACAAAAAACCCCACAAACACTGAGGAATAATAATCATTATACAACTCACCTGTACTACTCGCACTAGACTCTCGGGATATTTCTCAAATATAGACAGGAAGGCTTCTACAGGCAAACGGAGAACAGTGGAAACCTCTGCAGCCCGTGCTGACACTGTTCTATAAGGCTTCTGGTGGCCCTGCACACAAATATCCAAAAGAATACTTTACATTTTCTCAGTCTATCTGTACTTACAGAAGCTCTACAGGTGGGATGTTTCTAATTAGCAGTTTATTTGTTTTTATATGGAACGACCCCAAAACATTACTTAATTTCAATCGACACAGATTGAATTGGTTAAGGAGTTATTTAGAAAATAGGTCGCAATATGTACATTATCTCGGCAATACCTCTGAAAGATTGAAGATTGTATGTGGTGTTCCTCAAGGTTCTATTTTGGGACCTAAACTTTTTAATTTATATATTAATGATATCTGTGATGTATCAAAAAGGTTAAATTTTATTTTATTTGCAGATGACACAAATTTTTATTGCTCAGGAGAGAATGTGAAAGATTTGGTTGAAATTATGATTTATGAGATTTTAAGATTGAAAAAATGGTTTGATGTAAATAAATTATCTTTGAATCTGACAAAAACGAAATTCATGATATTTGGCAATCGTGTAAAGGAGGAAGAAGTCATTATGTCCATTGATGGAGAATTGATTGAAAGAGTTACTGAATTTCGCTTTTTGGGTGTAATAATAGATGAAAATTTGACGTGGAAATCACATATTGAGTATATTAGAAAGAAGATGGTTAAAAGCATTTATATTTTGGGAAATGTAAGAGATTTATTAGACTACAAAACAATGCGCATTTTATATTTTTCATTGTTTTTCTCATACTTTAGTTACTGTGTGGAAGTTTGGGGGAATACATATGAGAATACTATAAAACCTCTAAACTTATTACAGAAGAAAGTCATACGAATGATTCATAACGTTAGAGAACATTCAAATAAATTATTTATAAAATCGAAATTATTAAAATTAGGAGATTTAGTGAAACTACGAACACTATTAATTATGTTTAAGGCTAAAAATAATATTTTGCCTTTTAAGTTACAAAGATTATTTTTAATGTGTTCGGGGGGAGAAGACAGCAGAAGGAAATTTTATTTTAAGCATCAGCTAGCTAGGACTACACAAAGATTAATGAGTCCAACGGTTAGGGGAACTCTCTTCATTATAATTTAAAGAATTGTATAAATTTACATTGTTTTAAAAAGCGTTACATTGTCTGAAAGAACTAACTGTGGAAACTGTTGTACCAAGTGTGAAATAAATAAATAAGTGAAATGAAATGAAATTTAGAAATGGATGAAAAAAAAAAGAAAAAAGAAAAGAAATGAATGCTGGGTTTAAACCAAATAATTACTTTAGAGTGTTGTGTCATCCAGTGAGAAACGGTTAACTGAGTCAGCAGGTGAATGTGCTGTAGTATGTAGGTGTGGGCCAACACAATGACACAAAGTCATGTTATCTTATTTAGCGCTGTGTAAATGACTGTTATGAGAACTGGCAGGGTCTGTATAAGTAGGTGTGGCACAAAGCCTTTATGTGCGGTAAGAAATAGGTGTGACCTACTGTGATGACATCCAGAATGCTCAGGAGGCTATGCACACTGTCTCCTGGGTAAACCTCTTTCACCACATTTTCTTTGCCATCCTGGAAGACAGGAGTAACGCATTCATATCTATGTAAATAATTAAGTTGTTTTCTAAGAACTTATACTCAAGTTCAACTTGAGTGTGTACATAAAGATTCACACAATCAATATACATATAGATGTACACAATCAAGTATCAATATAGATAAAGCCTGCACTAACATCTCCCTCAGGACTTAAAACTTGGTAAATATATCCAAACACTAACACTGGCTAAAGGAGACATGATTAGCTACAATTTTTTTAAAGCCAGTGTTCTTGTGGGTAAGCACCTTGGTAAACCACTTTGCTGCTTGCATAAGTTTGCACAAAGTATTTGTGCAAACTTACAAAACATACAATAAACTATAGTCATAATTAAAAACAACAATTCATTGCATAAAATTCAGAGGTAAACATGATTAAAGGGACACGGAGCCTGCATACCGTTCCAGTAAGGCACAATTCTAGTTTTCCATCCTGAACAACATAGATGCTGCTGTCGGGCTGACCTGGCCTGAAGACATACTCCCCTTGTTGGAACTGCAAAAACACCATGTGTTTGCACAACTCCAAGAAGAGTGGCTTCTCAAAGTGACCCAGCACCCTGTATGAAAGGACAAAAGGGAAGCTTGGGGGTTAGGAATTACACTCATTGCAAACAGCTGCAAACACTTGGTTTGTACAAAGGGCAATTAAAATGGTCTTTCTGTTTAGTTGTGGATTTATATATTATAAAAAAATATGCAGAGGTGAATTAAATATTATAATACAGTATATGACACGAGAATTTATCAGTTGATGGTTCAATAACAGCAGGTACAAGGCACTTTTTATAGTAATGTAAAGATCCTACAGTATTCTGGAGAAAACCCTAACAAATCAAATTAAGCAACCCCCTATGAGCAAAACTGTGCTTAGGGAGGACCAAGCACCTGGATCTATGTACTCTGGACTACAGAACACAATCACACAGACATTAAACCTACCGGACATTTTTAAGCATGTAGAGCACCTCAGAGGGGAGGTGGGAATTGGCCACATCAAATTCAGTGAGGTCTGCCTCCAGCACTGAGGGAGGGGGCTCCTTAGCCTGAAGGATGGGAACCTCCTTTTTAAAGCGCAGGATCCTACACAAGTCGCATGCAGGAAGATAATAAGAAGGAAATAAGAGGAAAGCAACTGCCACATAAAGAATGTTAGTACAATCAAAATAGCGTATGCTTGATGAAAGTTAGCATTCAGATGTACTTTTTGGCAATGTTGAGCATCTTCTGCTTCTTCTTTAGGCGTGGCCGTGAAGAAGAGGATGTACCCACAAGGGACGAGGTAGACTGGGAGACCTGATGAAACATAGTTTTGTTTAAATATTACTCTTTCCTTAAAAAAAAAAAAAGTACTATACACTGAAACACTACGAGAATGACGTGTTTCTGTGTGTGAGAGCCAGCTAGAGCTTTTATACAGCCTGACTCACTTTACGCATGATCTTTCGCCCATAGAACATCACTTTGTCTCTCTTGCGGAAGCGGTATTTGGGAGCCTCCTGAGCTTCTAAGTCTGTTAAACATAATAAATGACATTACCACAGGTATACACACTACTGACTTCATGACTATCCTTATGCGTTTTAGATGTACAATGAGAAATGCATTTCAGCAACTACTGACTTCGAAGCTTGATCCTCCGCAAGATGAAGAAGATCAGGATGGCGATGAGGACTATGGCGATACCTGCACCAATTACCATCCCCACCATCTGAATAAAGAGGAACCAAAGAGGGAGAACGTCAGTGGTATACATTATAGTATTTACAACAGTAAAGCATTTATTTACTTGGATATTTTAATATTAAAGTAATATTTTAGTTAAAGTATTTGTGTTTTCTAAAAAGAAAAAAAAAACTAAGTTGAGGCCATTAAAAACAAATAATTTTATTTTCAGTTTTTAATTATTTGTTCATTGTCATCAAGGTACATATATTACCAGCAGTAAACATGGTTACACCTACTTGAGATGTATTACCGTAGGTAGTTTCTGTTAGTTTTCCAATTTATTTCCAAGTGTATAAATCTACAGTTCCCTTACCTGTGTGACAAATTGGCTGTTGAATGAGACTTACTAAGACATGAAATCAAACTGGATGCTCACCATGCTCGTTTGTAGTTCCTCCTCCACAAAAGTCTTGATGTTATCAAACCCGTCCTAATGTAACAAGAGAAGACACAAACAGTACAGTCAATCAGAAAATGAAAAACAAAACAAAATAAAAAATGTTTTAGGTATTGGTCCCAACCAACTACCAGCCAATAACCTGCCTCAGTACCACATGGAAGCTCCTTTTAGGCATCATAGTGGCTAATATGAACAGGCATGTGGCTAAATATATGAGAGGGGCACAGAAAAGAATTGGCAAGAATACCACAGGGGCGAAACACCAGCTACTGGTAGAAAGAGCAGTTGCTTGCGATTGCAAGACCAGACTGACCAACCTGTGGACCACCTGGATTGACTACAAGAAGGCCTATGACTCAATGCCCCACAACTGCATCCTGGAAACCTAGAGCTGTACAAGATCAACAGGTTCCTAAGAGTCTTCCTCGGGAACTAATGGGGGATATGGATACAGACTACGGAGCAGGGGAATTGTAAGCCACCTCCTCCTCACCTACATTGATGACATCAAACTGCATACCCACAGGCAAATGGAAACCATGAGAAGGATGGTAGGAAAACCACAACTAAAAAATACCTGCAGAGAGTAAGGCAGGTCCGGAGGAGTCAGCTGAATGGGAAGAAGAAGATCCAGGCAATCAACACCTACATCCTGCTAGAGATTAGATATCCTGCTGGGATACTAAGCTGGCCAAAAGAGGAGACAGAAGCCATGGACATCAAGATAAGGAAGCTCGTTAGTATGCATGGAGGGTTTCACCCCAAATCCAGCACCCTGAGAGTTTATGCTATGCAAAAAAAAAAAAAAAAGGCTGGGGACTAGTGAGCTTCAGAACCACTGTCCAGGATGAGACAACAAACATCCATGATGACTGCCTGCTTAGTAAATACCTCAGTCAGCAGAAACACAAGAAAGAAGAGGAGCAAGGACAAGAACCATGATGGAAGGACAGGCCCCTGGACAGTATATGCCACCGGCAGATAGATGAAGCAGCTGGCATCCAGCAATCCTACCAGTGGCTAGACAGAGCTGGACTGAAAGACAGCATGGAGGCACTAATCATGGCAGCACAGGAACAAGCTCTGAGGACAAGATCCATAAAAGCTGGGGTCTATCACACCAGGTAAGACAACAGGTGCAGGCTGTGTAAAGATGCCCCTGACAATCCAGCATATAACAGCAGGGTGCAAAATGCTAGCAGGTAGGCCATACGTGGAACACCATAACCAAGTGGCGAGATGGGATTTTTTAATTTTTAATATTTTTTTAATTATCTCCTAGTATGAAGCCCGGGCCTGCAGGCTTCAGTTCTGAAGTGCACTGGAATGTGAGAATGCGGAATTTGTCCTTGAGGAAGGACTGCCTAATGCACATGAAACAACAGTCAAAGGAGATGAGAATGCAGCAACTCATCTGATCCTCTTCACACTTTGCCCTTACCATGTTTCACATAGTTACAAACTGATTACCACACAGAGTTTCACAGTTTTGGATACTATTAATAGACTCAGGATTTCAGATATAAAATTACTGGGCTCACAGGCAATATATTTTGGCTTTTCTTTCAACTAAGGAAATCTTTATTACTTAAATTAAGTAATATCAAACTCAGCACTTACTTTTGAAATAAAGACTGTCAGTTCAAAGAGTTTGAAAAGAGTGCAAAGATCTTGTGGCCAAGACAAGCTTCTTTATGTGTCTTTATGTGTGTGTGTCACTAACAATCCATCAGATACCATATTGCAAGAGTAAGAGTAATAGGTGCTGTCTGACAGCCAGACAGTAAGACTGCATGTCCGTTATCAGTCATTATTGATTACCGTATGTTTAGCTAAGGGTTATTAAGCAGTAAATGTCTTAAGCTGGACACGTCACTTGACACTCACTGATAGTGGAAATTAGAGACAGTAAGTGCATGGTCAGCATGTGCACATGGAAATGCACTACACCTGCAGACTTAGAATAAGAGTTCAAAATATAGTTCAGAAATCAGTGAGTTGAGTGTGGAAAGTGTACATGTATGTTAGGGATCGGTATCGAAAACCGGTTCTTGTTGAGAACCGGTTCCCACTGTTTCAATTCCTTGGAGTTGTTTGCCATTTTTGCAAACGATTCCCATATCGATTCCAGTCGCCCCGAATGACGTCATCACGTTGCGGAGCGTCATTTACCTGGCAGGAAACATGGCGGCTCAAACGCTCAAAAGTTTGGTTATACTTTACGAGAACGGATGACAACAGGGCAACTTGCAATACTTGCAAAGTAGATATTTCATTTAAGGGAGGAAACACTACGAATATGCAAAAGCATTTGCTCACAAAACACACGATAACCTTAAATGAATGTCGTGTTTTTAATTCCGCTCCAGATTCGTGAATCTCAACCCAGCAGCAGCGGTAACGTTTGCACGTCCTCTCCCGTTAATGCGGCAGGTAAATAATCAACTAACAGTGCATATTATGTTAGCGCGATCTGCCTTATTACAAAACCTGCCATTACTGTGCATTTAGGTGACCATGATGAGAGAGACAGAGAGTCTGGTTGGCTCAGATGCTGGCAGTTCTCGCTGCAGTCTACCGGTAACGTCTCCTTTCAGGCCAGGATAGACGAATGTCACCGAGCAGTGACTGAGTTTGTGGTCAAAGGCTTGAACCCATTTGCCACAGCAGATGCCCCCGATTTTCAGTAAATGAATGTGTTTAATTGTAGGCAGGGACATTACTGGATATTCTTGTGTAATTGCTACAGAATAATTTATGTTATACTTTGTTATTGCTACAGAAGAATATTTATTTTACTTTTACAATTTTTTCCCCCGGGGACCTTGTGACACCCCATTAAAGAGCCGTAGGCTGGATCTCTTAAGATCTCACTGTTGGGTTTGTAAGGCCATGTTACTCCTAAATCTTGTTCAAAGAGAAGATATAAAACAAAGTTCTAAGCTAGTCGACCTTAGTGTTCTCCTTTTTAAAAATAAGAATCGATAAGAGAATCGATAAAGAATCGAATTGTTAAACAGAATCGAAAATGGAATCGGAATCGTGAAAATCTTATCAATACCCATCCCTAATGCATGTGCATTTGTCTCAAAATGACAACTAGGACAAATCTGTCACTGTGCATGCATGAAAAACCATATTCAGCTTAGTCTACACACTCTAAAGCTAACTTTGTTTCAAATGAAAGCTCAAATTGTGCACCACTAGGGTGGTCAAGAATGACCAAGCTACAGACAGACAAACTGGTGATGGCTAACCAACGAGACATATTAGTGGTGGACAAGCAGATGGCTCTAGTGATGTAAACGTAGTCTACACACTCTCAAGCTAACTTTGTTTAAAATGAAAGCTCAAATTCTGCACTAGCTGAGAAGTTTTAAATGGACACTTGTTTCAAGGTCTCTTTCTAAAACCTACAAGTCAGCTTTTCATATTTTTGTAAGCACAAAGTTATGTGCTAATACAAGTCACCAGCACACCGTTTTCTACTGGCAGGTTGCTGTGGCTTATGTTAATAACCTTGAAGCCTGTTTCCACATTAGGATTGTGAAAGACTGCCCATCCGCTGGAGCAAGGACACGTATACAAATAAATACTGTAGTCAAAACCAACCTCTTGGCTGTGACCTTCACCCTCTTGTTCGGAGGTACTCTGTCCCATTGTAACCCTGTTTCTTCATAGGGATGGTCCATCAACAGCCACTGAGAACAAAGATAGATATGCATACTCAACAAAAAGCTATTTTGACATGGCACGGTATGAAAAACACAGGTACACACTTTCAAATTATGGAGAGGCAAATTCTATTTAGCTGCTTACTGTGATTTTTCCTGTTAACACAAGTCAAACATATCTTGAGCCAACATGTTTAGCAAAGCAAAGTAACTTGTTGAAAGTCAACATAAAGCGTTCTTTGACATGTTACAGTTTGGTAGTCTATGCTGCCCAGCTGAGTGAGAAAACCACAGTTTGTACTACCAGGAGTATGAGTGGTACTATGGACGTGCATCCACACAAACAAATTAAATAGTTCACAGCTGCAGGAAAAAAAATAGTGGGGCAGAACGAGCAAATGTAGTTCAAAGACAAAGAAGTTGTTAGCACACACAGTTGCATAAGAGAAGAACATTTCTCAGTCCCTAACTAAAGTTTCTGGATTAGCTGTCTAACTGCATCTATTCTTCAAAAATCGCTTCAACTGCACAGAAGAAAAGGGATCCAAAAATTTGCATCCTACAACAGCATATTGCTGACATCACTGATCCAGGCCTTAGTTACACAGAAACACGGCAGGCTTGCTAGATAACAGATAAACGACTATACAGGTAGTAACTCATTACCCCCTTTTCACCTTTTTATCCTTCCCCTTCATCCAAATAGGAATGATTTTCTTGTTGCTCCACTAAATTTGTGCCATTTTTAACGGGACATTACATGATGATGAAATTAAAAAAATTAATTAATTAATTAATTAAAAAGGCAGAAATGCTGGTTGACAACAGCTTTGTGTTCGTTAGGTTTGTATCTTAGTTTTCGTGTGTTTACGAGTGACTGCATAAGTGGAGAGGTTTTTTGTTGTTTTCTGTTTATTCTTTTGCACATACAATTTTCCTTTAACCACTGCCATTGTACACTGTAGTATTTTACCTCCCCAGAGAGATACACACTGAGCAGTAGGAGATGTACAAGTTTATCCAGGCACATACCACCTAACTGCCCACATCTGCCAGAATACAGACAGATTCAGCTGACACAGGCATTTATTCTATAGCAAAAACAACAAGCTCACTGTCTACAGACAAATAAATAGCGAAGCTGACTGAGGACTATGGAACGCCAGGACTGCCATAATGAATTAATTAAATACACCATTAAATAATTAATTAAATGTGGCAATAATTAATTAAAATTGGAATTAATTAATTAAATAAATAGTTATGACACATGTAATTAATTAATTATTGACACATTTAATTAATTATGTATTTCACATTTTAATTAATTATTGACACATTTCATTAATTATTGACACATTTAATTAATTATTTAATGATATATTTATTTATTTCATTTTGGCAGTCCTGACGCCTGGCTCTCATCATGAAATAATTTTATCTGTCAGCCTCACCCATCAAACTCAGGGGGCGGGGTTAACGCTGATCGAGTCAAAACCATTGCTTTGGCCTGGTGGCCATTGTTTCTAGCACACAACAACCGGCATGTGGAAGCTAACAGAACTGAGCTTTGAAAAACCCTGTTTGTGTGTTACCAAATACCGTTTTAATATTTTTTTAGCCGAGAATGTAGTGGTTTAATCTTCATGTGTCTGGTCGGTTTGTCAAGATACAGCCTCTTTGCAAAAGTGTTTCGATGATTTCGGAGATGTCTGCCCAGTCTCACGGCAAAGCGTGGAATAGACCCGCTCGCCTCGCAAGCAATCCCACCGACAAAGCGCAGGCCCCGGTACACAGCTGTAGTAACCCCCGCTGACTTCTTTTACTGAGGTTATATTTATCGATGTTTTATTTCCTGATGTTCTTATGTGTCCTACGTGTTTCAGTCGCCAATTCTGAATTATAACTAACATTAAAAACATGTTTAAGGAGGAGAGAGAGCAAATAAATCTGTTTAACATCTGATCTTTGGGTTTTTGTTCAGTAATCAGCGTGACCTGTGTATAAACACATAAAAGAGATAACGTTGGTGTTTCCGTCATGTAGTAACTGCTGGCTTTAACTGTACAAAGGTTGTTCGACACTATGAAACACATACAGACTTCATGATGTTCGGCTAATATTTTTATTGTGAATATTAATCATGCTGACCTCGCTCTGTACACCACGCAGCGAGGTCAGCATATCCACGATATCCTCAGCTCCATGAGTTAACACAAAGTTTCCCAGCTGACTATCTAACTGCCAACTATTCCAGAGACGTGAAAATATACAGCATAAAGAAAAGTGTAAGAGACTCAGCAGCAGATTAGAATAACAGTTATACATTTAATAAATCACCAAATGAATCCAAGAAACGAGCAAACCTGTTCCGACAATTTGAATTTGTATTCCCTCAGCTGCAGACTCGCTGCTGTTTAAATGTTTGAAAAGGAAGATTAGATATAAAAAACGTCAAACATAGACTCAGTCTGCCTTCACATTTGATATGAGGCCAGCACGTATAGTGGCCTCAGCAGGCTATTACTGAAATACACGTGCTATATCATAAACTATGATATAAACAGGGAGGTCCTATTAACATGTTTAGTTTTAAAGGACACCTTCCTGCCTTTAGTCTCATTCATGAGCAGTATTAGTTTTCTTCTAACATCCAGAAGTCTGCACAATGTGTTTCATAGTTTGTAACCAGCCTTTGACAGGTAAACATAACATGACCGAAAAAGCAAAAAAGAAGAAAAAAAAAAAAGAGAGAGAGTGTTGACATAAGAAGAGAAAATTCTCTCAATTATGGAGACAGACAAATGGTTCATTTATGTTTGATGTGTGTTTATTCCTCCCTAAATATCGTCGGTGAAGTTCGCCATGCATGTCAGATTTTCCTGCGCATTTTTATACCTCTGCCAACAGAGAGAGAAAAAAAATCACATTCTAACAGACAGCTGGTGCTTAGAATACAGTTGAATAACTATTAAAAAACAGATGATATTTAGATGATAGTTCAGTCTAACACATGTGCCAGTGAACCATTAAACGTCTGTGAAACTATGCAGTTATGAAACGTAACTTTAACCTCAGCCAAACCGATTTGCTCAGTTGTAAATAAAACAGCGAAGTAAACGTGACCCGACAGACAGAACCTGAGTGAATGAAGTCCAGCGTTTAACCACTGAGAGCTAAAACTCAGCTGAGGTTTGAAAGCTGTGTGCTGGTGATTGGACATCAGCCGCTGATAAAGCTGTTCGCCTATAAAGTGCTCTGTAAGGAAACGAGCTCCAGCAGCTCTGCGCTCGGGGAAAACACTATATTTACTTATCTTGTGCAGAAAAATGCGCTGACATTGCGTTATATCGAGCACCGGCTGCCCAGTTAAACTGTGACTATCACCAGGTAACTAGGCGTGTTTCTTGAATTAGCAGCAGGTGTTAAACAGCTGACAGATGAGGAGGAGGATGCATGCAGGTAAACTGAGGGTCTGTTGAGCTGATCGCTGGTTTCGTGAGAAAAATGTCAGCTCGTTCTTTATGTTACAGAAGCACAGAGACACAAGACCAGGCGGAAAGAGACGATCGTTCGGTGAAAATGAGAATCTGCGAATGCAACATGTGGAACACGGAGAGTGGAATATGTAAACAAACCGGTTAACGTAACCCCCTCGGTGCACTCTGCATGCTAACTGTTAGCAGAGCTAGTGAAATCTCTGAAAACATCTGAGCACTTTTGCAAGCATGTTCTATGTTGACAACCTGACCAGACATACGTCGCGACATTCGCGGCTAAAACACTGTTAAAAGTGTAGCTGGTGACAGAAAAACGGGGTATTTTAAAACTACACCACCACCATTGCTGCCTGTGATTTGATCTGCATTCTGGGATAACTGGCTGCCCCAAGTCTACACAAGCAATCGATTTTCTAGGATCGACCTGTTTTGACTTACTTTGCACGGCAACCAATTAAATGTTAGAGAAGCTGCATGGGCAGCGTTAACCCCGCCCCCTGAGTTTGATGGGTGAGGCTGACAGATAAAATTTTTTCATGACGAGAGCCAGGCGTCAGGACTGCCAAAATGAAATAAATAAATATATCATTAAATAATTAATTAAATGTGTCAATAATTAATTAAATGTGTCAATAATTAATTAAAATGTGAAATACATAAATAATTAATTAAATGTGTCAATAATTAATTAATTACATGTGTCAATAATTAATTAAAATGTGAAATACATAAATAATTAATTAAATGTGTCAATAATTAATTAATTACATGTGTCATAACTATTTATTTAATTAATTCCAATTTTAATTAATTATTGCCACATTTAATTAATTATTTAATGGTGTATTTAATTAATTCATTATGGCAGTCCTGGCGTTCCATAGAGGACAACCAATTACCCACTAACTCTAAAGCCTCGAGCAGAAAGTGATGCTGGAGGTTAAACAAGCAGATTCTATGTTTGCTAAGGGTATACAGATTAGGCTGCTGCACAAAGAGGAAGATGCCTATAAAGAAGCAAGCATCTTATGGCTAAGAAAAGACATTACAATAACAATGCTGACCCTTTTTTCTGTTTTATAAAATCTTTTGGTATTGGACAGTGGAAGTTACTGGAAGTTTTGATAAACGAAAAAGAAAATATCTTTATATCTTAACAAATTATAAAATATATTGATAATTTTTAATGTGAATTATTCAGGACTATAAAAACAATTTTGAAATACCAAAGCCTTTTATCATTTTCCATAATAATAAAGAGCTGCAACAAATTTTGTTTATATTGAAACACTAGCATTAGTAAATCATCCTAACTGAGAATGACTGTTTTTTGTGTGTGTTTGTTTTGGATTCCTACTTGAAAAAATAAATAAATTAGACACTCAACACTAGGGATGGCACCGGTTCTGACATAAACGGTAGTAACCAGACTGAAAAGCAGCGCACATTTCAGTGCTTTATTTCGGTGCTTTTCTTTCCTGAGACCTCATACACTTTGGATTCTAGCCATTCATTTTACCTTTCCGAGGACAGAAGGCGGGCCCAGGTACATACGTTCTTTTAGAGCAAAGCTACAGAATAAAAAGTCTGGCTGTACTTCACAGCAAAAGATGCAAACTCATCAGCCTGCAACAAGTGCTTTAAGGTGATACTGTCCAAAGGAGGTAACTCCTGGAATCTGATGAAACACCTGGCGACGCATAGCGTTTTTTTAAAAGCCGAGAAATGCACAGTATTTCATAGCTTGCTGCGAGACCTCACACACCGAGCACATCTACTGCGGGTGTGGTGCCTGTTATCGGACCCAGAGTTAGCAACATCCCCCAAGAACCCGAAGAGGAGAGTCCTGGCCCCTAGCCCTGCCAGTGTAGCAGAAATGATGAGGATGATGATGGCAGCAGCAGCCGTTCTTCTCTGCGTGAGTAGCTTAATGTTGTTCGTGTGTAATTTACGTTGAGTAGGCTAACCACGTTATTACATTAATGCACGTAAGGTGAACTAGCAAACACTGTCGTAGTTACATGCGGTTGTCTTCTTGTTTGATGGCAGATACTCCCTTCACCCTGGCCAAAAAGGCTAAAATGACCAAAGAAAAAGTGGGAAACAGCTAAACATGAGAGGTTTTTAGACAAAATTGGTGTTTTTTCCATTGATTAAGCACTGCTTCCAGCCAAGAGTGATACCATATATGCCCTATACCTGCAGAAAAGGCTAAAACATTGTTATCTTTTTACAAAAAAAAACAGCTAAAAATGAGAGGTTTTTGGACAAAGTGTGTGTTCTCCATTCTTTAAGCACCGGTTCGAGCACTGTTTAAGCACCGGCACCGTTTCAAAAGTACCGGTTTGGTACTGGTATCGGATAAAACCTAAACGATACCCATCCCTACTCAACACACCTTTAAACTGAGTTTGGATTATATTTTTCTACAAATACTGACTGTTAAAATTTGTGCAACATACAGCATGTCTCGATGTTACCACCAATTGCCTAAATGTTTAGACAGGATGTATACAATAGAGCTGGGCGATACGAGATTTTTTCATATCATGATATGTTTTTTTCATTTCAGGCGATAACGATATCTATCACGATATAAGCCAAATAACTATATTTGTAAGATTTAAATGTGCCGTTGCTCACAAGTAAAATGTGAAATAATCAGCAGCTTGTTTTTATTTAAATATTTATTTCCCATAATAAGTTCAACAGGGTAGATGTACTTAAGGAACATGAGACTTTTTCAGATAAATAAAGGCAAATATTACAAGCTACACAAAAGGCAGTCACTAAAGCGTTTAAGTTTCAAAATGGAACAAACGAAACAGACTAAATTGTCAATTCCACTTAGAAACAAAATATTAATTCTAAAAATAAATCTTAGTTTGTTTTACAGAAGAACAGACAAAACTGACTAACTTTTGTCAATATCAAATAAACTGAGAACTAAAAGGAAATTCTCAATCTCTCCTTGTTGTATAGCTGAGCTTTTCAAACAGTTTTAACAGTTACTTTAGTCTGACAAAAGCCGAATGACGAATTAGCGCTTCCAGTCAGAGACTGAGGCTACGTCACGGGTATTTTTGAAAACTGAGATTTTCCGTTTTCGTTTTAAAAAATAATCCCGTCCACACATAAAGGCAGAAATGAAGGAAAACGCTGCTATGAACATGCCAAAGCAGCAGGTGGCGCTAGATTCCTAACCGTGCAGAAATGTTGGCCAATCAGAAGTCTAGAAGCCTCGGTGGGAAAAAGTAAAAGCTGGGGCACAGAAGCAGAACAGAGTCGTATGTGTGGAGGGACTAACTGTGTGTATATGTAAGCATTTAAACACTGCAGAGAGTAGAATTAACAGTAACAGTATTGTAGAAATTCATTTCACCGAAACAATAACGTGGCGCACAGTGTGACGCATGCACCAGTTTATTGTATTTCCAGACTTGCTTTCGGCACAATTTACCTTTTTTTTTTCAAGAGGACAAGAGCGGTGAAGTCTATCGCGATAGTTTAATTTCTCTATCGAGTAAAAGTTATATCGCGATACATATCGTTATCGTTCTATCGCCCAGCTCTAGTATACAACATAAACTGCAATCAGCAGCAGCTTTCTCCTGTGCGATTGGTGACTCGGAGAGAGATAGAGAGGCTGGACTGATGCATGGATGAAATTCAATCTGTGAAAAACAGAGTGGAGTGTTGTGTTACATGAAGTAACCCTGTGCATCATAAACAAAACCACAGAACAGCATGCTGCTGCAAAGGACCCACAGAGCTACAACACCGCATAGAAACATCTTTAGCATTTCCTACCAAAAGGCACAAATCTTGGATCCTGGCATTTATCTGGATGTTACTTTTACATATACCAGCCACCGAAACCTTGCTGCAGACCAAGCACACCCCCACGTGCCCTCCATACTGAAAACAACTACTCAAGAACTGGAGGAACACAACAAAGGATGCCATGGTAACCTGGCCTAATTTAAGAATGGACAAATAGGCGAGCTAAGAATGGACTGATAAAGTAGTCCCATGTGTTGCAAAATCTTTTTTCTGCCTCTGTTGAAGCAGCCAGTGTATCAAACCTTGCGTAAATCCAGACAAAATAAAAACTGAAACTTAGAGTTACACTTGACACTTCACTCAGCATAGTTTTAAAGTGTGGCAATAGCACCTTTAAGAAGAGTACAGGATGATAGACCCAAAGGAGATAGTATTCACCCTCTAGCCTCCAAGCAGTGCCCCTCTCCATGCAGCCCTACTCCTATTGTTCTCTAGGAACAATGAAGCCAGTGTTTAACCCACTATACACGATCTGACCTGGACTGACTGTTAACAGAGTACCGACTATACCATGAGATTCATGGTAACAATAACAACAGTTTGGGCTTTCAAGGTCTTGTGATGTGTATGGTTGGAAACTCTGACAGATAAAAAAAAAGATTCCAAAGTCGACTGAACTATCACTCTGTATCTTAATGGTTAAATTGTGTATTTAAGACAGGTAAAGGGAAACAAAACAGTTCTTTTGTTGTTACTTTCAGCCCAAACTGGGATTTTTTTTTTTTAAATAAACTACAGGCAGCATAGAGCCCTGACACATGCAAACTGCAGCAAAGCAGTGACCAGCTAGTTATATTGTACCGATCTGTCCAGTGTTTTGCCTGTATTTGAGTATTAAAGCCCTTCTCGCACAAAATATACAGTTTAATATATTTAGGAAGTGTTCTGTTAAATTGTGGACATGCCAACCAGGTGCAGGAAAGCTACACGTGACTGTGAATTTTGTTCAAAAACTGTTCATTAGCTGGACGGATTTATGTTCACATTAGCCTTATTGTGCTCTGTCCAGAGCCTGTAAACATAAATATCATATTAAATTACACTCCTGCTCTTCAGGGGGCGTCTTCTGACTACATCACTGCCCACTGTGTGAGGATGACATTAGCTCGTGTTTCCATCCAGCTAAAACTGCTCTCCATAATTTACGCCCGAAGCGGCGCTGGTTTGCTGACTCTGGTTATTTGGTTGCGTTGTAAACAGACCCTGGTGGTGAGGATTCACCTTCAGTACATTAGAAAAAAGTGGAGTTTTTATAGTAAGCTTTACGACATTTAGGTAGCTAGTACACACCAGCAGATGGTGTTTTTATTTTTTATTTTGTCGCAGTAGTGTACCGTTAGCTAGCAAACACTCACATGAAACCAATCCCGAAGACGACAGTGGCTACATAGATTAGATTATAGTTAGGCCTCGTTTAGTTCTTTCAACTCGGAGAACCGTTTATTATTAGTATTAGTATTAGGACAAAGCCGATAAGCTGGAAGTAGAAAAATCTTTGCTACCTTCAAGGCAGAGGGCACCTGACAGATTATTGTCACGGGATGTTAGCTAGCTGTCGTTACCGGTTTTCTCCGGCCATCATTAATGACTTGGGGGTGCAAGAACTTCTAACCATCGTAAATACGATAACGGGCTTGGGTTTACAGTTCGTCTTTTTCTGACCTCCAAAAGAGCAATGTGACAGAGCTATAATATTAATATTAGTGACACAGTTGAAGAGCTATCTCCGGTTTTCACTACTATCATTAAGTAAAAGCCTCGTAAAATTATACAGTCGTCTACTAAAACATATACCAAACTCATCTCTTTAAATAATATATGTATAGAAGGATTTACCTAAGCTGATACACTCCGGTCAATCGTCACGTACAGTCAAGTGAAACACAACGGAAATCATCTTCAATGTAGCCCCTCCTCGTCTAAGTCCGCTAGACCTCCGTCCAATCAACATTGACGATGTTGTCAAGTCGGCCCAATTAAAATACAAGACTGGGCGCTGGCCCAGATCTCCCGCCCACATTTATGTAAATAAAAAAATCTGTGTCCAATGAGAATTTAGAATAACTAACCAGACGACCCGTGATTGGATAATATTTGGAATGATTGACAATAAGACAACCATCACTCGCCTTTGCCGCGGGATACTGCTACACCTTTAAGAATGATAAAAGTGTTAATAAAACAATCAAACCTCAATTAGTTCCTCACATGTCCGTCACTTCCGTTACGTTTAAATCTGTCATTAGCTATGTTATTTTCGGGAAATCGCTCTGTCTTGACATTAAAATATAGTACCTTGTCGAAACAAGACGGCCGTTATTTTCACCCAATACCTTTTACTGCAAATAAAACTGAAGCAACGTTGCCCTCTCGTGGGAAGTGTAACAAAGTGCTACTTTAAGAGAGACAACTAAAATAGACATCTTTTTTTCCACACACTAATAAAACAATGAAGACAACAAAGGTTCGCCCTTAGAATACATAATCTTTATTGTGAGGTCAGTGTCAAATAATGAAGTTACAGCTCTGCAATGGGCTTATGGGGCCAGTATGGGTGTTTGACCTTGTCCAACTTTGTCTCGGGGAAGACGCTGTTGAGGTCCTCGATGGTCATCTGATCGAAGGGGATCATGTTCTTAAATTTAGCCAGCTGAAAACACACAAAGCAGAAAAGAAGTTTTTAAACACCATAACACACTCATGGTGCATTTGAGCAAATAAGCCAACTACTGTCTCACCTCTTCTTCATACTGAGCAATGCGGGCCTTGGATCCTTCAATGTAGGCTTGTGCACTTTTGTTCTGTTGGAGAAGAGTGAATTATGAATTTGAAAGAGCAAAAAGAAGAAGAGATTTGGGATGCAGCTCCCTCTGTTTTAAATGTCAATTTGTGTTTAAACAATTTTGTGACCTTTGGAAAATTCTTTGCACATTTACAATTCTTATTATTAAAATATGTACACATGGTATGGCTGCCAATTCTTCTTTCATCATTACAGTTTCCAGATAAAAATGTTCTTACTTTTAAGCTAAACATGCAAATACATTAATTTGTTTGATCTCGCCACTTACAGCCTCAGCCTCCTGCGCATTGATGGTGCTTGTCTGTGTGTCAGTGGGCTCAGGAATCTGCAGTGCTTTAAACTGTGTGAAGGAAGAATAAAAAAGTAAAAGATAGAATTTAATAACACAGGGAATTTAAGCTCTACTTTTTGTGTCCCACTCAAAGCTAGTCTGAGACTGTCAGACTACACATAAAAATGGATAAAGCATTAATGCTTCCTCCCATGGTAAAAAACTGGGAGTTGGGAGCCCCATGTTATGGCAAAGCATGTGCTAATTTTTATTTTTATTTTTTAATTATAGGCAATACAACTTGGAATCTAAGGTATTTCAATTGCAGGATTATTTTGTGCCTGCAACACGCTTGTTTTTGAGACCGGTTTTGAGTGGATTGTGCTGCAAACAAGGAACATGAGCTTTGGAGAAAAAAACAAAACAAAACACTTTCTAAAAGTAGTGGGTCCTGACTCGTTTTCGTGATCTGTTAACTCACTGTTATATGTAAAAGAAGGTTTTCAAAATAATCTATGCTGTGAAAAACTAAGTACACTATTGATTGAATAGCCTGTAGAGCCACCTTATTAGTAATAAGGTGAAGTAATCATTTTACATTTGTTAATGCATAATTCTCTTAATGTCCCACTGACAGCATTTTGATCATTTTGAGGTCTGTACTTAGACTGGGTCACTCCAAAGCCTGGATTTTTTTTTTTCAGATGGCCTCACGTTTGACTCCAGAATACTTTGGTAAACACTCAGTGACTGTAAGACATTCCGATCCTGTGGCACCAAAGCAAGTCCATATCATTAGCCCTCCACAGTTGGTATGAGGCATTTGTGTTGATATGTTGTGTTTTGTTTTTGGTAAATGTGAAACTGTAAATTATGGCCAAACATCTCCACTTTGGTTTCCTCTGTATAAAAGGACAGGAGTCATGTGGTATGTTACGATGCAACTTTCCAAACTGAACTGTTCTTTTTAGAGAGAAGAGTTTTTCTCCTGGCAGCCTTTCCAAATAAACCATAGTTTTTTGGTCTTTTTCTAACTGTACTGTCATGAACTTTAACATGTAAACATGCTACTGAGGCATGTAGAGTCTGACATGTAGCTGTTGGGTTTTTTGCAGTTTCTCTAAGCACTGCACGCTCTGAACATAGAGTGAATTTGCTGGTCCACTCCTGTGAAGATAGTAGGATTGTGTTAATATGACACTGAAGTTTTAAAACTGTTAAAACTTCTGCTTTAATTGGGGTTTTGAAGATATGTGGCCACCAACCATGTGACTTAACTTGTGACAATGCAGAGTCAAGTAAATAAGGCTCCAATCACACAGATCTAAAGACTGGTCTGCTAACCATTTGGCAAGCACCAGTGCCCTACCAGGAATAAGTGGTTGCTGGAAGTTGATGGCTGTCACCGGGAAAATGACTGTGCATGATGTATGAGAAATCTCAATCGAGGTGGTCACACTTGTTATTTGATTGGTTAATCAAGTGCATTTGATTATACTCTATAAATCTGTCAACAAAATATTTTCAGTGCAATCAAAATTTCTCCTGTGCAATAATTGAATATTTATTTTATTATTGTTTTTAAATATGTACCACTGGCTTTATATTCATTTATTTATTATACTTGACTCTTTTTAATCTTTGTACTGATGTTTTTTATGTCTTTATGTGATCTTGTGCAACGTAATTTTGTTCTGCATTGCGTCTTTGAGGTACTGCTAAGTGAAAGCAAATCTTGAATTAGCAGCACCTGACTGCCACTTACCCTCTTATTTTCAATGGAAGATGTAAGGGTGTACTTAATTTTTCACAGGGATTCATGTAGTTATGTGAAAACTGATTTGATTTTACAGCCACTACAATGGGGCATTACAGGACAATCTTTCATAAAATGAAAACACAATTTTAATTATGTGAAAAATTTTCAGAGCAGCTAGACACAACATTAAAAATGCCACAAACAACTTTTTAAAAATGGCATTCTACACACGCTCTATTTGGTGCTTTAATATTGACTAATAACCTGCTGAGAAAAGCTCACCTTTTTCTCAAACTCATCAACCATCCCGGCTTTGGCCACTGCACTCCTGTAGAAGCTCCAGTCAATAGCCACAGGCTTTTCTGGCAAGGAGGCTAGCCTGGTAGGGAGGAGAAGAGCAAAAGAGAAACCCAAGTAGATGATATTTAAGGTGCAAAGAGCAAATAAAATGGACAACAGAACTGTTCACAAGTTGATACAAATGCAAAATTCAGTGATGATGCTTCTAGGAGACAAATTAATGCAACCGCCCACTTTAATTATTATAATGATGGTATAAATTAAAGTCTGCAAAGAATAATGAGACAGCCGCTTAATTTTCTATTAAATCTCTAACATAAATTTATTCATTAAATTGATGTCATGCAGTTACTAAGGTGATGCTTTTTTTTATCTGATGTTTTTTATAATCACTGGAAACCAAAATAATAACTGAGATTAAAATGAAATTATTCACCCAGGCCTTAGTCTGCAGGTTATACAAGATGACATGTCAACTTGATCAATCTGTTTTCTACTGGCTGGGTGACCCAGTCACTGTTATCGCTGCTCTCCATGTCATTAAGCCATGTCTTAAAAAGAGTTTCTTGTTCCAACACATTCCAACTCCTTAAGTCTCCCACAAACACGGCTCTCTCTACAACCACAAATAGAATGGAATTATGCAGGAAACATTGCAGTTTAAATAACACATCCCAGTGTACTACAGTCAGTTGTTTTGTACTACTGATACTTCCAGCATCAGTAGCGTACAATGTGTACAAGATGAGCCGTTCAAGCAGCAATAATTAAGATAAATATCTACCATTTGCACTATTTGCTGTGTTCTCTTGAAAGCAGAAAACATCTTCTTTCTACTAAAGCTGCAGCGATTGATTGATTCGATTATAAAAAATTCTCGACAAACATTCGATGCTTCGTTTAACACTCTGTAGCGTGCTACCGTCGCCATGAAAAAGTGATGCATATTTGCCACTAAAAACATATTCAGAAGCTGCATGTGAATAAAAGGTTTGTCAACATTAAGCCCAGGTAGCCTCCAGTTTTAAACAAAAACACTGATAACACAATGGCAGCAGTGATGATGATGCTGGCCCAGCTTAAGGTGGAGCCAGAGTGTTTACGCACAGCTAAGAGGCGGAGCCGTTACCATTATGGTGAGCTCAGGTTTAGTGAAAGAAAACATGTTTTCTAACATCCAAAAGATCTGCACAGTTCCTGTGTTCACCCTTAAATCTTTTACTGGGAAAACCTAGCAGGAGTACTTCATCAAAGCATGTGATCAACAAACTCTGATGTTAAGAAAAGCCAAGTTTGCGGCTGCTCAATCCACAGACGTTTGTTTTACACTGGGAGAAATCTGCAGTAATCCTCCAGAAGTTGAATTAAAACAAACAGATGACCTGTTAACTTAATCTGATTATTGAGAGTTTACTTGATTGGGTAATCGACAGATTAGTCGATTGATAGCTGGAGCCTAATTTCCACACATTGGAGATGATGATGTATAACATAGTGAGAGGTGTATATCATACTTGGCAGAGATGCCATCACTGCGAGTCTTCAGTGCATTGAACATGCCACGCTGGTTGGGTGGAACTCGCTCGGCAAATGCCACCCAGTCAATGGCCTTCAGGGCTACACGACGGCCTGCCATCTCGACTGTCTGAAAACAGAAAGGACACATGTTTTTATTTATTTTAAGTATTGAATTAAAATGTCAACAATCATCTAGACAAATCTTGTCAACATGTGTTTTGGTCAATAATTAGTTTGTTTGTTGAGAAACAAACAGAAAACAGGAAAATCGTCTGTTGATGAGGAGGATACCTGGTTTGAGGCACCACAATGAGAAGACTACTTTTATTTTACAACTGGATTTCAAAACTTACACAAGCATCATACAGAAAAATCATCTGAGAACCTTGCCTTTCACTCCTGCTGCCATCCTTCTGTCAAACATTACCACCAACCCTGCACACTTCTTCGCCTCTCTTGTACACTGTCTGTTGCTTTGGTTGGTTGACCCCAGGTATTTAAGATTCACCAATTCCTTAGACTAAAATCAGAATAAACTTAAATATGTAAGCCTAAAATTTCAATATACATTTCAAATGCATTTGCATAACGTAGGTTAAACATAAGGACAAATGAAAGGCATATTCCTCACTCAATAAATAAAGAATGAATGTATATCATTAAGGAACGAACGGGTATACAGTTATTTTCATGTTTCCTTAATTTATGCTTGCATACTGTGCGTGGCATTCAGTGTATAAAACCCGATTGAATTGAATATATAAAATATAAAATTGAGTGTCTAGTGATTGCAGCATTTGGAAAGACATTTGCGTTTACATAAAACTGACAGATGAGGAGTACCTTAAATTGTTAAATGAAATAACTTTCAGACAGTAAATATATATTACATGTTCACTTTCAAGTTATTGAGAGTGGAGAGATATTTTGCTGTACGCCGAGATATGAATAAAATACTTCAACTCAATGTCCTCATTTCGCTGGACCCAGAGGTCCAGAGTTTCTCCTGGTCCTCTGGGTCACGGTCAGACAATATGAAGCCTGTTGAAGCTAAATAATTGTTGTGTCTTGATGAAATACACCCAAGTTATTCGTAGCGCGTTTTATATTTTTTAAAGATAGTTGCAGTGGCACCGTCCGTGACGTTTTGCTCAATTTAAACACTCAAAACCGGCCAAAGGTAGCTAACTCTGTTAGCTTGCTAGCCAAGGTCAGAGGACTCCGTCTATGACACCGGGACTTTGACAAAACACGAATGTGGCCGGTCAGGCTACTTTTCCATCTTCCATCCACCGACACATGCATGACCCCAACTAACCATTATTTAAGAAATTATTATCAGATATTCTTTCAATCAGTCACCCCTTCTCTGTACTCACCTCGCTGCAGTGTTGTCTGTGACAGGACGGACCAACGGAAGAGCCTTCTTCATCAGCGCCTTGAGCCGCAAATCGGCGCCACCGCCCTCTGCTGGACAGGCTGAGTAATCACAGCCTGTCTTCATGCGTTTCCTTTTCTTTCCTTTTTTTCATTTGCAAACTTTCGCAATTATGCGATCCAGCTTCTAGAAGCCAATTTCTAGAACTGTGGGCTTAAACAGTGAGTAATTATTAAATAAATAAACCCTAAATCTCACTAACTCTAAGCCTTTGGTTTCTGTTTCTTTATTGTAAAAAAGAAAAGAAAAGAAAGAAAGAAGGGGGGTCTAACTAATTTAATTGAAGGCAGATTAACAAGAACAAATTAAAAATTGAAGAAAAGCGGGAACTTTTGAGGGTTTGGTTCAGTTATGGGGGAAATGTGTCTATTAACTCTATATTCCAGGTAATTATATTGGCCTTAAGAGTTTACCAGTGTCCCACAAGTGTAACCAGGCAATAAATGGAAACAATAAAATGCATCAATTCCAAAACCAAAGCCATCATTAAAAATGTGAGATTTTCCCAGAAACGTGGCGCAATTGGTGCAACCTGTAGGTTAGACAGATGAATGTCACTTGGTTACTTGATGTGCGCAGCAAAGATAAAAGGTTTCCTTTATCCTTAAAAATCCACATCCTTTGAGTCGGTCGTGGGAAAAATGTGTTTTTTATATTTAAAAGTAAAATAAAAGTGTACTATCTCCAATAAACTGTATCATCGCGACAAACTGAGATTCAAGTAATCTTTTTAGGATTTACAGACCAAACTGTTTTCGCTTTAAAATGTAAATAAGGAAAACAAAACAATACGCTATGCTCTTTATTTATAAATTACGAAAGGTGCACAATGTGGTAAAAGTAAGCGGATCTGCACTGAAAATCAAACAGCTATGTGGTCATTCCCAAATCAGATAATTAAATGCGTGTGAATGCGATGAGGTTGTCAGGTAAACGTTTTGCACACTTATAAATCACATAATAAAATATCTAAATAAAATTTGAAAAACATTTAACTAACAAAGCTTTTCCGCTGCACTGCACAGTAAAAACCCGCAGAACACACGGAGGCTCCAGAGGTCAATGGCGATATTAACAGAAAAAAAAAGTGAGTCAAGCACTTATCAATTCTTGGATAATGTTTATTTACTAAAATCAGTTTTTACAAGTTACTGCACATTTTGATAGACTCATGTATGTACACAGTACAGATACAAAGATATTCAATAAATACCACTTCTCCTGCCCTTTAAGCGAGACTGCAGGACGTTTAAGAACACTACAAATTTTATTTACATTTACAGCAAAATTCATCAAAGTAAATCTAATATCACTCCCATAAAGGCCACGTTGTGAAGGTTAAAAAAACTAATACATGTATTTTTTTCCTAAAATATAATTCTGTCTCCGTTCTTTAAAAAGAATGATAGAAATCGTGACAATAATACAGATATTAACACAGCAAAAATGGACAACGCTACCCGATAACAGAAAAAATATTCATATCTTGAATGAGGAATTCAAGTGATGATAAAGAGAGTACACTTCGGGGTCCTAAGGCACTGACACCAATTAAGTACTTTTCTGTTGCTTTTATTAATGTCCCCCAGCTTTAGAGGATTATTGCCTTTAGATCCGGACACATTTAATTGCCCAGTTGCTACTGGAGAGCACGGAGGACAGGCTGGGATGAAATATTTAAGGCATGTCATCTACTGTGTGAGTAGATGACATCTGCTTATGGAGTTTTGCTTAAGAAAATTAAGGCCAAGAATCCACGATTCTCAGAAGTGGACACAAAATGAGAGCAAGTGACCGCACTCGGAACGATTACGCACACGTTTATACACCGGTATTCGCCACTTGTCGTATTTGTCTTCGGTTTTGGAGTTTGGGGGGAAAATAGTCTAAACTCCAAAACTTTTTAATTGTGCTGTGGCCAAGAGCACACACGCACACACACAGGAACATTATTAAGACAAATAGTACATCCCATAAGTGACGGGTCCACTGAACAGTCCTGGCACAGGCAGACTGGGTCTCGGGAAGGCGTTTGAAGGGCCCCAGGATGGAGAGCTCATGTGCGCTCCGAGGGGGAAAGGCAGCGCGAATGCAGGCAGGACGGGCTTGGAGGCTAACTTAAACTTTTCCAGCTCGGCCTCCTGAAGTCTCTTGGCTTTGGCCCTCCTGTTCTGAAACCAGATTTTGACCTGAGTCTCCGTCAGGTTGAGAGAGTTGGAGAACTCGGCTCGCTCTGCGATGGAGAGGTACTGCTTCTGGCGAAACTTGCGCTCCAGCGCCAGGAGCTGGGAGGTAGTAAAGGGCGTGCGAGGTTTCCTGTTGTTTTTATGCTTCCTTAAAGTACACTGAGTTGGACTTGAGCTTCCTGTCACAAAGAAATTGCAAAGAGAAAAAGCTGAGGTTAGATTAAATCGGAGTTTAACTGAAGCGGGATTGTCACAGCAGGTGAACATAAGAGCCCTCGCCACTGGATACAAACACCAGCATAACGCAGCTTACACACACTGATAAATACACTGCAGTATATTGATGTTGACAAAATAACCTGCATCACACACTGTCACATCTTTGTGGAATCAAAGGCTTGAGCACATAGTCAGATTTTCTGCTTTCATTTATGACTTTTTAAATGTTTAAAAGTTGTTTTATTTATTTATTTATTTATTTATTTTATAGATAACAAGACATATATGGCATCAAATGGTAAAGGGTCGGTGCAGCAGAGAAGCGAGTGTTTCTTGAGCTCAGATGCAAAACATATTTCCATTGTTATGCATTTATTTACCTAATAAATGACCAAATAAAAATAGTATTTACGCATCATACGTGTGTAGGAAACAAAAAGGCGTCTCACAGTTAAACTTGTTATGCAGCTCCTATAGAGAGGTGGATAAATGCAGTTTATTTTTGTTTCTGATAACTGCGGAGGGACGGACTTACGGGGAGGTGTAGAAAAGGAGGACGTCTGGAACCAAGTGCTCTGATCTTTCTCACAAAACTGTGGACTGTCTTCGCTGGAGCTACTGGAAACACCCTGCGAGCTCTCAGCCGATATCTTCCTCTCCGCGTAAAAAGTCCTTGGAGAGAGATGTTCGCCTTGCCCAGCCACGGGCTTCGGAAGGACCAGAGCTAAATCTGAGGACGAGTAAGAAGTCCGACAGGTGGTCTTCTTGGAAATCAATGACTCGACGCTAAACGGGAGGCTGCTCCGCTGGAGTTTGTATCCTTTCTCGGTTGTCATGTCTTTGGGTTGCAGTTCCTCGCTCTCCGTATCCGTCTCCTCTTTTTGATGAAGCTGTTTGGCGTCTTGGGACGGCGACCCCTGCACAGGATTCATCATGATACAAGGGGATGGGGCCATGCACCTCCGTGCGGCCCGTTTAGAGGAATTACGTGGCTGAGGGGTACGGTGTCCAATGTGCGTCTTTGCGCTGTCAGCGGTGCCCAGTAGCTTTTTACGCGCTGGACGGGATCGTCTATAAAAGGACAGGGGCTGTCCCCCTCCCTGCTTCGACCAATCATCTCGTCAAGTTGGCCTCGTGACGTCTCAGAGTGTGGTTTTGATTGGCCTGTAGCCTTCCAAGAGAACATCAAGAAGGCTTTGAAAGGAAGGAGACGTTAATCATACAGACCCCATGCGGTGCGGGACTATTGATGGCTCTCACAAAGTAGCTTAGACCAATTTTAGTGCAATTAACCAGTGGGGAGGACTCTCTTGACCATTTACATCCTTTAGCAGAGCACTTCCATCGGTAGTATTAGTTTAATTACTCTCTTACTGTAAAGCTGAGCAAGGGCTAATGAGTTACGTGTCGATATCAAAGTCGTACTTTTATCAAAGAGATTAAAATATATTTTGTGCCCCAAATTAAATATAATAAAAGCAAATCCATTTGTCAATGAATAACCTGCCCGTAAGTGTATATTATAGAAATAAAAGTAAGTGAAACAGCTTAACAGAAATTCCAATCAGAAAGAGTGCGAAGCCAGGATAGAAATTGATTAGGTATGAGTGTTGGTCACACAGCATTGCAGCAATTTAAGGCCTGTCAGGAGCTCTTCTCCTTAACAATAGCCTCGGTTGAGAAGCAACAGGCGTTTTCTTTCTCCAGGTCATACTATTTAATAAGCCAGACAAGTTGTGTTTTGCAAGGCGCCAGACTCGGCAGGATCAAAAAGGAAGATACCTCGGGGAGAAAAGGCAACGGTTAACTCCACTTAACCAATTGTCCTCCGAATATTTCATAGTCCAGTGCATGGAGCTGGGTGGAAACAGGCGCTGACAGTTAACTGTTTCACGTCTGGGTTCATTTTTCCAGTCATCTGGACATATTTTGTTATGCGAAAAAAAATCTACAGCAAAAAATAAATTAAAAAAGAAAGAAACCTTTTGAAACTATTATAATGTGAAAATGTTCATAAAATGAGAAACATACCCATGATACTGAATGAGTATTCTTAGCTTGGAAGTTTTTACCATTGTAGTTGATAAAGTTCATTTCTGTTCATCACTGAGTTTATAACTGTTTTGTCATAAATCCTTTTTTGAGTGGGGTGCTTTAAATAGGATAAAATAGAATAAATAAATAGAATAAAAAAGCACAGTAAATGTGTAGTGAGGTAGAAGCTGAATAAATATGGAAATACCTATGGCGCGACACCTCATGGTTTGATTTGTCGCTCACAACAATAACTACAGTATAAATCCCTTTAAATTTAACAAAGATTAACATCTAAATTCTTCTCCGCTGACATGTCCAAGCTGATATCACATTAAACATGTCAGCAGCACACTGCAGCCTCCAAGCCAACACAAGACCCCACTGAGAACTCACACAGTCAGCAATGCTATCAAATACACAAGAGGAGGATTAGTGTGAAGATGGACTGAGCTAGTGGTCAGTCCAAGAACTTAAGCCCTCCACTTCCCCATCCTCTTTTACTCCCCCAAATTACTTTAATAGCCCCCCTCCAAGGCTAGTTGCTTAACTGGATAACAGTGGTATGTAAACTGACTTGACCTGCCCTGTGCATAACCATGTATCACAGCTGAACCTCACATAGGATTCAGCATCTGACTTTAAATACAATTCACATGATTGGCAGACATTTCTTTAAAAATTTAACAGAGAACCATTATTTGACTGACAAAAATCTTGATTGAGATCAGTGATGGCTGACCCCCTGAACGCCCTCAGGTGTAAGAATTTACCTCTCATCAGGTAAGAGGCACAACTCCTGCTTAATCATTCAACTTGAGTAAATCCTGATGTTGAGTCTGCTCCTTCATTTCCTATCTGACAAAACTAGTCCTCTGTCTCCTCACACACCCTGGCCCCTTGTCACCCAGCTGGTTTGTGTTTAAATGTGTACCCCTTCCCTCTTGCTCATCGCCATACTGTCGTGCAAGAAGGGGATGAGAGTTGGGCCGTGGAGTGCACAGGCTGATTCATCTGATACAGGTACATCCAAAGATAAATCTACATGAGAAGTACACTTACCTCTCCTCCCCTGGTGTTTGGTGCAGTGTATTTAGCTTTGGGCCCCCTCTCCCCTACCTCAAAAGACATTTCTGTAACAGCATGCAGGCGAGTGAACAGTGTCAGAAGGTGTTAGTGAGTTTGAAAGCAGATCTGTTCTTCAAGGTCGATGCAAGCGCAATGGGAAGCACTTTCCCCTCAACTGGCACCAGAAATGAATACTTTTTCACATATATGTGCAGGGGGGCCGTTTCCAACAATCTCATAGGTGAAACCATTTATCCAGTTCATAAAGTGGTGGTGGCACAATGAACTATGTGAGAAAACAGTTTAGGGCTGTAGACCTTTAAGGTCACTCTCATGTCAAACTTTCTTTTTTTTAATCATAGAGCCAAATAAACCAGTTTTCTTTTTCCTTTCTTTTAACATTTTTTTTTTACATATACAGACTTATTGAAGTGTGCAAAAACCTATGGATGCAGATTCTGTGTTATTCCTGTTGAGTTGATATCTGTCTTCCATCAATAATTTGTCTATTCCCCACTGTAGCGAGGCCTTCTAACAAACAGATCATTTATGAGGAGTGAGTGAGCCGTGGAACCCAATCCTTGTGAGATGTGTCAACAGTGGCACAAAGACCTGTAGCTACAGGCCTCAGCGAGATGGACACTTTGCTGACATGACAGCGTGTGGAGCAGATGGAGACATGGGAGCATGTTACTCTCAGCAACATCCCAACACGCCAATCTTGCTTTCTCTGGCTTTTCTTGTCTGAAATTAGCTGAAGAAAACCGGAATACTGAGCCGAAGTTTAACAAAGCTACCCTCTTCATGTAATCAAATGGAACATTCTTCGTAATGATGTAGTCATCATCTCTCCATGAAACCAAGAGGTAACTATTTATTATTTAAAAATTTCTACCTCTGCAAACACTTTAATCCGTTCAGCTTCCTCACATACGGCAACCAGCACAGCGCTCTTTGTTTAACAGCAGTTTAAAAAGCAGTTATTTGTGTTGCTCCGTGCTGCGGAAAATATCTTTGACCTTTAATTTGACTTAACAAGTTGATCCAGTCCACATCAGACTGGCTTCAATCCTGCACTTAAACGCTAGTTTGACATTTTCTGCCAAAGCCACTTCCTCTTGTGGCATCAGAGTGCCCTGTGTTTGAATGTCGGGTAATGAGAGAAATATTCTTGCCGTGCTAAAGGAAAGGAAGCAAATTGCCTCCATCATGGCTTCTTTTTTGGACTGTAAAAAAACAATCAGGGGACGGAGTGCCCTGCGGTGTTATAGCTGCTCTTTTTGACTCAAACCAAATAACAGCAGGGTTTATTTCATACATCAGTGGGTATGGGATTTTACATTTTGAACTCAGCTTTTAAATTAATGCTTGCTCATGAGCTGATACAGGCTAGATTTTTAAGCAACATCTCTAGCACTGCTCACCACTCGTTTGAGCGTCTTCAAAAACAGTTGTGTTCTTTGAGAGGGTTCCTCCTGAGCTCTCTTGCCAATAGAGATTGTTAAGGAGAAAAACCTCAAGAGGTGACAATGCAATTGGCAATTTCGTCTGGCTTTCCATCGGCCATAGAAATCCACATTCTTGAGGAAAGTCTAGAGACAATGCAAGTGGGCGAGTTAGGTTGAGCACTGGGGACGAGGAACTTTGTGTGGCTACTCTGCGGTCTCATTCACAAACCGAAGAATGTCACCACAATCTCATATGCTCTTAGCAGCCAAAGCTGCGATGCAGTATATCTGAAGAAGAAGAAGAAAAAAACTAAGGCAGCAGCATCAATTTTCTCTTTTACTGCTGGCTTCAAATCCCAGAGAGGCCAAAACCAGTAACTATTGTATAAATTACAGCAATTTGGTCGATATCATATTTTCTGTTTTACATAATAAAAAAGTTTCGGCTGATATTTAAGCGGGGCAAGATAAAATATTAATAATTCCTTTCAGATTATTTCCACAAAGTGTAACTGAGAGGATTATTCAATCCTTATGGCTGAATGCAGGTACATTTACAGTACTCATATGGTCCAATTATAGTAAATTAGGAACAATTTGTATGTATAACATTTCGTTGAACTGGAAAATAATCATAATCACAGCAATAAAACAGTAAGTGTTCAAAACAATTTATATCAAAAAGGATGACAATTTTTTTTCTCACAAAGCTAAATCATAGTCACATTTTCTTTTTGACAATTGCTTCCAGGTGAGAATCTTTAGATTTTTTTTCTCCTGTCAGTGTATGTTTTACAAGCAAATGAACCATCCCCCATAATTGATGTGAAATTCATGTAAATGTAGCTGATTTAAAAATGCCCCCATTCATTATTTAATTTAAAATGTCCGTCTCTTTACTAGCTAATCTTGCTTTGAATCTAATTGTAAGTCAAAGATTTTGCAGTCAAAAGCGGTTTCATGCACTGTAGATCCAAGCTGGCAAGGCTTGTTTCATAGTAATAATGTTATTGCAGGCACCAAAGGTCAGAACAAATATGTGTGTTTGAATATCCTGAGATTACAATTTCAAAGTCCTCCCCATGAGAAGTCGAACAAAGGAGAGGGTGGGAAGTTTAAAAAGCGGGGTCTCTTTCAAATAAATAAGCATGCCTCGGTCCTGAATAGGGCTGCTACCCAGCAGCCGGATTGGTTCTCAGAAGACTGAGAGCAGCAACTGTGCACGCTCTCCTTCTTCTTCTCATCCTCCTACACTTAACTCCCAAACACACTCATGTAGTAAACATCAGTAAACCTAATAGAGTCTCACAACTATAATTAACTGCCCCGCTCATTTCTTTATCCCACCTTTTATCACCTCTGTTCACCCCCTTTTCACTCGCTGAACAGACCATGGTCGAGAAAGTAGATGGGGGGTAAGAGCTCCCCCTTTTTGTGCTATTGCTTAATGAGCCTGAAAATACAATTGCACTGTCCTGGCTGTGAAGGTAGCCTGCAGGCTAGTGTAAATTAGCAGTGCAAGGAAGCCTGGAGGGCTGAGTCTTGCTGAGTAGCCAGAATAGAGAGATGTGGTGAGAGGGGAAAATCCTGTTAGGGCAGTGCATATGGAGGAATCACGGTGCATTTTTGACCCAACTGGAGCTCACAGGGCCACTTGTTGAATCCCGCAGTTGTGAATCTCAAATGCAATCACATACAATCTCACTACCGATCTGTGAGATTTATTGAGACTGCACCACAGCCATGTGTAATGGCATCTATTATGTGAGATGTCAGTTGTTCGTCACATTTAAACCTATAATTCCATTTAGTTCTTCACAATGGCTCCTTTTCAGCCACTACTACAATCATCATTCAATTTAATTTTCTATTCTTTTGTAGATTCCAAGGCAGCGAAGGCGAGTCTCCCACATTGCATATGTCCTCTTATGAGCTCGAGATGCTCTTTTGACCGCTCCGCTAGGCATCTGCTGCCCGTAGCTGCATTCTAATGCACATATCCTGCTGGGATGTTAACTTTAGGCCCTCAGTAATTGATGGCTTCCACACTTCAGCCGAGTCCCCCCTTTTTCCTTCTCCCTGCCGATTGTTGGTATATCTCTGTGGTTTGGGGTCTTTCAGTCAACCATTGTTCTTTTATAGAGGAATTATAATAGACTAAAGTAGAAGGAGAAAAGAAAAAGAAAGGAGGGGGAGAGAAGGGGAGGGGATAAAAAGAAAGTCGCTGCTGATATTTAGTGAACTCCGAAGGGGGAGTTTTCATTCTCATTCTGCAAGTTTGGCACATGCCTTCTGTTACTAAGTGGCAGTGGATTGAAAGAGCTTCTTGCATTTCCCATTCTGCAGCTCTGCTAGGTGCCTAGACTTACAACCCTGGCAGCTGTTGGGCCTTCTATGCAGCTATAGACTCCTCTCCACAGGTGAGCTCCCCTACCAAACTCCCAGTCTCCACTTCACTCAATAGGGCCTTTTTCAAGCCTTTTATCAGTGGGGAGAGGCTGCCTTTATGTGTGTGCCCCTCACATAACTGCAATTCATGGTTCTCAAGATTGCAATTAATGTTGCTCATTGTGTAACGCCAGGGTGATTTATATCTTGTTTTAGCATCGTCTTCCCAAGCACACTTGGACTTTTTGAAATTTTGTGTAAATGGCAATTACAACATCCAAGAAAAAACAAACATAAGCATCACGCAAACAAACGCTGTTTCGGTGGCACAGAGAGTGGATCTTTTTCTGAGGCTTACTTCAGATAAACAACGCTCTAAAACAAATGAATGGAAATGCAGCGCAGCTTATTTGAAGGAAAAATAACAATTTTGTGTCAAATTTCTCCTAAATTTGCCACATTATGATGCTGCATACAGTATGTGTTTATGTGATATGCTAGCCAAAGTGGCCAGTGGTTGGTCTCTATTTCTGTAAGGCAACAATTACTTTAAGCGCTATCGGCTGGACTGGTGAACCACTCTAAATGATGTTGTTGTTTTGGTTTGGGCAGGTTTCAGCACCTTTTTTCTTCAGATTTCAGTGGCAGAATATTTACTTGTTTATTTTCTTCTTCTCTTTTTTCTCCCTGAGATGCGAGCTGTTACATATTACTCCTAAGGTGTGGTGCCTCTTCCCTCAAAGGGCTCCACTGTTTCCTCCAAACTGCTGCCAAGCTGGGCTATCTATTCATTTGGTTACTTAAGTGTAATTGCTCCCCTTTGAAGCCTCAAAGAGGCAAATCATTTGCTTTGGCCCCGGGGCAGTAATGGTCACCGAACTGGCGACCCCCTCCTGGTCCGAGAGCGTCGAAGAGACCGCGAGAGGCCAGCTCCCATACGGAGAAGAAATAATACGGCCTGGGCCGCTCAATTTCACCTCCCTTTTCATCCCATTCTTTGAAAACTTTTTATTAACAACAGCTTTCTCTCTCATACCAGGGCGCCAGGAGAGGGGAGGAGAGGAGGCAGAGAGGTGGGGAGGGAGGGGTGGTGGTGGTGGTGGTGGCGGCATGAGAGGATATCAGCAGCGGGGGAGGAGATGGGGGTGGTGGAAGGGGTGGCTGTCCCCTGTAGATGTCTGCTGGATTCTCACACACTCACATGCACATGCATATACATACACACATCATCACTAGTGACAGGTCAAGGAGGCATTGAGAAAACAGCCTCCCCCTTCAGTCTCCCCCATGGCTCACACTGCTAAACAGGGATTCATGTTTCATATGCCACTGGCCTCACGCTCACGCACACGCATGCGCGCGCACACACACACACACACACACACATTCCTAATCCGCAGAAGCTTGCGAGTGCATGTGCATTTTCTAATATAAATCAATAACCTATATGACCCTGTGCTCATACACATGCATCTGTGTACCTGCTCACCTCATTGTAGACATGGGAATGTATTTGACTCGCCTCCTTTCAACCCACGATGGGCCGCGGGAATATGCGGCAACGCAGTACAAAGACCACATTTAACGCTCAAAATTACTCCACCACTTACTGTAATTGTCACAGGTCTGACCACATTGACATTGTAATCTCATAATAAGGTAATGGGAGGACTGAAACTGTGTACAGGAGTGCAATTAGAAGGGTGTAGTTCAGAAAAAAAGGGTTAAAATGTCAGAGGACAACATTTCCTGCCCAGGCGGAGGCATACAGTACTCCACGTTTGTGTTTTTCACGAGGTTTCACCGATGAAGACAAACCCAAAGCTGATGAAGGTGCTCTGTTTTCTTCCTTATCATCCATGCAGGCTGTAACTAAAAGGATACTGGCAATCACTTTTTAGCACAAAAATAACAAATTTCACAAAGAACAATCCCTCTTTAACACAGGAATTGCACGTTTCAAATCTTACACTCTATCTGGACTCTGTACCGTTATAGCGATGTGACGAGGCCTACTTTTAGAAAGAAAAATGATTACTTCTAAATAGCGCAAGTTATCTTCAAGACAGTGTGGAGCCAAATCAATGTAGACAGGCATCCATAAAAAGCCAACCTGGTTATGAATGCTGCATTTTACTTGTATCATTTTGACTTTGAGGTTTTTAAGAGAGAAGCATTCCCTGCAGTCAAGCCAGATGGTAACAATTCTTAGACATATTACGAGCTGCTCTCTGCCAAATAGCATACCTTTGGGCTATGTTTTCAGTGGGCTATAAAAGCCAATAATGTAATTTTGATCTATTTTATCAGATATCACCCCAGCTCTGGCTGCGTTTATATAAGACAAAGTTTTAAACAGTACAAGGAGTCTCTCTGTTTTCCTTTTCCCTCTATAAGTGCACAATTTTCAATATCTGACCTGCTGTGTGGCTTTGCTTGTTTGACTTCTGCACTGGACTGAAATTTGGAGTGGGCCGCAACGGAGAGGTTGGCCTCCATGTCGTCAGACATATGGCACTTGGTATATGTAAAAATACACTTAACTATAGGTGCGTGGTTGCCCACAAGATGACTTGTGCTGGCCGGCCCAGAGAGAAAAGGGGATTCTTTGTGGAAGTACTTAAAAAGTCTGACCCTGACATCTCTTAATGTAACAATGACACAGTAGCAAACCATCCCAGCACTACACCACACTCCCCAGTGGCCTGCCATCAGGTCCCTGACTCACCACTGACCTTGCAATAACTTTCCAGCGCTCTACCAGCCCCATTTAGAAAATCTTAAGGGACACGGTATTCAGTATGACATGGTGTAACACTAAACACACCTGAAAACAGAGCAAGTTCGCATAAACATACTGAATAACAGAGCCAAGGGATTATATCCCATCTGTGGGTACTTCTCCCTCGTAATGTCTAAAAAGTGTAATTGCCCCAGAAAAAACACAATAAAGTTGGGACGATCGAAGACATTAGCTCAGGTTTTCCATTGTGAAGCATGTTGTTTTCTTCAGGTCCGATCACATCCACAACTGGAAGCCTGCTGTGTGGAATTACTCGCACTAATGGCACTACACACTTTTGTTGCAGGAAATCGGACAGCCAGGCTGTAACTGCTAAAACGGCGATTAAAAACCCCAAATTGCATCATGATGTTGGGCAATTCAGCAGAGGTCTAAAAAGCTCTCCAAATGAAGTGAACGAGATTATTGAGCAGTTATGGGATGTGTAAAATTGTCTCGTGAAGCTATACCTCTGTCTAATGGATTTCTTTGGAAAAGTAAGACTTAAAAATAACAAAATCTAAATCTGAAGGCAGCTAGTAAAGACTAATTAAAGTTTGCAATAATAACTCTGTAATTTGCTTGTCTGTGGGGTCATTAAGTGTCTCCCTGGCTCGGTTTAATGGGATACAAACTGCAGTTAATGAGACAAATAGTTAGCTGTAATTATGCCCGGCTGAGTGTTGGCTATAGATGCTCTGAAGACTGAGCAACTCAATTTGAGATTTCTTTGTACTCAGTAGGTGCTGCTCATTTGCTGAATTGCGTGTATTATGAGTGGTTTAGATGAGTTTGTTTAATAGTAATTGAAGGTTGAGTACAAATACCTGAGCCATGAGGGGAAAAGAATGATTTGCTGATTAAAAAATGAGAACAGGGGAAAAACAGTTTATGATCAAATAGCTCCACCAGCTTTTAATTATATGTGACCTTTTTAAAAATGTGGTCTCAATTTAACATCAGAGGGAGGAAAGTACAGTGTGCATTATTGTGAGGTTTTATCTCCTCATAGTCATATCCCCTTATTGCTTGTGCTGCTTGTTAAAAGCCATTGTCGATAACAAACACAATTTTTCTGTGATAAACTGAGTAAGACAGGAGAGCCTCAATGAGCGGTCTGCACAAAACTGTCTTTGTCTCTCATCTCCAGCAGCCAGTTACAGCACCCCACCCCCCAATGACTGAAGTCTGACTTAACTAAACATTTTTTTTTCTTCGTCCCTTTTTCTCTCAGTGAATTTGTGGTCGTGTGCAATCTTTTAATGAGCTCCATCTTTGACCTAGGTTGTATGTTTCCAGAGATGTCATGTCTTGTAAGTCAAGGAAAGACTTTAATGTTCACATGATTTAAACGTAAAGGGACAGATTCCAAAAATGAGGCCAGAGAGGAAATATTATTCCTGTAAATGAGAAATTGTAAATGCAAAGTACATCCTAGAGATGATGTGAATACACTGGGAGCAACAGACTTTGAAGAGTCTGAACTTTTAAGATGAAAAAATGATTAAAATTTCCAAATCAAGACGTGCTAATGCTACTTTAACGTTTTCATTCCAAAATGAAAGCCACCATATTCTGCGTTTCCAATGTACACTACACATAAATCAGAATCCAAGGGTTTTTTTTCCCCCAATGTAGTTTTTTTTTCTTTACCGTAAATTTGTTGTGCGTGTTTCCTGTTAAAACACATGACTTGTGTCTTTATTCTTAACTTCAGATCATAAGGATGAAAAGAAGGCAAAGAGAAGGAAAAATAAAACAGAGAAGGACTTTGGCTTGTGACCATAAGTGACATGCTTGCCACGGCATTGTTTGAGGTTTTTGCAGACCTGTAATCAAATTTGGGAAGGTTTGGAAACCTATCGTCATGGTGTGCTCTCCAAGACAGAATGATGTCCAGTGAAACAAAAAAAAAAAAAAGAAAAGAAAAGAAATGCTCTCGCACACATTCAACGTGCTGTGCTAGACTATGAGAAAATGTCTTTCTGAAAAAGAAATATCCCCCACAACAGCAATTTCCATGCACCATGAAAAACGTTCCTATTACAAATACAGTTGTTATGTCCTTAAATCTGTTTGTTTTGTCATATTGCTCCGGGGTTGTTTCTTTTTCAGGAAACCCTGCTTCAATTAAGTGTGATGGAACACATGTGTCCTTTATCGGGGGCCAGAATCTTCTCCTGTTGGCCTTTGAAACGACACCGGCTCCACGGGATAATTGGGTTTTAAAGGGGTATTCTCCCGGGTTGCCACTTCTTGTGCCTGTCTGCGTGGATCAGCTGATGTCTGTAGACTTTTTATAAGTAATCATAAATTGGTTATGTATGTAGCTACAGGGATGATAGAAATCCTAGGACCCAACTCTCTTTTGTGTTGGGCCCCTGACAGACACACAGACTGACATCCCCCTCATAGGTGCGTGACTAAATCTGATCCAATTATATGATTCACCTTTGAAGTTTTACACTTTCTGCAAAATTGATGATTGTGCTGATTTAATGTGGACCTCACAGTAAACAAAAGCAGCTATACAGGTGTGGTTTTTTTTATGCTTTTGTTAGTAATAAAAGAAGAATTACAGAACAAGAGCTCGGCACTACTTAGTAATATCCTCTCTCAGTTTCATTCAGCTCATGACTCAGCTGATGACCTTCCTGCCCTTCAAAGAGATGCTCCATCAGTGGAGGCTTTAGTGATCTCCAAACCTCCACTGACAACAAACCAGTGTTTACTGTTACGCTCCGCTTGCGTCACGTCACCAAAACAACAGCCTGTATGCAAACAAAAGACTTCATATTAAAAGCTTGTGACAGAGAGCACTTTTTTCACTCAGAAGCAAAGGGAAGAAGATTAAAAAGTTTATCCTCCTCGTTGCAGAAGATAGGTTTGCTCTCAGAGGAGATTGTGACAAAGACAGACTGAGCAGAGTGGAAAACTGATTCCCTGCAATCATCTCCTGTCATCCTTTGCAGCACTTTGGCCTCCACTCCAATCATCTGTCTACGAAATGCTCCTTTGAACAGCTGAACTTCTTGTAACCCTATTTGATTTTGTTTATTTCTTTATATGCTGTGTTTATCTTTATGTATACCCTTCCAGTGACTTAAAGGAACAAAATAAAGCAACTCAATCACTGATTTGCATTGTATGGAAGTCTCTCACAAACACACATGCTTTAACTTTATCAAAGTAATTTCAGCTAACTATAGAGATCTCCTGAAGCGCTGTCTTAATGGTACTGGACTTAGTGTAAAGTTTTACACTGGCTGCCAGGGGCTCAGAATAACTGCGTGAGTCGTCAACAGGAAGAGTGTGCTTCATGACTACAGGCCAACAACTTTAATTGGCTTTCTGCAGGAATTTCTGCTTTGACAAACTAATTGACCCACAACTCCCTGGTGCTTTATCAACACAGGGAAACGCCACTGGGCCGATAACCAGCCAGCCTTGTAAACCAATCTATAACCAATGGCCAATTTGAAACATGTGTTATTGGCTATTTTACAACGGGTCCCCACTTTTCCTTGACTTGGATGTTTTGATGTATGCACAGGACCTTTTCATGTCGAGTCTGTCACTCTTTGATTGACAGACGCGACAGAGCCAAGCCAGCATAAGTAAGTGTTATTGTATCTCACCTCAGAAAAATCTTGGGAAAACTCACTTTGGTTGGTTCACCAAAATGACAGTGTGCATATGAGCCTGGTTTTTGTTGTTTTTTTTAACTTACCTCTTGTGGTGCCGTATGAAACTGTCGAGATTGTCCAAGTTTTGTCGTGTTGAGCTTTCTTCTGTCACCTTTGTGCAGCAGAAGATAATAAAATTTAGCTGGTTACGCTCACAGCACTGCAAAATTTAAATCTGTCTGTTGTTTTCTTTTTTCTATAAACATCTAAGTACAAAACAAGCCTTATTTAAGAAACTGTATAAAAAAATAAACAAAAAAATACATTTCATCTAAGGACTGCTGTAGGTCTTGAAAGACATGATCTCTCAGATTTGCTCATGAAACTGGCCCCTTTTGCATCTTTCGTATGTGTTTACTTCAGTCGTAAACCATGTATGAGTAAACCACTGTAGGAGACCTTTAAGTGTAATGAGGGAAACCATTGCCTTGTTCCTTTATTAACCCTCGCGTGACAAAGCTATGTTAGTGATCAAAATAAATGACTGGGATGTTTATGTTTATGATATGCATGCTATTTTTCAAATAACTATATTATTTTTATTGAATCCTTTATTTAACCAATAAAAACAAATCTTTTTCAATAGAGACCTGTGTAAACAAACATTCGGATAGACACATAAGGACACATTATGCAGGTTCATAAATTAAGAAAATTATGTACAAGAGTAATTGCAGATAGTAGTTACTAGTAGTAGTTTTTGTATTTTGTGCCAATTTTAAGAAACTAAGTATTGGATTTAAGAGGAAACTATGAAGTAGAGCGAGTCGTCAACCCAACGCACGGTTGATGAATCGACACCCCGGCAATTCTAGTCTGCATGCCAAAGCATCCTTGGCAAAATACTGAATCCCGAGTTGCCCCCATGTGCATCCATCAGAGTCTGAGTGTGTGAGTGAACTTTAAAAAAGTGTTTAGATACAGAAAAACATCCTTGAGTGAATGTCTGTGTAATTAAGAGGGTGAATGAGGTTTGTAGTAAAAAGAGTGCTCAGTTAGAGGATAAAAGCTCTATATAATTACTATTCCTTTAACAGGTATTGTTAAAAAGTCCTACGAACTTATGTTGTAAGTAAATGGTAAATGGCCTGTATTTGTATAGCGCTTTACTAGTCCCTAAGGACCCAAAAGCGCTTTACACAACCAGTCATCCACCCATTCACACACACACATTCACACACTGGTGATGGCAAGCTACATTGTAGCCACAGCCGCCCTGGGGCGCACTGACTGACTGTGTTTAAATCGAGTAAAAGAGAAGAGATAAGCAGGCAGTCTTTGAGGTAGAGCCTTGAAAATGAACAGCATACAATGCTGCTCTCTTCTGTTAGCTAAGGAGGACAATGGTGATAAAGTGGTGAGTAAGAAAACAATCACCTGTAGTGCAGTGAGATACAGCATATAAATAATGTCACCATAAACTGTGTATATTATACTTATGTTGTCCCTTTATCTATGAAAGATATTCTATCTTCAAATCAAATAAACTTTTTTAAAAATTTCATCAAACATCAGCAGTATGTACAATATTTATCATGTTAGCCATACTGCAAGTTTTAAAATGTAGTGATTAGAAGTGTGAAACTGCAAAAAATAAATAAATAAATAATAATAATAAAAGCCTCATTTTAATAAAAGTCCACACATATTTCTGGGGTAATAAATAACCCTATATAACTTTCCATTATTGTTGGTGCACCAATGGGCCAAATCCTTTTTGAAGAAGTAGCTTGACAAATTAATAGTAGGAAACATTTTTATGACTAAAAATGTCACAATGGCGCATATAAATATATGACTGGGGTCATATATGATGTAGCTCACTCGCTTAAAGGTTGTATGTTAAGAACGGCAGATTTTGTTTTTCGTTCTTAAAAATGCTCCTACTCATTCTTTCTATATTCCTCCAGTGATGCAGTGTAGTTCACTGTTCACTGCAAGGATGCTTTTTGCCAAAAGGATGCAGAAAGGTGATTATAAAAACCACTTCATTCATGGCTTTGGTTTTTCATGGTGCTTACTGACAATGAGACAAATATCCTCAGACCTGCCGAGTAAACGGTTTTGCACTGTCTTGTATTTTTTTTTATTAAACAAAGAATTAACTGCATTGTATTTAGAAACAGTTAACCAGTGCAACATATGGAACATATCTGAAAATTTCAGCAGTTAATAAAAATTTGAAATCGTCTTCACCTGGACCCCAGTTGGTGAAAACATGCTTCTGTGTTACCTTTGCTTCGGTAGTGACACTTTGGCACAACACATGCTGTTAACACTAAGTGATGAAAAGACCCAAGTGAAAGGTATGGTCTTCCCTCGTGGATGTGGTATTTGTTGCAAGATTGAACTTTTCCAATTGGCTACAAAAATTAAGCCATAAAATCTTTCAGTGAGTGTGACAGGTCATGATCAAAACCAGCTGCCAATTAACTTAATGACTGAAGCTATCACATTCAATTAGAGCCAGTGTATCGACTGTCAATCCACCTCTTGGCTTGATCGCTAAACAAAAACACAGGCGGAGAATGATCACTTTAGGAGGCATGTCTCTTTTTTTTGTGATCCTTATCTGACGAGCCCTGGATCATATTTGAACCAGTCGGCCCTGACAGGTCCCACGGATAAACTGCTGTATGAGAGGGGTCACCTCAACCTCTGGAATCCATCGTCAGCTTTCTGTCTTGCACAGCTGACAAATGGTTTCAAATAGCATTCAGGGGGCTTTACAGAAGTATTCCCTGATGTGTGTCTGCGGAAAGAACAATCTAAAAGTAAAAAGACACAAGAGGAGGAGAGTGGTAAGAGAATGAGATGAAGGGAGAGATCCAAGTGAGATAAATAAACCAAAACAAAACAAGAATGAGAAGCACTTTCTCTCAGTTAGACCTTTACTCTGGCAAAGAGCCTACTGTAATCCCCCAGAGGAGCAGCTATCAGGCAGAAGTTTGCTCTGTGGTCAGTGTCTTTAACCCCAGATGATAACACTTAGCCTGGCCATAAAGCATAGGCCCCTTTAACTGATCCATTAGTGTCCGATTCCTGAGAGTGGACCCGCTGGTGTCTACTGAAACTTACCAGGAAGCCTTGAAGGAAAATAGCATTGCAGACATGCACTGAGATCAAAGACAACAACCCCCTCCTCCTGACTACCTTTGCTCCCTCTGCTTCTTCACATCCAACTCTGTCTTTCTCTCCTTTTCTCACTGTGTCCTCTAAAATATTGTCCAGCTTTTAAAGTTTAAACAATTAAAGATAACCCAAAATGAGATATTCATGTTTTATCCATTTTTCATTCAGTAGGATCTGAAATTTGGGTGCAGGCCAATGAACTAGAACAGCAATGAACCTCTGTTATGAAGGAAATAAATCAATAATAAAGAAAGAAAACTAATTAATGTTGCGTTTTCTTGTTTTTTGGTCTAGAAAGCAAGCTACATGTAGTTTGTGTGGTTACCAAACACCACCACCACATGATCACATGATCGTCACAATCATGAATGACTGTGACAGTTATACCTGTTGTGAAAGGAGTCCGATTTGAGTAGATGAGTCAGTGAAGCTCACTTCTGTCTGATGACGGCGATACAGAGGTGAGGTGTTGAAGATATCCTGAACATTTCTGCCAGCAAGCACTGCTGTATTACTGCTGTTAGCTGCTATCAGTAGAACTTTCTTTTAAAAGGATCTATCATTATTGGACAGACACTTAGTGAATAAATTCTCATTAAATACTGGAATGTAATATAACTGCTCATCAGAGGGAGAGTGCGATATTTAGGCTGCTCAAAGCTATCATTAGTCGACAGAATGTTGTTACCTTGTAACTGAACTGAAGAAGCTTCTCGGATGAGAGGTGAAACGTCTTCAAGCGACTTAAAGAAGTCCAGACGCTTTTCTTTGCAAGCTCCTTTGACTACGATGACCTGGATGACTGAGAACCTTCACAGACATGTTACCTTGTAACCAGCTGCTGCTGCTGTTGTTTTTGTCACCTATCCAAATCAGATCCAGTCCTGATCTTTCCCAGATCTGTGATCCTAATTCATTTCTGATCCATTTTACCATGCAAGCAGACTGAACCCAGTTTGTGAATCTGTTATGGAGCCAGTAGAATATCCAGGGTGGATCCGGTCCTGAGCCACTTTGCCATTTGGAAAGGAAATCCCCATGGACCCCCATGTTAAAAAGCCCAGAAATTAACATGTTTATGAACTAATAGGCGGACAAAATTACAATAACAAAACAATGATGCAAGATTAATAGTTAAAAACTTAGCAACCTTTACTGCTGAGTCCTTACCCAGTGTTGTTTGTAATGTAATGGATAGATGACATGAAACTAAGTTCCTGTTTTGTTTGATTTCAAAAGCTTAACATGGACATAATATAAATATTTTCCACATATCTTCCTGATGTCTTTCTCTTGTCCTCCACCTCCTCCTCTGTATCTCTGTAGCTATTCACCTTTCCTTCTCTCTCTTTTAATGTCTTCTTCCTTGGTAGACCTCCCTACCGTTCTCCCTTCAACATATTTGTTATCTGTTATATTTTCTTTCTTCTCCTCATATAAATCCTTTCTGTCCCTTGTTGATATTTCCGCTGTACTCTTTCTCTCTCCTCACAAGCCTTTCCTCCCTCCCTTTACCACCAGCATCCCCCTGTCTTCCTCCCCTTGTGTTTTCAATTTAGTGCCACTATGAACCAGTTCAGATTGTAACGCTATCAATTAGTTAGCGACTCCAGCACATTTATTTAATGGGGCCAAGAGCGGTGATTTACAGGCTGCAAGGGAGATGTAAGGGAGAGATGTGCAGACATGTGCTGATATGGGTCTTTAAGGTCTGTGGGAACAGAATCTATGCAATGTGTACCTTGAGGATTTGGTCTTGCGGTTTAAGGTCTCTGTAGTAATGCGGTGAAACCTCCATAAGATGAAAAGGTTTGCAGAGGAAGAGAAGAAATGCAAAGAAAAGAGAAAATGTTTGAGATTTTCTGGACAGCTAAATGCTTCTTTTCATATGTATTGGATTTCAACCACAGTCTTTTCTTCTGCAAGAGCTGCAGCCTTAATATATGTTTTGGAGATACTTTAAGATAAAAAGCAGAAGGTAAAAACGTATACTTGATTTTAGATGTTTGCTTTCAAAGGAAAATGCTCTTTTGACTGTTGCTGTCACTGACAATGTTAAAAAAAAAAGGCTTGCAGTGATATACTTTTGTATATCATTATGGTGTTAAGTTTCTTTCTCCTTAAGTTGCAGTAGATCTTACAAAGAAACAATGTTCTTTGATTTAGGACCACAGCACTGCGGAGCTGAGGGTTGTCACAAATCATTCTGGTCATCTTTTGAAGTTTCAGACTGCTTTTTCATGATTTTGACAAAATTTCATCTAGTGAAAGACAGTCCTTATTAAAGTCTATTTCCTACAACAGAAAGGGGCATAATTTAAGATAATAATAATAAATCAGTATAGCAAAAATGACTCCCTTATTTGATTTTCATTAATATTTTGTTTCTTCTGCGTGTTTTTAGGTAAACTGGGTTTCTGATTAAATGGTGAGTTTCTGAACTCGCCTTCTATACTGTGTTTTTTCACTTCATTAGTCTCAATCAGTTGGTGAGCCCATGTAACTTGTTGCCTCAGTTTCATGTTTTTAGCTGGCAGTAAATGCACCTGGTGTGGTCTTCTGCTGCTGTGCCCACCTATTTGAGTTACTCTCTTGTTCATACCAGCTTGATGAAGTCTGGCCTTTCTCCTCTGACCTCTGGCATCAATAACACATTTTCAGAAGGGGAATTGGTTATTTTCTCTGTACACTATAGAGAACATTGTGGGGGCAAATTCCCAGTAGATTCGCAGTTTCTGAAATACACAGCCCATTTGGCACCAACAACCATGGCGCCTTCAAAGTCACTTAAGCCACCTTTCTCTCCCATTCCTATCGCTCAGTTTGTACTTCTGAAGGATGTCTTGACCATGTCTTTATGCATAAATGCAATGAGCTGCTGCCGCGTGATTGTTAGATTAGATATATGAAAAGGTGTACTTAATAAAGTAGCCAGTGAATGCAGATAGCTGTTGCTGTTTGTCTTTTTATGTTAACAACGTGCGCATGCACATGACTGCCTCTGCTGTTATCATCTTCATCAAAATCCCCACAAAAGCCTCATTTTAAAGAAAGAAGAAAATGTGTAGTTTCATGTACATAAGTACAATAAATTCATCTAATTAGGGCTCAATTTAATTCATTGTTTGAAAAGAAAACATTAAATATACCTGGCAGCTTTAAAGAGTGGGGAAAATTAATAAAGTAATCTAAGAGAAAATAAATACAGTTCAATTAGAACAAAACATGATGCAGAAAAAGAAACTTGGATATGAAAAAAATATTTAAATCTATTTACAACATTTATAAAATAAACTGTACTTTTATTTTTGGAAGCAGCATCTATTCCAGGGCCTACAATTTGGCTTATTTTATCTTGTCATATCATATGTTACTCCAGTGGCTGATTGAGGTTGATCATAAAACAAAGACTATATATAAACATGAATGACATGACATCACCCATTGCTATGTGACATCCCATTGTGAAGCCCCACCAACGTGATCTTAGCTTTTTGAAGCCTAACATCACGAGCAGTGTTAATTCGCGGACTGATAATTTTGTTTTGTTTTTTACAAAAACAAGATAATAACTATATAAAGCCTAAAGGATGAACACTATTAAGAAATGTACTGACACTTTCATCAACAAATCAAAATGAGATGAAAATGTTCTGGGGAGACCAGATCCGATCAGGACTAATTAAGATGTGTTAAATGCAGGATGAGTTTGGAAGTTACCTATTGAGAGGTAATTTCCTTGTGCAGTAAAGTTTCATCTTCCCCTGACAAACAGGAGCTAGTGTTCCCTGTTGCTCATGAAGATGAGACTGAAGGCTCGGGAGTAGAGGTATTGACACCTTTCACATTTGACATCAAGGAAAATAAGACCGCAAACTGTGTGGAGCAACTCTCTTTATGACTACAGCTAAAAAACATTTTTTTCCCAGCATGACTAAGACTAAATCCAAATTTACCGTCAAAATTAACGTTCATGAGTGAGTAGTAGATATGACTGCGGAAGAAGACGCCACTGCAGTCAGTGGGTTAATGACTCATGACTGACAAAATGGTTTATCATCCTTTCCAACCATAATTTACAAAATGATCTTCATGTTTTGTTTTGTATGACCTGAAACTAAGTGGCTGATGCCATAAACTCATCAGTAAAGTGTTTATTGAGGTCACAGAGGTGAGGAAAAGAGGACTGTTTTCCTATAGACTTATATACAACTGAAAGTCTTTTTGCTCTCCGCTTCCCAGTACAACAAGCGAAGCTTTACTTTTCCTACCTGGTCTTAATGTTAAAAGGTGGACATAGCAAAGGTGTTAAAATCTCAGCAATCAATTTACAGCCTTGTCCAGCAAATAGTTTAGTTATCTATAGATAATTTCCTCATTTATAATAACTATAAAGGTGGTGATTTTTTTAAATAACTCACCCATTTGGATTTTGTCGAGGCTCCACCAATGCAAGTCACTTTTTTATCCAACAATATCTGACAAATATGGTCCGCTGTGAGGTACGGCCCATCTAAGAATTAGAATTAGCACTAATTAGCAAACTAGATACCAGCCTGCTAACTGAGCTGCATGGGATGCCCCTCTTACTCACCTCTAAATATGGCTGGAAAAACAAAAAACATGTCAATAATTCTAACCTTACAGCTTCAAAATGCAAGAAAGTAACAAAACTGATAATGAAAAAATATTCCAAAAAGTTGATTGTGTTCATCTGGACGTTTCAATCGTTTCATCACTCATCAGTCTCTGAGACTGTAGAAGTCACTTGGATGAGTGATGTAACGTTTCTCCTACTGAAACGTCCGGATGAACACAATCAACTTTCTGGAATGTCCCAACTTGGATTAAACGTGCATCAAAACATGAAAAATATGAGAATATTGTGGCAACAACATTGAACTAGTTAACATGTCTGTTTTTTTTAAAGACGCAATGTTCTCACAACAAAATTATCACTATGTGGTTTGTAGTTGGGGCAGCAGGGTAAGCAGACCAGTGTGTGTGTGTGTGTGTGTGTGTGTGTGTGTGTGTGTGTGTGTGTGTGTGTGAAACAGAGCTGGAGACCAGCGTGTTATTGGAGAACCAGAGATGGGTTTGTTGGCTTGTCAGTACACACAGCCAATGGCCTGTTGCCTGTAACCGAGCCCCCACCATGTCTCTCAGTGTCTTCCTCTTAATTACCCATCATTCCTCTCGCGGCAAGGCCCCTCACAAATTACAGCGCATTGTCTCCTGCCGATCGGCCTGTCATCATGCGGCTCCATGTTTCAGAACGCGGCTCATTGTCGACGGAGAGCAGTGTTTGGCACACACACGCATGCACGCACACAAGACCTTCATGCGTCCACATTCACACACATGCACACACAGGCCAGGCCCATTAGCGCTGGTGCCAGCTGACTCTGTGACCCAGACAGGTTTCTGCCATGTCAGCAGGGCCAAATGACAGTGCCATGGTAGTAATACCCCAACACGCTATCACACATGCACACACACACAGTCACGCATGCACATAGACACCATACGGGTGAGCAGAGTGTCGCTTTGGAGAGTCACACATCTTTCTGTTGATCAGCTGAATGACTGCATTTCCCCTGGAGATGAAAGGAGGTACCCCCCTGTTTGCTCTATCAACCAGGATGAGACGGCAACACAACAAAAGCTTCAGTGTTTCCAGCAGGACTCTCCTCGACACGGGTAAACAGAAATGTATGCAAATATTGGGCCTGAGCGGTCAAATTTTGGAGACATCTTTTAAGTTGGATGTTTTTTGGGGGGTGAAGCAAAAGTTGGGAAGCAAGTCAAATGTATTATTTAATGCAAAATAAAAAAAACGTATATAGTACCTTTCTTAATAAGCATCACAAAGTGCCTCATAACAACAATCAACATACAAAATACAAATAACTAACATGTAGCAGCAAATTCTTCTCAATATCAGTAAAATTAGAACTTGTGACCAATGCAGATGTTCTGTCTTTTTAAAACTTAATAATTTCTTTAACTGTTTTAAACTTTTAAACTTTATTCACAGGTTAAACTTGGGGGAAGGGACTTATTTCAGCTGTGGATGAATACACATTTAATGCTCTAGTGAGTATCTGTGGCAGTAAGATGGTGTGTGTGGGATTGAGTCAAGGTAAACTATAGTCTGTGAGCTTTAACTGTAATTAGAAAAGACTGAACACTTGAACACGTTTTTAAACAGATTCAGGAAAATAAAGGAGCTCTATGACAGCTTTAGCTGCACAGTCAATATGTGATGATGACAATAAGTTAGACTTTAGCAGTTTTACTATATGGATTCTATCATGTTTGAAGGGTCACACTAAAAAGTTTTTAAAGAAGCAAATTATGATCCAAAATAAGCACTTGTCTGTCTTTATCTTTTAACACATTGCCCTTAAAATTGTGCTATAATTTATACAGTATATCATAAACACATGAACGGATGGATGGATTACTTAAGATATTTGTGCTTCTATGAGTTATGGATTTATTAGTTTAAATCCGAAGCAAATTATTTGTTGCTGTTGTCTTGTCGACCCCATGTTTTTGGCTGGGATTTAAGATAACATTTGCCACGTGCTGACATGTCTGTCACATCCCCCTCTTCACCTTGGCCAATTCACTTGCTCCTTTGAACGTCACTCTTCTCTGTTCGGGCTCGTTGCGGCTCTGTGAGAAACTTTAGCCGCTCCGCACGTATGTCTGCCAAACTGTTGCATCAGCCGAGCATAAAAAAGGAAGGAAAAAAAACTATTGAAAAACAAACACATAGTAAACTTTAATTGTAGGCATTTGCCTTGGGTATGAGGGTGAGGGTTTTTACTGGTTCTCCCTCTTATTAAAATTCAGGCAAAACACTAATTAATAATCACTAGCATATGCTGGGTGAAGTGTGGAATTCTTTTACTGTGGCATTAGGTGCAAATGAGATTAAAAGTGCAGTAATGGCTGCTCGGTCCATCCGTCCAACATGTTCACTTTAAAGAGCACCTCTGGAAGGTTTTTGCCCCCGATATGGGCAAAGATGCGCTAGTCTAGCTTACTTTTGAAGTTCCTTTTTTTTAATAATCACATTATTAGGAAAAATAAGAAAACATAGAGTGTCTTGTTTTTTGCTGCATTCAGAATTTAGCAACCCACAGCTCCTAAACAAATGCCACTAACTTATAAGCAGACGGTCCTCCTTCCCCACTAACTGCTCACTGAGACACATGAAAGCCTTGGTAATTGTGAGAGTTGCTGCATTTATGTGGAAGGTAAGGGGGAGGACGGTAAAAACTAAAAATGGAAGGCTCTCATTGAATACAATGACTTCCTTCCCCTCTCTGTATGGCTGCTTCTGTCTTCCAAGCAGGGTAAGAGAGGAAAAAAGAAGTCTCCATTTGGCACTGATTAAGGAAGACACAGATTGGAAGGAGGGGGCTTGGAGACCACAGGGGTTACACACATGTATCTGAAGCCGCGACACTTCAGGCCCCCTCTAATTTAGACGTCTAAGAATTTGCTGTATGTGCTGCCTCATGCCAGTAAGTCTCAGCCTCACTGTAAATAAATGGCACAGGGCAGCGTGCAGTCACCCCCATTTGTAAGTCATTAAAATATTTTTTGTGTGACATATTAATTAGAGTGCTCTGTTCGTCTTCTCGCCTGTGCACGGGGAGTGTTGAGGTTCTGTATGCTCGCAAACAAACGTGTTTCAAGTATGTGTGTGTGTGGCTTCATTCATGCTGTACAGACAAGATAGTTGTTTATCAGTCGTAACCATCTGTAACACGTCATCTCGCCAATTTGAAAAAAAAATTTCACAAGTTTACTGGTAACACTTACTGTGGTTTACTTTCTAGCTCTGAAACAGGGAGGCAGCAGGAATAATTTAGAAACAAAAATGTTGAACATGCCCAAGAAATAATGTTTAATTATTTAATTGTTCCGATTTTAGTTTAACACTAATTAGTTAAAATACATGTCCTATAAATTTTATTCTCGACCTTTAAAGGCTCTTTTTTTAAGTCTTCCTTTTAATATGAGGGGAAAACAAGTCCTATGCCAAGTAATCAACTTTAAAGGTGAATTAGGAGATTTTTGTAGCTTTTACTGGATTTCGGAGGAAAGCATAACATGCTCTAAACACAACAAGATGAAATTGTTCACTTCTTGTCCTGTCATAATATGTTGATAAGTAGTATTATATGTACAAGTCCCAGTGAGTTTCAGTTGGATACTGACTCTGTTGCTGGCTCTGATTTGTCATAATCAGAAAAACTCAAAGCTGCAAGTCACAAAACCAAAGATACTAAAATGCTCTGAAACATAAGGGGAAGCTCAAAGCTGAGTGCTCTATTTCTATTGGTTCATTACCTTTTATTTGTTACAAAGTTAATATAAAAAGTTGACTAACTCAGCTTTAAACACACTACCAGGTTCAGCGTTTAATTTACCCGTCACATTTACGTATCATGGCTTTAATTGTATGCAAAAGATTTTATTGAAGTTGAGCAGGCTGCAAATAAACAAACGTTTCTGTTTGCAGAAGAGGAAATGTGGGCCATCAAAGAGTTGCACAGTCAGTGCAGTAATTGGAAGAGCAAAGAAAATGTATTTCAGCTTAAAGGTAATTTAAATTGAATTTGTAAATCTCTGAATCTCTTTCTGTCCCTGATACAAATAGAGTCCCTCTAGCATATCTTCTCTCTCTTCATGTGGATTATCGTTGTATCTCTTGGCCCGCTGGAAGAATTATGGCTCTAATAACTTTCATTGGAGGCCCCTGAAGCATCAGTAAAATGTTTACTACAAGAACGCAGCAAGGTCCTTTGGTGAAGCCGTGTGTTCGTTACAGAGCCTTTGACTCAATTCAGTGTGTATAAATATATCCATTTCATTATAGGAGGCCAGTCAAATATTTGTTTCAGCGGTTTTCCCCCCATATAATGTAAATTGCTGCAAGCTGTTGCACTTGGAAAATGTTTTCTCATAATGCCTTTCTGCCTTCACATAAATCACAGCTAAATGTTGCATTCAAATGACTACAGACAGGCAATTTATTCTTGGCTTCCTCGTCCCCCTCCAGAGAGGCTTGTGGCGAGAGGGTCGCTTCGGTTTTAATAGCGACTGTCATTATTTGTTGACAGTTGTTCATCATCCTTTCCAAATTTATGGTGTTTCCTTAAAGTATTTCTTTGTTTTCTCTGCAGTTATGACCACTGTCAAATGAAGTGAGGGGTGAAAACATGTCAAGAATTAGGCCACTGTGAGGCAATGAGCACATGACATGACATCTTTTTTTCTTTTCTTTTTTTTAAACATAATGAGGTTAAGGGGAGATTCTTTTAATAACCCCTTTGCTCTAAAAATCCTACTCAGTAAATATCAATAAGGTTTTTCAACGTTTAATTGTCTCACATTTGGCTTCCGTAGTAAACCATGTAACAGGAGCCTGAAACATCACCTCAAATTGACAGTGACATTTCCATTCCTTTTATAAGGGACAATAATGATACATCATCCACAGGCAGCGAGATAAGCCTCTGGTGAAACCGTGGTTGCCTAACAACAAAAAAGCAGGATTGTGTTGTGCAGTGTGAGTGAGCTCTGTATCAGCTTTAACTGGATCTCAGTGGGGTTTGCTGACAGTTGAACCACTGTGTAAGTGGCCCTGAGTTGCCCCACTGAGGGATTTTGGGGAATCTGTCATCAGTGACAATCAAAGCTAATCCTGTAAAAATCCATGTCATAGCTGCCTGTTAACTGAGGCCCTAAATGATTATGACATTGTAGAGCAGAAGTGCAGATGCTGCTTCACTGAGGTTTGGTTGGACCTTTGAATTTGGGAGTAGTGCAGCGGATCCACCTGCCACACCGCCGTTGAAAAGACCTTTATGTCTCATACAACTAGTACACACCCAACAACGCAGTGAGCTAAGTAATTAGAGGATTGTGAAAATAGAATTAGACAACAAATAAATGAACGTTATTGCAGTAAAGTGAAAAATTCCCTGTGCAACAAGTACACCAAAAGCTTTTTTTTTTTCTAATTACCATTTAGCAATTTACCAATTACCATAATTATGAAATATATTGGAGGTCACACATCCCTCCTAGTAGAGCGTTTGTTGCAGTGAACCACAGCAGAAGTCAAATTGCAAATGCAATGAGTATAGTCTGCACAACACTCATTTTGTTAATTTACTTGCAAACAGTTAGGACCTTATTTGTTGGGCAATGACACAATTTTGTATTTTTGCCTCTGTGCACAACCACAAAGGCTTTAAATCAAATTAAAGTGATGACTTTCAGCTTTAGTTTGAGGGATTTTTAAAAACTTTTGCATCAACTTCTTAAAAATTACAGCCATTTTTATACACAGTTGCCCATTTTCAGAGGCTTAAAATTCATTGGAGAAAATGACAGAATTTTAAAGATGAGGATTGTTTCTCACATGTTGATGAAAATACTTTGCAGTGGGTGATTTTGGGCAAAGCTCAGCTTGCGGTAAATTCTGATATTCCACTAACACATCAGGACAGATTACTGTCTTGAAAATGTGCGTTTCTACCCCACAAAATACTAAAATATTTGACATTCCTAAGCAGAACAGAGATGTTTCTTAGTGGCTGCTCAAACATTGATACAAAAATGTTGAATAAATTCATTTGGTTTGGGAGGATAAGCGATGGTTCTTGGGCTGTGACACCCTTTTCGGGAAACCCAGAGGCTGGACTGGTTCCCTGGAACATGTCAGGGATTAGAAACTTGTTGGGGGTTGTGAGAAGTTTGTCAGGGGTCCCAGAATTTGTAGCCACACCCCTGTTCAGTGGTCTGGACCTGGAAAACAAATTCTATCTTTCAAAACTGCTCTTGGTTTTAGGGTCATGAAGAAAAACCCATGAAAAATTAGTTGATGGGAGAACTACAGTAACAGTGAGCTGTAATTCAGTTTGCTTATGAATATCTTGACTTGCACAGGTTTTGTTTTTGATTGTTTGGTTGTGCCTGCGAGCAGTATAACATAAAAATTACCAAGCTGCATGTGGTGAAAGACGGTGGAGAGGCATATGAAACAGAGGGAAGAGGCTGTTCTTAAAGTTGCAAGAAAGAGCATTGGTGGCAGTTTCATCTTTCATCAAAGTACTAATTTGTTCATACTGTATTGATTTTACATTATTTGTCAGTGACTATTTAATCTAACACAACAGTTTTGCATTGAAGAAGGATTGTGGGAAACCAATTATTTTCCCTTTGTGGGCAGAGTTTTAAACCATGACAGTGAAGTGATGACAAAGCAGAATAAATGACACTGGATCCAAAATCATGTTGTTATTCACTTGCTCCTAAATGATAACAGCATGCACGCTAAAAAAAAAAGGGATCGCCTTTCTCCGGCACAAACAGGCATATTGATACAATTTCTACGACTCTCAAAGTCATTTTTTTGCCACAGGGCACTACATACTGAAGAGATTTCACACTGACACTGGGGACACTCAAGGCAGAAAGTAAGTATTGCACGAGGTCACAGAGATGAAATGCTATTTCTATTTTATTAAATGTTTTGTGTGCTTTAAAGGACAAACAAAAAATAATCAACACTGAGAGTTCTGGTACGGTGAAGTGCAATGAGTAATTCAATATGAACTTTGTGTTCCTTTAATTAAATGATGGAATCCCAAATATGCTTTGTGTGTCAACACTGACACCAGCAGAGAAAAAAGATGAAGACACCCAGCGGGAGAAAAAGGTCAGTGAGAACATCCTGAAATAAAGAATTGGAGAATCCCACAGACAGACAGGAATACCGCAAACTAAGACAACAGTAACAGACTGAGATGGAAGTGTTTGTTACTCATAACATCACAAAGGCAAAAGAAGAAAAAAAGGCAAGCCTCTTAAAGTAAAACTAATTAGTGCACCACAAACAGTTAATCAGAAACTGCTAGAATAACTTTACTGCCTCAATAATGTGACATGATCTTTATTTGTTGAATTACAGCAATACAATTTACATTTAATGTCCTCTCTGGTGTCTTTACAAGGATAACACTGGACATAAAATTGATCTGAAGGAATAATAACATTTCCGCCTTTCACTCAAGTTAGAATCAATTGAGAATAAATTGGGTTGGTTCCTCGATTAAAGTAATAAAAATCCTGTGATGTGACCTAACAGAGGGGAATTTGTCTTTTTTTTTAATTCTAATAATCAAGAAATGTAGATTATAAAAACAGACCACTATGGAGATTTTCCTGTTCAGTCATGTCAGAACAGCCAACCATTATTCAGGAACACACATAAAACAAAGATCGGGTGACACAGAGACATTAAAACCACTCAAGTACAGACACAAAAGAGCCACAAGGATCAGATGGGTTTTCAGTCTGCAGATGTTCGACTCTTCTATCTGTGTTCTAGTACATCAGTGTGTAATTTAGACTTTATGTTGAAGTCTAACACCAAAATAAGACTGTTTCCACCTGCAAAATATGTGGATGCCCCATTGGGAGCAATAGTAAAAATGATTAAAAGTATCCAGAGTTGTGCAAATGATGTCATGTTGCTTTTATGAGTGTCTTACTATGATTTCAACGTGACATGAACACCATTGATTATAATAAATAGCAAACACAGACAGCATAAATCGCCATAAAACTGATGGCACAGCTCTGGTAATAGATGAAACCAGAGCTTGTCTGCATAGCTTGATTGAAAAACAAATGTAAAGACACTTTGGCTTTTAGGAACAGTTTTCTACACATTTCCTTAAGCATCAAGTGATATTTCTGCCTCATCACACTTTACATTTGTCCTGCAGATGTTCGTTTGCCGATAACTCATCCTGTACGAGAGCTAGCGAGCCGAGTCATGCATTCAACAGATCACCATTAATCACATTGTGACCTTCCTCTCAACCAGGCCCATCTAAAGCTCATTCATCCCCATTTGCCATGCAACTCTGCGGGTCGATAATTGGCAAAGCAAAACACAGATTAAACCCAATTTGGAGGGTTTCAACTTGAAGCTTAGCAGAGACGGCCAGGCTCAGGCTGAACTGGTCTCTGGTCCTGTCTGAGGCTAAACCAGGAGGGAACCACAAAACCTAAATCAAACCAGCCTGTTCTCTGTTTGTGTTGCATGCATGTGTGTGTATATGTGCGCGTGTGTGAGTGTGCAAAGCATGCAGCATTGTGCTTCACCCAGCAATGGCATCACTAATAGAAACCAACTTTAAGCATTCAAACTTCGTTTGTCTCATTAACCTATTAGCTTAAAGCTTAATTACAGGATGTCGTAAAATGATTTGGTCTATGAGTAATGACAATATTTCAGCTCCTTAATGGCCAGAACAAAGCAAACTAAAGCTAAGTTAAGCAAAGCCGGTTGTTTTTCTTCCTCACGGCATGTCTGGGCTGCAGCTTTGGGCCTTTACCTCGCTGTGTAGGTCGGATAATTGTTTACTGGCGAGGTCTTTGTTGCATGAGGGCAACATCACGGCAGGAAAACAAAACTAATGACTAATTTCATGGCTATTGAGTCATTTTAAAAAGACCATCATGAGGATTAACTTTAAAAGGGCAACTGTTCCTAATCTGATAGCAGGTATTCAAGCTATGGTTCAAAAGGCATAATTACACTTGTAAAGTGAAAAACAAAGAAGGGCAATAAAACATCTTTTTTTTAGTGATTTCAAACACTTTTAGGCAAACGTAAACCATCTTGATTCTGCTTATCAAGCTAGTGGTTCAAAATACGCAGAAAGAACATCCGTCTTTGCAACAATGGGAGATGACCCCTAGGTGGCAGCGTACCTCATGAAACCTCTACCACTGTAAGTACATCACTCCAATTACAAAGCCTACTCAATCGTCCTTGCTTTTATTATCTCCGCGGGACAACAAAACTGGATGACAGCGTGTTCGAGCGCTCGATAAGTTATGATCAGCTGCCTCGGCTCTAGCTCATGCCCTTTAAACAGCAGCTTGATAGGATCTGTGAGGCTCGCTGAGCATGTATAGTGTTACTCTCATCAAAGGGGGCTGAATGGCGGTGAATGGAGGATGATGTGTGTACTGCCTCTGCTTAGTGGAGGCATTTCCAGCTGGCGCCAGGGCAGAGGAAACCCACTGAGACACACAACAACACACACAGACACAGGGGTCAGCTTGGATTCACCCTCCTCCTCCACCACTACCTCCTCCATGCCTCTTGGCCTCTACCGCCTCCTCTTCTTCTGCTCAAACCCTCACCCCCCACCTACACTTCCCAGGCCTGGCCGCCTCTCATCTGCTCTTTCTCTTTTCTTCTGTTTGTCCTCATTTTCTTTGCTGTCTTGTTTTGTCATCCTCATTTGCCCCGTCGTCCAACTTCTAAAAGTTAAAATGCTTTAATGACCCAGCTAACAGACAAAATAAGTTCTTTGCTGACTGTGAACAGGAAGAGAGACACTCCACCTTGCAACAAAACGTGCAAAAATGGTCACATGATTAGTCACATGTGTTTGAGCAGGTAGAGACAAGGATTTCCCCTTTGATGTGTTTTGTTAACTGGTAAATGAACTGGTTCTTAAATGGCGCTTTTCTACTCTACTACTGCTTGAGCACTCAGAGCACTTTATACTACCAGCCTCATTCACCCATTCAGACACAAACATTCAACCATGCACTTCTAATGCTTTGTATCTAACATTCACACTCCAGTGAACACATCAGGAGCAAATTGCAGTTCAGTATCTTGCCCAAGAATACTTTGGTATGTAAACCAACAACTTCCTGCTGGCAGATGAACTGCGCCAGCTTTATTTGATCTATTTTATTATTGATTAACATAAAATGGGAAATCAACAATAGACTGAAATATTTTTACTTATTATATCTATTTATTGTATGTATAAACAATGGAGGAATGAAATTATGTTGTTAGCAGGACAGAATATATTAAATAACGTATAAGAACCAGTATAACAACAGTTCAAACGAAATAAAATTAGAACATGTCTGTTAACACGGTTAGCTCGTTAATGTGTTGATGCCACGCATGGGGCGATCTGCAGTAACGGTTATGGTGTTAACTTCATTTTAACGAGATTAACGCTGACAGCACTAGTTTGTTGTTGGGTTTTGGGTTTTTTTACAAGTTGCATGCCATGAAACATTTACATGAAATCAAAAATGTAGACAAAACCACAATTTTCCCAACTAAAAATTACACTTTGCTTGAAGTATTTCTATATCCACATGTCTGAAATTCTTTATGCTTCCTGCTGATGTCTATTTCTATTGAGAGACCATGATTGTTCATATTTAAGAGCAGTTAATCAGTTTGAAATCAGATAAATAGTTTATTTTTATAAAGCAAAAGATTGGCAGATTTGTGCATGTATATAGTAAACAACTGGTTGGCGTTGCTCAACATGAAGAGTGAGCTGAAAACATGATGTCTGAATGAACCAAATCAACCAATCAGCACCTTTGAAGCAGAGCAAGGCTCTTTTTCTTCACTTGGACTCCTTCTGAATCTCCGCTGGCTGCCTTGGCGAAAACTCAACAGGAGAACCTCTCCTGTACCTGTCATGTTATCAAAAAAACTGACAACTAATGTATTGCTGCTCAGTGTACATCGAGACACAACAGGTAAAATTGATAGGTTACACAATTAATACTGATCATCTTTTTATTAAGCAAAGCTCTGCTGGGAATCCTTAGGTCCTGGTGGGGATTTTACTTTGCCATACGTTTCTGTCTTAACAATGCTGTTGCCCTGGGATGCCCCCTTCATGAATGTGTGTGCAAATGGGTGAGTGTGGCTTGTGGTGTAAAGTGCTTTGAGTGCTCAATAAAACTAGAAAATTGCCAGTCCACATGCCTTTCTCTTGAGAGGGATAATGCACCCTAAGACATGCAAAAAAAAAGGCAGAACCGCTCAGGGTCGGCATGAGGAAAACAAGGTGTTGTTTTGAAACTCCTCAGATCCAAATCTGATCGATCATCCTCTGGATGCAGTGGAGTGACCCAAATGGGCCCTGTCTGTCTGTGTATAAACCCTATCTTGTTGGATGGGTTGCCAGATTTCCTATATCCATGCCCAGATTGATTGGTGATATTATAGCAGCACGAGGAGGACCAACAACAATAACAGGTTTTTAAGTAATGACTGATCAGTAGATGTTGCTCCTTCTCTCTGTCTTTTGGAGCCACACCTACCTTTGCTTACTCTTTTTTCTTGAAAAGCTGACACTGCAGCCTGAGCGGCACACAAACATGGAAGAAAGTACTTACATCAGTGACATCAGAAGTCAGAGGAATGTAGTTCTGGTGCGACACTAACAGCTAAATAACTCTTGGCATGGCCTCCCTCACGATCTTCAGGGGGAACGCAGGGGAAGGGTGGGGGGACTCCAAATGGCCAGAACAAATTAAAAAGCCAACCTGCTATTTTACTGTTCAGATCTGTTGATGCTATAAAGCAGGAAAAATAGGCTTGGCCGCCTTTACGTGACTACTCGGCTGATTTTACGTGATTTTCCTCAGGCCCTGAATCTAAGCCCTTTTGGCACAACATGCTATGCCTTGACCAAGCATGGGACCTTTAAATGCACCAATAAATATTTTTTAGCACTTTATTTAATTCCATGCCCTGGGCCAACAGCATCTCAAAGTATGTCACTCAGCAACAACAGTGAGGAGGAGAAAAAAAAGGACCCTAAAGGGTAAACAGGGTGTAATGTAGATTTAATTAACAACCTAAGCACAGCGTCTCTCTCTCACTCACTCGCTCACACACACGCACACACACATGCACACACACATACCACATGAAGGCTTAAATATACTGTAACAGACACAAGTTGCACATAAACTTTATCAAACACATAACTTTAGGTTAATGGCTTCATATTCACACACACACACACACACACACACACACACACACACACACACACACACACACACACCTTCAAGTCTTTGAGCCACACATCCCTGGGTTTACAGCGATGGTGTGAAAATATGTGAGTGTAAATGAGATGCAGACAGGCTCACAGCAGTGAACCCAGCAAAGAGAGATAATAAGAGGATGTGGCTTGGCTTTGAATTGCTAAACTAAAGTTTGAGGAGATGAAAAGAGTCATATTTTGAATTCTATGCATACTGATCATCTTTGAGCAACAGAGTGTAAACGGAGCCGAACATTTTTCTTCTGCCGGTAATTCAAGATTACATTTTTTAAATATTAAAAAATATGCACTGATCCCTTTTTCCTATGTAGCTCAAAAAGCAGGAATGTGTGGAAAGCATTCAAAGTGTCTTTACAGAAATATTTAGTCACAAAGAGCAGTTCTGTATTTAAAATATACTTGGCTATATGCATGTTTTATAAGTAAAATGTGTCACAAAAGTTACTCAAGAATAACTGAAGGAACAATTACAAGCTGTCTCTGATTTATTTTCAGAAACAAACTCACTATAAAACCTGTTTAGTGACTCATTAGCTTGATAAAATGAAGCAAAAATAATAATAATAATAATAATAATAATGATTACTTAAAGAATATTTATAACATTTGTGTGACATGAGGTCCTGTTTTATTTATCTAGTTTGTACTAGTGAAAGTCCGTTACATATGTAACGGAGAGGAGCGATAGTCTCTAACTCGGAGAACCAAGGTTACAATGTAACCATACATTTAACAAAGTTTGAAGTTGCTAGTTTGCAAGTTCTGTGAGGATGTCCTTGTGTTAACACATGAGATAGAATACCATATTGATTTCATGTTAATAATACAATATACAAATAATCCAGTAACTGTGTTACACTTTATACAATAGGGGGATGAAAAAACACTAGTAATTAGTAAAAAGATAAAAGTAATTATTAGTTACTAGTCAACACCACAGCGTGTGGCTACCAAAGCATAAAATTAAAGGAGAAAAGAAAAAAAAAAAAAAACAATAACCATTTACAAAAAAAAAAAACCATACATTAAAGATAAGCTAAATTTGAATGATAATATGTTATTTATAGCTGTTATGGTAGTATTGCTATCGTAACTTATTTTAGGCAAAATACTGTCAAGTGAAGATCTGATACCTTAATAGTGCCTAATTACTATCTTTGGTTTTGTGCATTAAAATGATTGCATTACATCCACTGAAATACCATATACACTCACCAGCCACTGTACTATGCACACCTGTGCTAGTACTGGGTTGGACCCAATTTTCCCTTAAGAAGTGCCTGAGTTCATGAATTCAGCTAGAAACATTCATTAGAAATTTTGCTCCATATTGACATGATTGTGTCACACAGTTACTCCACATTTAAACAATCCACAGTTGTTACTAAGTGACCCGAAGTATTCACATCATTACACTGACCACTGATATAAGGCAGGATGGATCCATGCTTTCATGTTGTTCTCATCAAATTTTGACCCTACCAACCAAATGTCACAGCTAAAATTTAGACTCATCAGACCAGGCAACATTTTTCTTCAGTTGTCCAAGTTTGGTGAGTCAGCGTGAGCTGCAACCTCAATTTCCTGTTCTTAGCTGACAAGAGTGGCACCCACTGTGCTCTTCTGCTGGTGAAGCCCATCTGCTTCAAGGTTTGATGTGTTGTACATTCAGAGATGCTCTTCTGCATATTTCCTTTGCAACAAGTGGATATTTGAGTTGCTGTAACATCAACGTCATTTTCACACAGAGAACTGATGCTCGCTGGATTTTTTTCTCTTTTTTCCAACCATAAAACCTTGAGATAATTATGTGGGAAAATCATAGTAGATCAACAGTTGCTAAAATACTCAGACCAGCCGAACACTATGCCATGTTTAAAATAATTTAACTTTCTTCCCCATTCTGAAGCTCAGTTTGAACTTTGGCTGTTCGTCTTGAGCATGTCTACATGTCTACATGCTTTGAATTGCTGCCATGTGATTAACTGATTAAATATTTGTGTTAACGAGCAGTTGAACAGGTGTAGGTAAGAATGTGGCCAGTGAGTGCATATTAACTTATTATTGGTAAAACTGTTTTACACAGAATAATAGATAATAGATAATCAACCATAAGCCAAGACTATGTTTGAAACCTCTGACAAGGACAACTTTTACTGCGGAGGATAGAAACACCTAATGACTGTTTCTAAAATATCATCAGTGATGTTAAGTTATTAATTCAATTCATTAGTAGCAATGACTCAAAATCATCATTGCCGGTTCTGAGTGAGAGAACTCAACACTTCAGACATTTATTTCTGTTCAGTCGGTGACATCAGAACAGATGTGCCTGATGTAAATGTTTGGCAGTTAAACCACTGGAAACAAGCTGTGCTGTGATCTCAGATTCATCCGACTCACATGAAAAGTTCTGTTCCAAAATAAGATTAATGCCATTTGGAGAAAAAAAGGAAAAAAAATGAATGAGACATAAAGAAAAGTCAAGAGAAATTCTTCATACTTCTTACATTGGCAATTTTCCAAACTAAACCTTAGAGTCAAGACACATTAAATACTGTACAGATATATTATTTGTTAATTAAATACATTTAAAAAACATAGACGCTTTTAACACATAATTAGCACTTATAATATCTACTGTATGGTTAGAGCAGCTTATTCATACATCAGGATTACATCAGGATTGTGATAAGTTAACCCTGTGTTCACCATAAAGGCTTTTACACAATATTTATAGCAACATAAGTTAAACAAGAACGAAAACAGAACGTCATGTAATTGGCTACTGTTCACAATAAGCGTACCTACATGAACATACAGTACAGGTTTTGTTTGTAATCATACATTAAAGGCTCTTAAGCTGTATCTATCATTACAGAAAGTAGCTCACATCATAATGTGACATAACAAGAGTCATCAAATGAGGAGTGGATTCAGAAAACAAACAGCATGTTTAAGTGATGCATACTTAATTGTGTTTTGTATTTAATTAATACTGATTAAGTGAACTTTTCTGGAAATTAATTACAAAGCCAATAACCCATTATGACAAAACTGTTTCCCAAAATCCGAATTTGGCTTTAACCTTACACAACTGCAATTAAAAGTCTAGACATAATAAGATGTGGGGTCAACTAAATTCAGTAAAATGGAAAATGTCTTAATAGTCAAATTATGTGCACATTCAATAATGACTTCATACATTCTGCTCTAAGACTAAATCAGAAGACGAGGCAAGATAACAAGGCAGTGCAATGAGGGGAAACTCATTAAAAACTTATCTTCAGTTCTCACTGCAAGTTCTCGCCTTGCTTCTCTTCTCTCACCTCCAACTCACTCAGATGAGTACACATATTACCCATTATATACGTATATACACCACACATGAATGCAAACATGCACACATGAGCTCATACTAATGTAAGCATGAACAGTGAACAGTATTTACATGAGTGCGGACACACACGCCGGATCCAGACTTTAGTCATGACTCAGTAACGCTGTAAAAGTCATGCACATTCCTGCCTTTAACCACAAGAACTCACCACACGCACGCATGCCTTTACGTTGGCGCACCAGTATAAGCGAGTGATTCAGTGAGCTGTCTGAGGGAGGAAAAAAAAATCCAAACACGCACACACAGACGAAAAATAAAGTAACATAACATCCACCATGCCCCTCATTGTCATTTTCTCCCCTACACATTCTTCACTCATCTGCTTCCAGCACTCCTTTCAGCAGTTCGCTGCCTGGTTTGGTCACCTCAGCCTCCTTCAAAGCGCTGATGACTGGTAACCATGGCGATGGCAGCTCAGGTCCGCTCCTCTTGACCTGATTTAGGTGGCTGAGAGCAGCGTACAGTCCGGCGTTGGTGCCGCCGTGCACACCTTGCTCCTGCTCCTGCTGTTCTGTGTAGTACATCTCCAGAGCTGCAGGGGTGCAGTGCTTCTGCTGTTAGAGGGAAATATACAAACAGCTTTGGTGTTTTCAGTATTACTCACACACTGATTTGACATCATCATCACAGAACAAAAGCTATCCTGAGTCAAGATAAACTGCAGATTTCCTCCACCTGGTCCAATAGGAAGCAATCTGTTTTATGACTAGGAAAGCACAGTCCATGGGGATAAAGAACCATTTATTTGCATCATATTAGTTAGATATTACAGATTCAATTATGACTGATAGTTTTCTGTGCCTGTTATAGAGTTTACCTAAAATAATGTTTAATTGCATTCTGATTTATATTCGTGCTCTTCTGTATGTTTCACCTTGTTGTTTCATTTTCAATCATGCGTGCAGCTGCTTTGAGCATTCTGGTTTTCTACAAGAACAACTTACAAAAATGTATTGAAAAATGGAAGCCAGCAGCTGTCATAGGTTACTGTTTGTCTTTGCACTTTTGGAAGAAGCTTCTGAAGCTTGAGACAGTAACTAAGTAATCCTGGGTCGAATGTTGCCTGTTTTCACATGCAATGCACATCAAACTGCTGAGTGGAACATTTGAATTTCACATACATTAGGTGGGGCTGGAAAGAGTTAAAGTGTAAAACCATGTTTCAGTCCTGTTCAGGAAGTTGTATTACATCCACATGTAATAAACCACATACAGATTACTTTCAAATGCTGTTTCAGAGGCTAAGAAAACAATTTAAAAAACAATATATGTAAAAGGTACTCCAGATGATAATTGAAGCTTTTAAACATACAAGGAAGTATCAGAGTGTGAAGAACTTTTACAGACAGAAAAGTAATACAGTTGAGGGTGTTTAAATGCTTGGTGCACAAACATAATTAAAGATTCATATCCCCAATAAGCCTTCACGTGAGGCTAAAGCATCCTTCAGAACATCCTTAGACTCACATTTACCTAATAGAATTAAAGATTAGAGATGGCACGATACCACTTTTTTATGTCCGATGCCGATACCGATATCATAAATTTGGATATCTGCCGATACCGATATGAATCCGATATAGTGTTTTTTAATCAACAAAACTGTTTTTTAAATATCTTGCTGCATTTTGTATAAGTTCATACTCAAGTTTAAAACAACAACTACACTAAAGCTATTCTGTTATACCTGTATGCAAAAAAAAATATTTCATAGTTCAGCAATACTGATCAATCTAATAAACTTAAACCTACACCATCCTCCCTATTCTGGTATTTTAAAGAGTACTTAGCATAAATATTAAGCAACCTAACTAATAGGGTTCCAACTCCCAGCAACAACAAAAATAAATAAATAAAAAATAGGGAACCACCCCTCACGCTCCACCTCATGATGCTTAATCGACGTAATCAACCTTAATTTGATGCAGTGTGAAAAAAAATGCACAGAAATCAATTATTTTTCAAGAAATATTAAATAGATTCAACATCTTTCTTCAACAAAATTGCAGACTGCACAGATGGTACCTTCCCAAAGGAAAAAGTACTATAGCTTACTAGGGTATATATATTAGACTTAATAGTTACTATATACAGTAATTGACTTCTATTCATTTTACATCAAATTAAAACTTTGGGTGTCAGATAATTATTTATTAAAAGCTCGACATTTTAAATGAGAATAAGAAAGAAAAGTATGTCTTTGTGCCCCCTTTTCCCTGTTAATGCCCTATTGGCCCCCCTGGCTAAACTTTGCTAGATCCGCCCCTGCACAGTTACCAGCGTCAGCTACGTAGAAAAAGATCCTCGAGTAGAAAGTAATATTAAATAAATTCTAACAACAGCTGATCAAGCTTAAACGTGCTGCTGTTGTTCAGCCGCTGGTTTCCTCTTTCTGGTGCAAAGTGGGCCAAAAGCAAACTAGAGACACGGACTCCCAACAGAAAAGCCGATCAGCTGATCGTTAAGCAGTTTCATGATTGAAGTAGCAGCAGGAGAGGCAGTCGCTTGTTAAGCTTAACGCAGGAATGCTTTACAAACATTCAGAGATGGACTTACACACTTGCTTTACTTCTCTCGGGGATAACTTTGTCGGAGATGAAATGCCGGGTTGCTAGCGAAGCTCCAAATGCTATCCAGACCACCGACAGGTCCTGCATGCCACAGCTGCTCTATCACGTGATGCATACATTCTGAGGTGAGTTACGGCCTGTTGCAAGTTTTGTGAGGTGCTTTCGTGATATTTAATGGATCGGATTACATTTTTTATTTTTCTCCGATATCCGATCCAGTCATTTAGGTCAGTATCGGACCGATACCGATACGTAATATCGGATCGGTCCATCTCTATTAAAGATACATATGAAATTATGTGGGGGAATTAAACCAAGACACTGAATGCCCGTCCTTTTATGGTTGTGTTTTGAAAAGGGCCCATGACCTTGCAAGTCTTTCCCTTAAGGAGAATTCACTACCTGACCTTCCCTAAAAGCAAGGAGTCAAGCCTCTGAAAAGCACAGCAGTGACTACACCACCCTCCACCTTCCATCCTCTTTTTATGTCTCTAACAACACATTAGTAGGGGGGAAAATGCTAAAAGCAACTGTAACCGGCAAAAACTTCAAAAGCTTTGCCGGAAGGTCCTCCTCCCATCCTCCCCCCCTTCCCTTCCTTGCTTCCCCCCCTCACCGTTAAGCCTTTAATCACAGTTTAGTCACGCTCAGCTCTAATTAAAGACCCCTACAATTCACAAGCGGGCATCCCAATCTCTGCCTGACCAGTAAGTAGGCTGTCACTCCCCTTCCTTCCCCCACTCTCTCTCTATCTACCCCACTCTCTCATTTTCCACTGCGAGACAGGCCCTTTAACTAACATTCGCGGTTGTGCTGATTTGGTGCACGATGCCTCCAAGGTGTCGTTTGCAGACGATGAGTTTGTGTTAGTCCTGAAGTGACTGAAATGAGAGTGTGCGGAGAAGAAAACACCAGACGAGCTGCACTGTAGACTGTCGAAGTACTCCACGCAGACTACTTCCACAGTAATAAGTTTGTGATATAGAAAGATGAGACTATGACCTTCTTCAGCTGTTCTCTGCTATGCTGCAAGAAGATAATAGAACATCTCCGATAATTTTCTTTCCTTGAACCATATTAAAAAAAATATCACTATTTGTACATCTATGTTTGTGTGTGTGTGTGTGTGTGTGTGTGTGTGTGTGTGTGTGTGTGTGTGTGTGTGTGTGTGTGTGACAGTATTACTCATATCATGAGGATCTGTCGGCCTTCTAAGAAATAAAAGCTTTAAAATATTTCATAACGTAAATTTTTACTTTGTAGGTTGAAGCTATAATTTAAAATTTAGTCATAGTTAGGAAATGAACATAAATCAGGGGAAGGATCTGACTTTGTGTGGGCATGTGTGCAGACACATGGTTACGAGACGTGTTTATGCTAAGCGTGGTGTTTGTAAAATAAAGAAGCTCGCTGTGCACACATGGATACACTGCCCACCTTCAAGATGAAACCCTCTGGGCAGGTAAGTTGGTCGTACCACATGGCTTTGTACAGGAGCAGAAGGAGCAGGCTGGTCAGAAAGGCCAGAGTAATGAGGATCAGACCTGTGATCTGAGGAAAAACACATAGTTATACAGAATGTAAGACAATACTTTTCAGTTCAGTTTTATTTATATAGCGCCAAATTGGATTCCACCTATGTCTATGGCCTTTAGCCACCAGGTGCTTTAGCTCCGGACACAGACTATATGTGAAGATGGTGACGTTTATAGCTCTGTCAAAATAGATGTTTCGTCTTTCTTGGTGCCTGGGTATAGCTGCTATAGTCTAAAAGGACCCACTGTGAAATTATCTATTGGACTACCATGTTGAAGCCTTCAGTTCGGCATTTTGACCACTGCCATTTAGATTTTTTACTTTTTTATAACCCAACATGATGAGCAAAGGAGTGGATCTAATTGAAAACCCGAGGACGCTATGCATGATCATACAGCTGTGACCTGTCAATTGGAAGAAGAATAAATCCTGCTTATTGTAAATATAATTTTCAAAAGAAACATCATGGTGTACTGAAAAACACTCTAAATTAGTTACTGATAACATGAACACATTATTTTGGTAATAAATCAAGTGATAATTGAAGTCATTCTTTCACAGATTCCTATTCAAACATTTCTGAAAGGAGAGGAGACAAAAGAGCCTTACAGCTCCTGTTTTCATGATATAATAGGTTGTTGATATGATTATTTAAGTTTTCTTTGAGAAAACACCACTAGCCACTTTCATATTAAATGAATGAGGCAACATATTACAATCTTTTATGGAGTTCTTGAGCCGTTTCAAATAGAATGAACAACTTAATTAAAGAGCTCGGCTCTACGCTTTTTAGCAATCAATACAGTGCATTTGCTGGGGACTACTTTCAGCCAGACATTAATACACATGAAATGCTCTAATGAGGAGCAGGCCATTGCACATGATGGATTCAAAACAGTGCTAGTGTTTATTAAAACAAATGCAAAGTCCACCAAGCACTGCTGGACTTAACAGAAACACAACACAGACTTATACTAAATTTACATGTGTGAAGATTTTCACCCTTTACCTTGGCCTTCTCAGAGACATCACTGTAAAGGTTGATATTCAGCTTCTTAATGTTGGGAAAATACAGCTTGTTCTTCTTCTTCTGCTGCAGCTGGTACTGTGTTGACGTTTTCACAATGACCTGCAGCAGAGGGAATGCACTGTCACTGCGAGTTCCTGGAAAAATTCCTATTAATCCATTATGGTTGATCGAGGATGCCCTCAGTTTTCAGCACAGGTTCAGCAATCCTGCTACCACTGAACACCATGATGGTTGTGTAAAAAAATAAAAGCATCACTTGCAAAAGCAGATCGTTTTAATGATATGTTAAAAACACATTTGGGAACTACAAAGTGTTTTTATGTTAATGTTTCACCATTATTTACTGAGCCTGTAGAACATCCTGTGCTGCTAAGAGCATTATCAGACAAAATATGATTCTGAGAGCTTTCTTCTTGTGTTATGTATTCAAAGAGGCGCTTGCATTGAGTGGGCTGGTGCCAAGGTTTTAACCTGGGATGGTGGGCAAGGAGAGGTAAATATAGCACTCTCGGCATTGGGGTTTAAGTGAGGACAGGTAAGTATGCCCACATGAATTTAAATATTGTTTGTCGTAATCTGTTGGGCATTTTTGCAATGCTGTAATGCATGGTTCTGTTGCACCCAGTGTTCAACTTGGAAACAGTATTTTAGAAAACAGAAGTGGGCAGGCACAGAAAAAGAACAAGGTGGAGTACAATTTTACCTTTTCTGCAAAAGGTTGCTGGAGCTGGTTGACCTCCAGGGGTGTGATGAGGGGGATGTTATCAAAGCCATCGTCCGCAGATGGCTGCTTCTCCAGCTTATCGGACAGATTGCTGGCCAGCTTCACCATAGCTGCTTGTCTGTCTGAAAATGACCGGACGGATCTCGGAATCAGGGACAGATTTAGTCAGACTGAGTGTTTTTGTAACCAAATGTGATAGAGCTGCTTGAGGACCCTGCCAGGACACAAGAGGAAGTGAGAAGATAACAGTCTGATGAGGACTAATGGGCCAGGATAAGACAAATATACACTGCATCAAAAGAAGAAAGGAGCATGAAAATTAATTTTGAGTCATTTTAGCAGCGCAGCTGAAGATAAGGAAGTGTGTGTTGGTCTACTACTTTTGCTCAAAGCAAATTACAGCAATAATGACTGTACCGAGTGACATTATTTTATAAATATAAACATAATATATGCCACTGACTTTGCCAAAACAGCTATCAGATGCACTGCCATCACATCTGCTTCATAAAAACATGTAATCCTTGGCAATATCTTTAATTTGCATAGTGCCACGTTCAGGCCGCTTCTAATTTTTACAACTAAATTAAAAACTAACAAAATCAATGATATTGCCATAATGCAAAGCTGCACTTTGTGTTTAACATTAAATGCATGCTAAATTCTTGCTAAAACAGTGAATAATGCATTTGATAAATTTAAAAACACTGTTATTGTGAGCATAGCTTGCTGACATGCACAGAATAACAACCAGTGTTTGTTTAGAAGTTACGTATTCTGGCTAACACTATGTATACACGTATTAAATATTTTAAATTACTATTTCTTGGCGGGGAGCAGTGTAGACATTTTTACTCTTTCTGCTAAGCTACCCAACTGCCTATTTAACTAAATGTTCATAGTATATTCCTGGAATCATATTATAGCACTTGACAGAAAGCAATTTAGCAGATTTCAAGCTATTTCTTGACTAACTGCCTTTTAAAACTGTCGACACACGACACGAATGACTTTGATCATATTGTTACAGTCCGTTGTTGCATGGAAACCTTAGTTCCTGGCATTTATGGGCATGTTACTTTGGCATATACCACCCACCAACGCATTGTTGTAGATAAAGCACACTCCCCAACGGCAGCAACCTTCCCCAGCATGCCACACTGTAAAAACTGCTCAGTTTGAGTCTTTGATGAGAAACCCATCAAAGACTCATAACAACTCTCAATCTCGTCAAAGCACCTGCGGGGTGTGCCAAAATAAACCTCATCAACGGAAGTCACACTCAGTAACTCGTGGGACCCAAAGGATCTGCTGCTAATGTCCTGGTGCTAGACACAATATTAGGTTTGAATCTTGGGGCTGATCAGTGCGGTAATAGCTCGAGGACATACAGTATTTAAGTAACTCAGAGAAGCCAACTCTGTTTCCTGTTTATCCAGCCCAACAGTCTGGAGTAAACATATTTCATTATTACTCTGTATCTATGAATCTACTATCTATCCATCTCTTCCTCCAGCCTCTCACTTTTAATGTTTATAGCCAACATATACAAACTTTATTCTCTCAGTGCTGTTCTGCTCAGATAACTGTCTGATTTCTTTTTCTCCTCTGACAATGAACTAGATGTGGAGGGAAGAGGTGAAGAGCCACTTATCTCATTCACGCATTGCAACACAACACCTTCCCCCAGCAAAGGACGCCATTGGCCCACTGATGCCAGTGACTCACAATGATGATACACACCAGGAGGCAAAGAGCTAGAGTTTGTATGCTGCTGGAGAAATCCCCAGTGCTCAGGAAATGTGTTTTTGATGAAGGAGACAGAGGATCATTTACTAAAGCCTCTAGTCCGTCATCAAGTGGAAAATGCATATAAAAATATTTTTAACTATGTGACAGCCTTCTACCAAACATTCTCAGCATTTTGGAAAACAACAAAAACCATTTGGACGTTTAAAATCTTTGTTAGGTAAGATCTTGACTGACTCTAGGGTATTACTCAAGACTACAACACATATTTCTTGATGAGTGGGTGGTTATAATGTGGTCATCTGCGCTGACCGCCATTTTTCCTCCCCACGGTTGGAGTGAAGTGCGGGTGCGATGATTCATCCTGAATCTGTGATTAACAAATGAGTCGAGTGCTGCTGTCAAACATTCAGTGTTCCCACACTCTGACAGGAAAGGAGTCCAGAAATTGAAGGAGCTGCAAATGACATCCTACAAATTCACAACCACGGCTCGTTTCAATCATACATACAATTATACTGTAAAAGATTAATGATTACTTCACAGTTCTATCCATCACCTATATCTGACACACTGAAGGAGACTTGAAGCTGTCTAAAGGTGAATACATGCTGTGCTATGAATAGGTAGCAGAGTGTTTGCTACCTGCGCCTGTCAAGTTCTTCAGGGTTCACTGGTCATGCATATCTAAACTTACTGCATTGAAGACTGCTGCTGCAAGATACACAGGCTGTGTATGCAATAATCAGAGACCAGAAATATGGATTGATAAAACACATTTCTGTGCAGTTGTGTTTTGAATTATTGGGCTATTTAAACAAATATTGCAAACTTATATATTTTTATTTTGTTCTTCCACTGTTTATTTTCTACATTATTGTTTTTAATGAACTGCAGACTTAATTAATACCCATAGGAGACGAGGGCAATCACAGAATTTAAGTGTAGCCTCTTATATAATGTGGAGGTATAGGGGAAATTGCAACGCATGTCAGTAACACATACAGTCCCATGGAGCACTCAAATCAAGGTTTTATTGTTGTCCATTCATTCCCCAAAGAGGATGACAACCCCCCCAATATAAGCTACCTGCACTAAATCACTTAATTGGGCAACGCATATCTAATCGATATTAAATAATCATCCCCCAGCTACATAACCCGCAACCGATCAGGCTGTTGTTAAACCGCATTCACGTCCGTCTAATAAACACAAATAAACCGCTGCACCGTCAGAAACACTGAAGCAGAAGGAGGAATAAAAACTTACGGTGGTCTTGCGGGCTCTCCGGTTGCCTGTGGATGGGATCGGAGCTCACCGATGCTGAAGGGGTCTCGGTGTGAACGCAGGTTGCCGTGGTGATGTGAGATTCTCGGCAGGACTGCGCATGTAATTCAGCCTGGAGCGGCTCCGTCCTCCAGCAGAAACTGGCAGCTTAATGCGCGTCTCAGCGCGGCTCGCGAGGACCTCAGCTGATGTACGTGTGTGAGCCACATATTCATATGAGACTGTTTGTGATCGAAAGCGCCTCGTTTGTCTCTGAATTGAAAGACGGAGAGACCATTACTTCATCTTGGTTTCCAGGTTTGCGTACATTAACACAAGTGTTGGACTTCAGTGCAGTTTTGTGGTCCTTTTGAAGGATCTTGCACTTTTTACTTGATTACATTTAAGCTACTTGACACCTATAATTTCCGTTTAAGGTGCGCTTTACTTCAAGTCTCGTTATTTAGCATTTTTAATAAATGTAAACATATCTAATCAGTGCTTTACAAGCTGACATGTTCTATGTGAGGTGTCCACTAGAGGAGTTAGAATTGCTGATAACGACATTAATACGCTTTACATCTTCTCACAACTTAAATAAGTGTGTTTCAAACCAAGTGCTTAAAAAGTGCTACTTAGTGGGATTCAGACAGATTAAGATTTTACACTGGAAAAAAACCTACTTAAACCAACTTAAATGCAATTACACATTTAAAAAGAGCCCTATAAAGCAGTTCATATTTAAAATACGAACTGTAAAAGGGAACATTGTGCAAAACCAGTTTTATTGTTGATATTTTAGCACATTTTAGTACATTTTACCTCCATATTAATTGAGTGATTTTACTTTCATGTGAGTATTTTTAAACTGATGTATATGTTTAGTTAAATGTACATTTACCTGTAACTGGGCCTAAACTTTATAGCATCTTTGATCTTCAAAAGAATTGGAAGTAAAGGTCTTGAAAACATAACTTAGTAATGATGGGCAAAAGGTTAAAGATCTGCAGACATAGCCCAGTTGTCTCTGACCTACTAACACATATCCCATGACCCAGGTGACCTGCAGAGTCTTCAAAGGCATATTTAAGCTTTAGCTTATTTCTGTTTCTTTTTTCTTTTATTCTTTGTTGTTGTTGTTGTTTTTTATCAACTCTTGAATCAAATGTGTATTGCTGTGAGGGAGAGTCATTTAGAGGTGCTTACTGAGGTTTTTTGTTTTGTTTTGTTTTTTGATTGGTGCTTGGTCACCTAGTTTAATTCTGTCAGTAACTCTCAGTAAAGTCAAGCGGGGGGGAAAAGTATTTAATCATACATGTGTATGTGATGAGAGTGAAATAAGAAAGTGATGCATTAGTGGGAAGAAGAAGCCATGCTTGTCTGCAAATTTAGGTAAACCTTTTCATGGAAAGGGGACTCATGCTGTTTTCTTCTTTGGCTGTGTCTGACTGTATGAATTCATTACCTCTTAAAGGGAGCACTCGTCCAAAAGTGAGTGCTGAACCCCCATGCCCCCCTGCCAACCCATCAATTGGGTCTACATTTATTATTTTGACCTTTCCTTTCAGGCAGAGGGACATCAAAGTGGATCCTGGACTAGTTCCTCTATGAGGAGATGGAGGTGTCATCCTCACAGTGTGAGAGGCAGACTGTCGGCCTGCGCTGGTTTTGTTGTCAGTGTAGAAGATTCACAGAGTCTGGGTCAACATAATTAAAATGAGAATCATTTAGGATAAAGTCTATGGAGGAAAAAATGTGACAAACCAGGCGTGAAAAAAAAGGTAAAAAATTTCTATAGTTCTCTATTAATAAAAGTGATTCGATTTAAAGTGGCTCCAACTGGCAAATTGATTTAACATTTGTAGTTCGAAGAGAGGAGACTCCACAAAATCAAACGAATTCAAAATTGTATGACTCAGTTGCTGTAAATGCTCAAGGAATTTCAATGGGTTTCTACAATATAACAAAATCAGTAATTTTCATTTGTTAGTTTTTATTATAACAAATCTTAGGTTGAAAATCAGCAATAAATCCTACTTTAAAATTAATTTTGTTTTACAACTAGAGTGGAGCAACAACAACTAGAATTAATACTAATCATGCAAGTTTTCACATAATGTTAGCAGGAGTTTCTGACTTTTATAACTGGAACTGGGTGCTGAGATTTAAATTGTCAAAAACAAACAAAAACAATACCAACAAAAATCAAGCGTAACAAGAAGAATTACAAAAGTTAAAATGATCATTAGTAAATCCTTACATTTGGTATTTTTACAGCAGGCATGTGAAGATTTTTAAGAGGAAAATAAGAAATAAATATTGGGAAAGAAAGCGCAATAAGTTGGCAAACTTATTACTGATGTTGGTGTTCACCAGTGTTTCTTTCTTTTTCCATTGAATTCTTATAGCCATTAAAACTGCACGCAGCATGTAATGTTTCATATATCAGTATATATACATTTTTACTAATTAACATGCAGACACAATTCTCAGTGCTATGCACACTTTAGTTTTCTCCACCCTGACTGCTGATGTCCGCCCTTCACTGAAAACTCACCTTCCGAAACAAACATCGCTGCCTTCCCACAGAACCGTTAAATCTGTCCTTGCAGTCTTAAAATAGCCAATCTGTCTCTCTACTGCTTAAATTATGGTTCCTCCTCTGCAGTCACTTCCTGTCCTGTAGCAAAATCTTACTTACTTCACTGCACTATAAGCTAGTGTTACTTTTAGATGGACATGGGGACTTTTGTAACAGCCAACACAGAACTATGAATAACAGCATTAGTTAAATGCCTAAACAACAGTAACAGGACTGTTAAGTTGGTGCTTCTTTATCGTTGTTTAGAAATGAAGACCTTTCACATTTAAGACATTTTGTTATATTGAAATAGAAAGTGTAATCTGTTTAGAGTGTCAGTATTGTTGATACTGGAAATATTAGTGATAAATGAATAATTTGTACCGTAAGTGAAAATATATTTTCAAATATTTAATTTTTTACACTTTTTTTTCCCCAAGAATAGACAATAAATGTAATTATTGCCATATTCAAAGTTTTATAATAAAATAATAACAAATCGTTTAATAGTCTATGATCAGGAGATACTGCAAACTTATTATCAGGATATATAATAATAATATATTGTAATATATTGTAAAAAGAGGGAGCGAAAACAAAAGAACAACAAAAAAGTGTCATGATTTAAAATGCAATCTCCAAACGTATAAAAGCTAGTAAGACCAATGTCATGTTCTCTGTTCTTCCAACAGATATGTGCATTAAGTCGTCTAAGTTGTCAAACTGAACAATAATGACATTACTATAACTTAGTTTACATTTTGTGTTCTTACAACAGAAAAAAAAAGTATGTTCAGTATCATTTGCGAGAAGTAATCTCGGGGAGGACAGTGCAGTAAACTGTTAAGTTAATAGATGAGAGCAGTTTGGTTACAGATCATTTACCAACAGGGCCATCTAGTGTCAGAGTCGTCACCTCACAGTAAAGTAGAGGCAAAGACCAATGAGACAAAGACTGTTTGTTCTTTTTTTTTTAAGCACCGATAAATCAAACAAAATGAGCCCCAGCAGTTTACGCACTCGGTAAGTACAGTATGATGTATTACTGAGACAGTTGGTGTTCATTATCAACAGATGGCAGCATCACTTTAGTGACAGAAATGATCTGACTGATGCGACAAAGTCTTTGCTCTAAACTGTAAAATTCAGCGAGATGTAAACTCTCTTTTGGAGCAATAATTCAGACAGCAGTTGTTCACTTTTGAACAACAATTTATCATCCTCAAATTAATCTTACAGATTTACTTTATTTTACCAGACTTTTAAAAAATGATGCCCATCATAGCTGTCCTTTTAAGCTATTCTTCTGTAAATTTTTAAGTTATTAATTAAACCACATATGTTCTTTAAGCTGAACTGACCATTTAGAATATACTTCTTTGTGAGAACACACTAGTTTTTAACAACGGAAATATTTTTCAAAGCACTAGGGCATCGAGGTACTTTTCTTTTCAAGACATCACAGCTCTATGTCAGTCTGATAAAATGCTGTTAAATCAGATAATAACTTACTGTTTCAAATGAGATCAAAGAAGGCTAAAGTCTAAAGAAGTAAAACAAATTCAATTAGAATTCGCCTTATGTTGTTTGAACCATTTTCAGTTTTCATGCAGATGTGGAAAATTCACAAAAGGTGTAACAGCGATTTAACCATTTCTAAGCAAAGGCTTGGTGCTGTTAGGCAAAGCAAAACTTTATTGAGAGTTCTTAAAACCCTTTGCAGTCACTCACTGTGCTTTAAAACATTCATATAAGACACATGTTTAATGTCTAATCATGTTTATTTAAAACATGAAACTTAGTGTAAATTTATCCCCCAAAATGTGTGCTTTTAATTTATTTTAATTTACTCATTTACTCAGCTCATTGATCAACACAAAAATGAACCAGATCAGTAGTTTTTTTTTCTAATTTCTTTGCCCCTGCAAAGCTCTTTAAAATTCCTGTAACCCCATAATTAGCATAACATGACATTTTTAATGGTATGTTAAAGCGATTTAGCTGCTGACACCCCCGGCAGGATCCTATCCCAGCTACCACAGGGTGAGACAACCTGGACAGGTCACCAGGCTGACGCAGGGCCATCACAGAGAGACAGACAACCATCATTCACACTCACTTTAATACCTATGGGCAAAACCACCAGTTAACCTATCCCCACTAACTGCATGTCTTTGGACTGTGGGAGGAACCCGGAGTAACCAGAGAGAATCTGCAGAGAACCCACGCAACATCTACACAGAAAGGCCCTGGATTTAAACTTAGGAGCATTGTCCTGTGAGGCAACAGTGCTAACCACCGCACCACCATGCTGCCCTAAAATATAAGATGTACAACATAATACACTATACACACATGCCCATAATATTAAGCATTTGTGGTTTCTCAAGAAAAACATTCACTTTTTCACTTCCGCATGATGCTTTCAAATTGACCAATAGATATATGTTTAAATCTAGGTTCTGTAATTTATTCCATGTCCAAGGTGCATAGTAAGAAAACATTTTTTTCTCATCTGTCTTTTAAGCCAGACTTTCTTTGGTTTATGGATTATGTATTTAAAGGATGTATCAGAAAGATAAGAAATGCAGTAATAGAAGTGTCAGTGTATGTAAATACTAAAATAGTAATGAAAACAACTTGTGACAAGAATCCTGCTTAAACATCCATAAATGCACTTTCACTGTAAACTATGATGGCTACAATAAATAAACACGTCTGCATCAGTGAAAGGTTCAATATGGTAAGTTATTTAATTAAAGTATTTGATACACCTTTAGACATATTATAGAAGTTAGTACTAGGAGAGTATTAGAAGTACATGAACTGTATTTTTCCCTTTATGTATGAGACACAAGTCATTGTTTCCTCATCGGCTCCAACAAAGAAAAACACACGTGAAAGTTGTTGGGTGTGTTGTGTGCCAGAGGGACAAGTTTACTCCTTGTAGACCTTGTGTGTCTGATGTCCCATTAAACCTCAAGTGAATTTAAGGCAAAGGTGTTAATAAACAAACTTTAACAAAAACACATGATGCAACCAAATGTCACATGAATGCACAGTGCCTGAATTAAGGAGTCAAATAAGTGATTAAACAGGAACTAATGTCATACATAATATGATAGACATAAAAAATATAGAATTACTTAAGTAGAAATGAGTAAAAACAAAATTTAGGCGATTATAGAGAATTAATTGCATTATTACACTTCAAGTGATCAGGACCAGTGCATGACAAGCTGTGAGCTAAAACTGAGACTGAAGTTTCTAGGACTAAAATTGATGGCATTTTCCACAGGAATAGAGAGTTTTGTTATATTTTACAATCAGCGTTTCCCATTAGCTCAATGCCTTACCTAACAGAAAAATTATACATAATTATAATGGCAACCAAGAGAAGCTGCATCATAGAAAGGGATCAAGGGATTACAGATGACTCCATATAATAGTAAAGGGGGGGTCATAATACTGATGCTTTAATGCAAATGACAATAGCACCAATACATTCTGATACTATAATAGCATATTTCACTCCACAGACTAATAATGGCTTTGTATCATTCATTTATCCCAGTCAGTTATGACAGTGTCACAGTGTGCCAGTATACAGAAGACCAAAAATCAAATCCAGCTATCTTTACTCTTAGTTTTGTGGTTTTATTAATGAATAGTTTATGTGTAAAATGTCTATTCGAACAGTTACTGAGGCCTACAACCACATACAGACATACAACCACAGGGCTGAAGTAAACAGAACTTTTCCTAACAAAACTAATACAGTCCGTTTAAGTTTCCATAAAGCTCATGTTGCACGGTTCCCTGCCTAAATAAAGAGACAAAGAAACAAAAGTTGAGGCTTCTGCAGTCTATCTTAATAATAATAATACCATCCAGGTAGAGACATGAGAATTTCATATCTTCAGTACATAATATTGTTAAATGAATCCAATCGAGATGAGGCCCCAAAACAGTATCGAATGGCACTCATCTTCAAGCCCTCGGGCAGCACTGCATTAAACACAGATGTGTTTCTATAGAAAAACCTTGTAAAACTTTACAATGCAAAGAAAAAAAAGGTATAAACAAGATCCAGAAACACTACAGCATGTCTCAGTGAAAAAAGTCCTAGTGCTAATCTGGCTTGTCTGCAGTCCAGATCAGGCACCCACTGAAAATACTGAGTGAATTATAAAGCAAAAAATACAAAAAAGGCCATCATCTCTCATGGACCTTAAAACAATACAAATTAAAAATGTGAGAGCATCGTTGTTTTGGGTCTGCTCCAGATATGAAGTGGTGCAGACAGGATTCCAAGACTTTGTGGAAAGCCTGGCAACCCAGTCTGTGCTCCCATAACTGTTCAGTGTAGCTAAGGTCAGGTGCTGCAAGGAAAAGCCCACAAAAGTCAGCATTTAGACATCTTTGCTCTTCATGTAGTTCTTGTGTAACTTTGAGGTTTGTTTGTGCTCATTTGCTGTTGCTGCGTGATTCTGTTTCTGCAAAGTTTCCAATTGAAGAAGGAGAGCTCCTTCTTATTTAGCTGATTGGTATCAAAACAGCCGCAGACCTTAAAATTCACACCTCCAAGTTTAACTGCTCTATTATTAACCTCTACCCTTCATCATCTTCCATAACACTGATCTAATGCCACAAACCTTAAACTTGGATTCATCTCCACCACTTTTTCCCATAATGACTGTTGAAAGTATTTGACCTACCGGCATCCTCTGAAAAGTTTGCTGCAGACAAAATTTCATATAGTGATCTTCTGACACGCTAAGAAATATCTTCTTTCCCAATAATAAATAAACAGCAAATTTACAAGGCTCTAATGACTAGATCAAAGACATTTGACTTTAATCTAAAAACCACTTTAGTGGAAGAAATTCAACTCAAGGAAATATAACCTGTCGTACAAACACGTAACCAAGGTCAGTGTTGCCAATATGCTCACACTGCTAACCTAGAAATAGATACTTGAATCAGTAAATGATTTGAGTGACTTGGGGAAAAAAACCTATGAAATTCATGGAGGGATGAATCTAGTTGTTTGATTATTAGATTTATTTTTATTTCTAGTTATCCCCCTGAAACACTGATTCCTCACATGGGATATATATCATAAAAATGTTTTAAATGTATTAAATAATGTTGCCTTTATTGTGTTAAGCTGTAAATAATAACCCAATGTCTGCACACGAGGATGTCCTTTTGTAGTATGGAAAAATTAAGTAACAAAGTAATGACTTTCTATTTAAAGATGATGCTTGCTTTTTGATTAATCTGAAATACTTGGAAAAAATGTCAAATGCATCTTAAACAGGAGCTCAAGTCTCACAACGTCAAACACTGTCAAAACAGACACATCTGTCAGCAGTGAAGGATGGGACTGCTGACTTATGAATGCTTTGGCTTTACACTTTAATCTGCTTTGAAACTACTTCACAGAACTTAGAAACTTGAATCTTGCATCATACAAATGGGTGATGAAAGGGGGGAGAGAGAAGAAAGGAGCAAGCTGGAAAAAACAAGAGAGGAGTATAGATGAGGAGGAAGAAGAGAGAGGGGGAAGAGAACAGTAGGAGAGAATCGGGGGGGGGGGGGGGGGGGCAGGGGACTACTTAGCAGACAGTGATGAAAAGGTTGACTCTGGAGTTGGAAGGGGGGAGTGTCATCAGAGATAAATAAGCTGTACAATGTCTCACAGGGTCAGCAGGTTGCTTGAACTCAGCAGGTCCTCCTTTCTTTATACTGGATGATGGACAGGCAGGACAGAATTGAACTCTGCTACCCTGAGCTTGCGAATCTGTCTTGCAGGGGCTTAACACGTCCTCAGCCTGAGGCTGTCCTCCTCTATACACTGTTCTTGTCTATCTCTGTGCTAACTGTAGCTCTGAATGTGCTGGTTATCATATCCATCTCTCATTTCAGGCAGCTCCACATGCCCACCAATGTCCTCCTGCTCTCTCTGGCCATCTCAGACCTCTTGGTCGGGCTGCTTGTGATGCCGGTGGAAGCAATGCGGTTTATAGAAACCTGCTGGCTGCTGGGAGATCTCATGTGTGCTTTTACTTACATTATCGGTTTCACTCTCACCTCAGCCTCTGTGGGCAACATGGTGCTCATATCAATTGATCGCTACGTAGCTATTTGTTATCCTCTGCAGTACCCCACTAAAATAACTCACAGCAGAGTGGAGCTGTCTGTGACTCTGTGCTGGGCCTGTTCGCTCCTCTACAACGGGATGATCTTAAAGGAGCATCTCAGGCAGCCAAACAGGCATAACACCTGTCACGGTCAGTGTTTGGTGGTGATTAACTATGTCTCTGGAGCAATCGACCTTGTCTTTACTTTCATCGGCCCTTGCTCAGTCATTATCATTCTGTACATGAGAGTATTTGTTGTAGCGGTGTCTCAGGCTCATGCCATGCGGTCTCATATTACAGCTGCTGCAGCTGGTACAGTAAAAATCACCGCAAAGAAATCAGAGAAAAAGGCAGCCAGGACTCTTGGCGTTGTGATATTTGTGTTTTTGATGAGTTTCTGTCCGTATTACTATCCCTCTCTTGCAGGGCAGGACATTTCAAACAGTGCTTCATCTTGGGCTATTGTTTCCTGGATGCTGTACTTCAATTCTTGTCTGAATCCACTGATATATGCTTTTTTCTACCCGTGGTTTAGAAAAGCTATCTGGTTCATTGTCTCCCTGAAGATACTAGAGAAGGGCTCCTCTCAGGCAAATATACTTTAAAATAGCAAATTTATCCTGAACCAAATCAGTCTGTATGAGAGAATGAAACTGCTGATTATTATATGTGGCAGTAGCATAATGGTTTTTAATTATAGACTTATTCAATGAATCAAAGAACATCTGTCACAAAGTCTTATTTCATATGACCCACTGTCTCTAACAAGTATTGTATCCTGTCAGAACTGGAACATATAAGTCATGTATCAATGCATAATGGCAAAAAAGATTTACCCTCCTTACTGCATGAAATCAACAATAATAATTATAATGACTCAGAATCTTTCAGGCTTTTTACTACAGGACTTGTATTTATTCTGTTTAGATTTTTAAGTACTGTGCTCCTTATTACATTATTTTTATTCATTGAGCTTCCCTTTTTAACTTTCAAATTGCTGCTTCATTTCTTTGTGTATTTTTTATATTTCTTGCCATATTGTTCACTGCCCCAAAATTTAAAGGAGCACTTAAAAAACACACAAGATCGTGATGAAACATTTAAATTAAAAATCATTACTGAAATGTATTATGTAATTTGTTGGGGACAAGATAAAGTAACAATGGTTATTGTTGTTTCTTACATCTTTCAGTTTAACAGTTTGTATGCTACAGACTTAAAAAGGGGGTTTAGGAAAGTTGATAAAGGTTTGAAAGAAAGACATCGCCTTAATTTCCTCTCAACCACTGAGCAGCCACTGATCAGTGAAAACTTTCTTATTGTGAACACAGTGAGACACATTTTAAGATGGATTTATGTCATTATCTTCAGCAAATCAGATACTCGTGTATGTTGTACAGCAAAACTAATTTTCAAATCTCCATCACATGTTAGTTAAAATGGGCTATTACTGTAAAATCTTTTATGTCTTAGAATGACATTATTCTCTTAACTTATCTTCTAGTGGAACAGAAAATGTGAATATATATCTAGACAGAAAAAAAATGTTCACAATGAGAAACTTGTTTTGTTTGAGGGGCGGGGGTAGATATTTGTAAAATGCAATACAAATACTACAGTATTGAAACAATCTTTTATTTTGTATGTATAAAAGCAAAAACAATAAAGACATTTATATTATATTAATAAACCATTAAGAAAGACTATTGATGAAGCCTTCATCTCCTGGATTGTGAATGAGGACGTTTCACTTCTGTAATAAAAAGAACAAAGAACATGAGTTTGTTATGTTGTTCTATTCACCTTCCATTTGAATATATGTTTAAATGAATTATAAAACGGCAATCACACATCTTTTTTGCACTCTGTGGTGGGGCGTGGTCTGCGGTGCCGTGCAGGGAGGCCAGACACACCTGCACGGCATCCTTAATCACGCCCGCCTAGTTAAAAACATAGGGACTCAGGGGTTTGGGGGTGTTGTGGTGAGATGTAAATAAAGATGGCTCCGAATGATACTCCGTGGTCCCGCCGTGCCTTATTTACGCCACATTGGTGCCAAAACCCAGGAGGCAGCACGGCGGGTCCGTATCGGAGCTAGGGAATGGAGGAGCTGGCCCAGAGGGTGGCCGAAATGGCGGCCGCCCAGCGGGAGCAGGCGGCGGAGGTGCGTCGCCAGCAGGAAGAGCTGCAGGACCAGTCCGAGCGCCACCGGGAAAGGATTGGGGAGCTGGCGGCACTGCTCTGGGCCTGGGCGCCACCCCCACAGGTGTGTCCCGAGGACAGTGAAGCGGTGGAGGAGCCACGTGAGGCACCTCAGCAGCCGTGCAGGGAGGGCGGACGCACCTGCACGGCATCCTTAATCATGCCCGCCTAGTTAAAAACACGGGGACTCAGGGGTTTGGGGGTGTTGTGGTGAGATGTAAATAAAGATGGCTCCGAATGATACTCCGTGGTCCCGCTGTGCCTTATTCACGCCACACACTCATTTCTATTTTTATCATTCACAGTTCCAGTTGAAGCCGATCAAATGTGCACCAAAGTTTGGGAGTCTCTAACTACTGGAGGTCTAATGTGTCCAGAAACAGCATTTGAGAATAAACAACATATACCAGGGATTTCATGTGGCCAGAAGTCATCACAAGAAGGACAACGTGGCTCCGATTTGCCTTTGAAGTATCTGGCCACACATGGGTTGTGTATTTTTATGCCACATGTAGGATTCTCACAGATTTGGCACTGAAAAAACAAGAGAGACAAAAAAATAATAATTCAGATCAAATACTGTAAGCAAACAAATAATGCTGATGACACATTACAGTAACTGGTCATTTTTTGGATACATTTAACACATATCAGGTTGGACTATCCTTTATCTTAAATGTTTCTCAATTAAAAACATTCCTCAAAGATTTTGGTCCATACTGGCCCCAGATGATTCACTTATGTGGGCTGCATCTTCATTATGCTAGTCTCTATTTCCACTGGTTCTGGTGTGGTAGAGGCCACTTAAATACTGTGAACTCATTAGCACAGTAAAGAAACTGGTCTTATGCTCTTTGTGGTGTGTTATTCAGTCAAAAATGCCCATTAGCCGATTAAAACACTTGCCATTAAAGGAGGAATACAGGAATACAACATGAGTCAACAGGCTGTGGTGTTTAAGTGGTGCTCAGATTACACTAAGAGGCCTAAAGTGTACTCCATTACATCAGTCATGTGCCTACCACCAACAAGGCAGGGTGGAGCCATGCTTTTATGCTTTTAATCTCAAATTATGTTCCAATCATCTGAAACTCATCAGACCAGACAATGTTTTTCCAATCTTACATGGTTCTGGAGTACACTGGTTTTCTGCTGCTGTGGCCAACCTATCCTACATGTTTTGCAGTCAGAGATGCTCATATCTATAACGTGGTTATAATTACTGGGTGATTGTATTACTGTTTCTATCAGCTAGAACCATTCTGACATTATTCTTTGAGCTCTTTGAGCATCAACAAGACAACGTCAATTAGTTAGCACTCACACGATGGCTTTCTTCTTTCCCTGAGCATTCTCTATAAACTCTAAAAAATGTTTTATGTGAAAACCATTTCTGAAATATTCAAATAAACAATGCCACATTTAAAGAGACCTCAGTCCCCGTCCTTCTCCAGCTGACACTTGGGATTTCAGCACGTTTATATGAGTTTCTGCAATTTGGATGGCTGATTAGATATGCTTTATCAAGCAGTTGTGTCCAATACGGTAGGCGGTCAACATTACAGATGATATTTACTTCAATTCTCTCTCAAGATCAATTTTCTCAACAGCAAATGAATATAATATAAACAATAATTTGTAGTAATTGTAATATAAATTATAAATTGTATATGCATGCTAGTCATCTTCATTGTTCGTTTTAAAAATAAAAATTTATATTTTTAAAGTTGAGGTAATATAACCACACCAACCTAATGTTTACAGTTTACAGTGATCATCAGTGCCTAAATTCAAGCGGGTACGAGGGTGATATTACTAAGTGTAAAAAGGGAAACATTTACCTGGAAAGCGATGTTACGACAGATGTGGCACACTTTGATATGGTCTTGATACATTGTGCGAATATAAGGCTCCATCTCTATGATACACCGGGTGGACAAGGTGTATTCGCCCCGTTTCTAGGGTAACAAATAGCACGCAAGTTAAAATGATACTAGCATACTGAAACACATACCCAAAATGTTATTATTATTATTATATTTTTGTTATCATTGAAACAAAGAAATCTTGTTTTGTAAGCTGTAAATGAGAAGGATTGTCTAAATAAACGTTATTTTATTTGTATAATAAAGCCTATAATAATAAACCATAATTAATGACATTTTACGCCTTATTAATAAAGGAAGCAGTATGGGAATGATAAACATAAATGGAGTAATTATATTTGACCTTAATAAGCTGTATGACCTCCTCCTGCTGCATTCCCATTTTAAATATGGTTAATAGGAAGGCAAGTACTTGAAGAAGTACTTCAAGTATCTTGGTGTCCACATCTCCTCAGACCTGACATGGGCTGCCCACATTCAGGTCCAGACCAAAAAGGCTAGGCAGCGCCTGTATCACCTACGACAACTGAGGAAGTTCAGGGTCTCTCCAAAGATCCTCAGGATTTTCTATACAGGCGCTGTGGAGAGCATCCTCACACAGAACATGACATCGTGGTTCGGGAACAGCTGTGTGAAGGACCAAAAAGCTCTCCAGAGAGTGATCCGTACAGCAGAATGCAGCTGCAGGATTGCTCTCCCCCCGCTTCAGGACACCTACACCAGGAGATGCCGGACTAGAGCAGCGCAGATACTGAAGGACCCGTCCCATCCTGGCAACAAACTGTTCCAACTTCTGCAATCTGGTAGAAGGTTCCGCATCTTCCGGGCAAGGACAGAGAGACTCAAGAGGAGCTTCTATCCCCAAGCCATCCGTGCCCTAAACACACACACCCGCCCTCTCACATCATCTATAATTGACTGAGACAGGACTCTCTTCCAGACACTCTAAACCAAGGCACAATGTACATTTCAATTCCTTTAATTTTAAATATGTTTATATTGTCTATCCTGTAAAATAGTCAGATGTCTATTCATATTAATGTACAGAATTCACCTGCTTGCTGCTACTACTGCACATTCACCCAGTGTATATACTATATGTCTGTATATATATATATATATAATGTTCTTCCTCTACACCCCCCCCCCCCCCCCCCAATTTTTGCACATGTCGAGGAGTGTGTCAGGCTACATTTCACTGTGTGTTATACTTGTATAACTATGCATGTGACAAATAAAGAACCTTGAACTTGAACTGAAATCATTTTAATAATCCGTTCACAAAAAAGAGGAAGTAGTTTGTGGGAAATAAATAATCAGAATTGTGAAATCCTACTAGAGACGGTGTATTTTACCTCACTGAGCCATTTGTCGTGCACTAATCGGCTCAACAGGTGCTCCGTTTCGCTCTTCTTCATCTTTCTGGTGGTCATGGAGTCTGTGCTGTTCAGAATATCAGTAGAGGAAGCCTTGCCATTCTCAGAGCACACGATGAGGTCCAACTGAATGAACACAATTCAAGTTGATCATAACATTAGTTTTACTACAAGCCACATTCACCCATTCACACACATTCATACCATTTCTTCTGTGTCTTTAACATGATATGTTTAGGAATTCCTGATGTAGCAAATATGATACAAAACTTCTTTAAACTTCTTTCTCAACACTCCATTTTCCAAAATTTTGAATTTTCATGGTTTGGGCTTTACAGGGTTAACGACTGCCAATTTAACACACACCAGAATTTGGGGTTCAATACTCTTGTCCAAGGAAACTAACATATGGACAGGAATCACAACCCCAGTCTTCTAAATGGTTGATGTTCTACCTCAAGAGCCACAGTCACACAAATCTGTGTGCAGTAATCTATTCATGACTTCCTACATGATCTTTTGAACAAAAAAATAATGTTGACCACTGTTTATGGATAATGTCACTGATTAGACTGTTACACTGAACTGCAACCTACAAGTTATTAGAGGTGGGAATCACCACACATCCCACGATACGATATTATCACAATACTTAATGCACGATTCGATATTATTGCAATTTTTTTTAAATATTTTGCGATATTCAGATTCTGTACATAAAGGTAAATTTTTATCAATATTCATTTTATCTAATATCAAAGTCTCACACTCAGTCTTTCTCTCATTTCAGTCAGTTTTATTGTTGACAAACTGAACGATTTGTATTACAGTCTAGTCCAACTTAACTGAATGCAACCATCTGGTACAATTATAGCTATTCTGAACTATGCAATTTATGAAAACTATGCAGCCCCTTCAGCAACTGAAGAATTTGAAAGTAAATTAAAACAAAATATAATTTTACATTAAATAAAAAAGTTTTAAACTTAATTAAAATAAAACATGTCTTAAATTAAAATAAGTAAACTGTTATGTTTATTGCTGCCAAAAAAAAGTTAAACACATTTGGACAGTGAAGGAATGTCAGGATTCTTGCTCAGAAAAAGGATCAACATGCTCTGAAGCCAGAGCATGTTCCAGTCCACAAAAACTTTTTTTGTAACAAAATATCGATTTCTGCTGTCCCTGTATCGATACATTATTAGCAAACAAAATATCACGATACTACACAGTATCGATTTTTTCCCCCACCCCTACAAGTTATGTTGTTTCAGGGTTTTACATCAATATACCACCAGAGACTTAAAACCCCACCCCAACAAATACCAAAATTTATAGTGGAGGCATCTATAACATGTTGTTTTGCTGTGAATTTAACTCACTGTTTTCCTGAAGAGCTCAAGTTCATTGTCGGCATAATCTGACGACATCCTGGTGATGTCAGTTTCAGCCATGTTCACCTGGATGGGATTAAAGTTAAACTTTAATTAATAATGTATTTCCTTTAATATGATCCTTAAACATGTAAAGTCTTTGCAGCTTGGACACATACTAAACAACAGCCCGACAAGGCAGACCCAATACAAGCATTAAATCACTAACCAAGGCATAGTACTGCAGACCGTTATTTTCAGACATCCCTTTCCTAATCTGCATGAACATTGGCTGCAGTCTTGAGTTGATAGTATCAATAAAATCTTCCAGCTTGTCGGGTGCATACTGTGCTGCAGAAAAAAAACAAAAACAACAATGTTTGTTAGTCTCCTACAAAAACAAAACAAAACAAGACACATTGTGGTTCTGGTGTCATAATGTGCACATTAAAGGTTGGTGATATAATCTCAAAATTGTATCACAGTATTTAAAGGGAAGTTGTGACAATATTTCTGATGATATAATGGACAATGGACAATATGAAATGGCACAGCCCTAGTGCATACACACACAAAAATATTTTATAATGTCTATATGTTTGGGGAGGGTTGGGCTGAAGGATTTTAATTGGAACATATATACCATCATCTTATTGTACTTCTATCCCAAAATTTGTATTTTACAACTTATTTAATAATTTATATAGCTGCACAGGGTCTGCAGACAGAAATTAGTTAGTAGCTAATTTTGGTACAAGGCGTCTTGTAACACTGCCTTCAAGTGTAATGAGGTTGCTTTTTTGTGTAACAGTAAATCAATAGTAACAGTCTCTTAGTGTAAGAAAATAAGAAATTATTTATTAATAATTAATAAGGGGGTGATACTACTTTTTGTTGCCCTACTTTACACTAGTCTCCAGATACACTATGAGGTGCATTTTGAATTTTCATTCAATTGTTGTTCACATGTATAGGAATTTACTTACTGTGGTGCGTTTCACAGCAGTATTGATAAAGAGCCTTTGCAGCTTGCTCATCGATTACTCCACTGACCATCATGGTCTGAAGAAACCTTCGATGGCTTTCTCCCATCTGTCGTGACATGTCTGTGGGTACAGACAGGTGGTCTTTATATATATAGTTAAATATCTGTAAATCAGACAAAAAAGATGATCATCCCACAACACTTTTGTGCTGGCTAAACGTAAATAATAAACAAATAGATAAATAAGAATGTGATGAAAAAGTGACACTTACTATTTCACTGACACAAAAAGAAGTTATAAAACATCTAAAAGGCACATGTAGACATCTATAAAAACAAACAAACAACAACAAAACATAGCAAACTAAATAAGACCAGCGTCCGATCCGACGTTCTGCCAAATTGTTATTCAAACCAAATTCACGGTACTTTCGTATTTCTGTTATAAAGTGTATAAAAAGTGAAATAAGCACTTTCTCTGAGGACTGTTAGCAGATGTTCTTTAAGTTAAAATGCTACAACTATTCCCTCCTGCAAACTCAACAATAGCATCATTTCTGAAAGTTTCCTCGTCTTTGCCGAACGGCTAACTTACGCTAAAACTACTGATGCTAGCTTTTAGCATCAACTATATAAATATTGTAACTATGACTGAATCTTTTTAGAAAGGTTACGCTAGGTAACGTTACAGCCAGACATTTTTGCCAACTTTAACTTAACTATCTGCTGTCTTTTGTCAATCAACGGTTATTGCTAATGGACCCGGTTATTTGCTTGTCCAGTTCTGCAGTTGCTCTAATGTTTAAAAAAAAAAAAAAGTAATTCTTTCCAGTTTCATTTAAACATGTTTACCTACTCACCCCCTACCGCTCGCGCCTTCCGTCTTTTCCTCCGGGTTCTCTTCGTCTTTGTAGGTTTTTGTGGTGAATCACTGCCACCTGCTGCTGTGGAGGAACTACTGCGGGACGCCATCCCTGCCACCTCTGTTCATTCAAGCCTGCAGACCTGTTTTTTAGAGCTGTCACAATATCAGTGACCAAATTAACATTACTAAAATTATTCCCTTTACTTTTACAATAGCAATACATAACATGTTAAATGTTAAAAACCTCTAAGTTTGAAATATTATAAAAGTGGCAGCTCCACATAAAATTCTTAATGAATAGATTTAGTATATGGTACATACACATAAGAAAAGCCAGATACACAAAATAATTAATACAGAGACAAACCACATTCATTGAAAAGCAGGAGCTACTGCTAAATAAAGTAACAGCTAAATAAAAAGCAGACTATTAGTGTTTTAGCTCAGACTTACCTCCTCTGACTGGCACCTCTTTCCTAGTCTCTCCCTTTTCTTTCATTCATTTTTTTAATCTAATCGACGTGTTTTAACGTTACCAGGTTGCCATGTCGACAGAGAAATTGCATCTTTGACGTATGCACTTGGGTGCCATGGAAACTGCAGAGAGAACAGAGTCTGTGGTGGTAATCTGTTTACTGATGAAGATGATGTCCACAGCAGGCAAAAGCAACCCACAGGCCAGTGATACCAAACAAAGCAACAAAAAGATTCATGTTATATAAAAGAATGAATAAAAAGAAAAACTGTGTCTCGTTTCATACAGATAATAATGTAAGCAAATTTTCTAATGGTGAAAGTGCATATTGGTACTGAGCGTTAATGTTTTGCGTGTACAGTACTGCACGTCACCACAATATATACGGTAGCAGTGTTGTGCTTTATTTTAATGCCATGAAAAAATTACACCGTATAATCTTTAGTGTAAATTGAATTTTATAAAGTATAGAGTTATACAAGGCTGGCTCAGGTTACCCTGAATCCTTCTTTAGTCACACCACCATAGGATTAGGCTGCTGAGGGCTTCCTACAGAGCACTGAGTGTTTCTTCTTCACTCACCCTTCACTCTCTGAGCTTACACACCACTCTGGATTTAATCATTATTTATTATTACTTGGCTCTCTTCCAGAGTGTGTTTTTTTGTCCCGTCTTCCTCCCATCACCCGCAACTCGTCACGACAGATAGCTGCCTCTTCCTGAGCCTGGTTCTGCTAAAGGTGTCTTCCTGTTCATAACAAGTTTTTCCTTCCCAGTATTGCCAAGAGGCTGTTCACTTAGTGATAATTTGATTGTTGGGGATTTCTCTGTATGTTCATTGAACAAATTCCACATCATGGTCAGGCACCTTATTGACATCATGCAGCCCAAGGATACCCTGAGAACCTCTGGCTTTCAGGCAATGCTGGCATGTTAAAAAGAATGTGATCACAGAATTTATTCTAAATGCTTTATTACTCTAACAAATTAAATAAGAACATATAATACAAGGTGTCTCGAGTGTTTGATTACAATATAGCCTATTATTAACATTATTTAAATACAGTATCCAATGTCATTGAGTTTTACTGCAGCATTTAAACTAATATTCCTCAACATTATCCCACATCTTCTGAGGCTTTTCAGCAGAAATTTCAAGTTTGAGGTTTCAGGTGTCAGAAAACAGTTTCTCAGGCGATCATAACTGTGCATATAAGGAAAAAGTGGTGGTCAGTATGTTTACATCAAGAATTTTTTTTTTAAATCAATGTAAAAAGCAAAAGAGGGACTGAAGTATTCAGATTTGAGTTAATGTAGTTTAACCTGCCCTCTGAGTGGAAAAATATTTGCTTTCAGTGCTAAAAACAAGAACCACAAATGCTAATCGTGTTAGCATTGGTTTCAACACGTGACCCTCAATAAGCAGAATTACAATACAGGAACTAACAACTGAAACAGCTCTTACAGTATGTTATGTGGTCTGCTTGGTTCACGTTAACTTTGAATTGGAAACAAATGTATTACAACTTACAGTACATAAATTGAGGGATTATCAGAGTACTGATAGAAAATCTGAAACCTTAACTATGAATGTTTATGTAATGATATTCAGGCTGTGTTTAGGATTTCCTCAAACTGACAGCTTGATTAACAATCAACCACTTTCCACTTTGAAAACACAGTTTACATTTTAACAGCCCAATTAAATGTCTCCTGACCGAACTGTTGAGTCCTTGCTTCTTTTCTTTGTTTTACTCACTGACAGTCATGGCTGTCTTGGACAAATTATCGCTGAAAGTGCACTGGCTGCACAACATCTCCGTAAAGTGTAATGGGATGATTAAGCAAGGACTGATCTCAGAGATGTATGGTACAGACACCAATATTTCAGAATAACTTTTTAAGTGATACTAACTAGCCCACAGCAAAGAAAATGGAAGATTAGGGGCACTGTACTACACAACTTGTACTTTCTTCCAAATTTCTTCACATCTCCAACCTTCCTGATTAAGAACAGGCAAGATTTTATGAGCAACGTGACATAAATCTAAAGAGAAAACAAAGCTTGTTGTAATCACTGCCATGTCAAAACTGGAAAAAAAAGTGCAATAAAATTATCCACAATGTGATGAATCCATAGTAATGTGTCTGGAGCATCTAGGCATGTGCCACTCATCCTCCAAGGTTTGGCCTTCTGTGGTGACTCAACGTTACTCTCACAAGATCCAACTTTAACTGCTTTTTTGTGTTTTGCTTTGTTTTGTTGTGTTGTTTGTTGTTTTTTAAGCTTGGATCAGGACACCATAGGCTTCTTGTTTTAGCCCAGCATTGCAATCAAAATCTTCATGTTTCTCCAAACTGATGAGTGCCCAGTGTGCTTTTCGGCCCCTGTAATACCTTTTTCCTTTTACTTGGCAGCAGTTGGCTGAGAAACACTGAATCTGAGGACCAAAGAAATGGTGAGAGAAGCAGAATGAATAAATGAGAATAAAAAATACAATTTCCTTTTTTTTCCCTTTCCAAAAAAAAAGAGGAAAGGTTATTACAGTCATTGTAAAAGCAGACATGTGACTGCAATGCGACTAAGTAATGTGTGCTGTGCTGTGATTCTTCTACCTTGTGATCTAGTGACTGGTAGGAAACGGGCCATGTGTGTTGATGGACTGTTGCAGCTTCTCTTCTTTGGCTCTTCTGCTGTGGCAAAGCTGGAAAACAAAACCAAAGTCATCTGAAGTTTCCCCTTAAAATGTTAAGTGCAGTACTTCCTATAACATTCACACCTAACAATAATTTACAATAAATTACAATAGAGCCAAATGCAGTAAATATGGCACAAATTAAAACTATAATTTTTTAAAAAGTGTCAGGAGGTTCAATAAAACCTCTATTTTTAAACAATTAAAAATCTCTGTCAATTATTTCATGGTTCAGTTTTTAAAAGGTTAAAAAAAGCCAACACGTAACCCTAGAACAGCCACGCGGCATCATTTTTACCCACTGATGCAACAGTATCAACAAAAGCAAAGATTTCACTTCTTGAATAAGTTTTTTTAATTACTTTCTCCAATGATAACAAATAAAAGAAGCTACTTTCAGCTTTCCCTTGCCACAAGGGGTCAACACAGCGGGTAGGCTTTGCATGATAGATTGGTCATTATCATGACCGTCATCAGCCTCTCTCCAGTTCCTTACAGGTTTAACACCCTGTTTGCATCCCATTCAAAACTCAAAAAAATGATTTTTTATCGTTCAATCAAACCCAGCTAACTCTGACTCATATAACAAAACATGAATGAAACATGAATTAAAAAACAGCATAAAAATGACTCCTGGCCAATTCTAGGTATAAATGTTTTTTTGTCGTTCTTGCTGTTGTTAGCATCTCACTGTTCTTTTTTCCATGAAGCTGTTCAGGAATTCGTCAATGTCAATGCGTCCTTCCAGGAAGTTTTCAGCCGTCTCCTCAGACTCCTCCTCTGCCTGGTGAGCTGCGACTTTTAACCGAGCCTGTAGAGTGCTTAGACTGCAACTCTGGTAGGGAGTAAAATAAAAAAACAAAGACAAAACATAAATGAAATACAAAATGATCAAAGAGTGTTTACAGGCAAACATGTCTGGGTTGATATCTATAAGCTCTTCTTTAGAGTATTGCTCAATCTAATGAGTACTGTTAAACAAATCCTTTTTCTGACGGTGAAGGGACCTTGTATTGGCCAAGTCAAGTAAAAAGACAATGTAAAATCTTCAGGATAACCTGCTGAAAGATTAAAGTAACTGTATGTATATATTTGAGCCTTTAATGTATACTTTTGACCTTGTGTGGATTAAAGAAAATTCAAAAGAAATTCAAACTTATGCACCCAATACTTGCTATTTAAAGTGAATAAAGATATATGCTGTGCAATCATTAAACCCTGGAAAAGTCAATTAAAAGCCAAAAAAATCACCACAACGTTCACGTCATTGATGAGTGTATATAAACCTCTGACCACAACTGTAGCAGACCGACATGTAGTCACCAATTAAGTCTGTATCTTATATTTTACTTTTTGTGCTTGGTTTTCTGGAAACTAAGCAGTCAATCAAGCTTAGCTTAACCCTCCTGTTAAGTTGGTTTCCAGGAACACCAATTATGCTCCTGGGTTAATTTGACCCGGGGCAAATTTACTCATCAAAAAGTGTCAGAAACACTAGCATTGATTATTTTACAATTTTCTTTTATAATTGTGATTTTTTTTTTCGTTTTCTGTAGTGATGCAGATGACATGAGACATCTCTTCTGTTCTGGGTCAATCTGACCCGCAACATAACAGGAGGGTTAAGTAACAAAGAGTACTACAATTACACAGTTATACAATTCACAAGTTACACAGTATATTAAACAACCCAAGCTCAGTTTTAATCAACAAAATGATAAATCAGGATTGGAATAAACATATGAAAATGTCAAAACTCTCATTTCAAGACGTGTATTTGCACTAAACATGTATTACATGTAAAACCAGAGTGTGCTGGTGTGGCCATTTACCTCACTGAGTTCGTGCTGTCTCTGCATCTTTGTTTCAAAAGCTGACTTCATCTGAGTCAGCTGTTCATACTGTTAGCACAAGAGACAAAAACACATAATGAGCAGCAGGACAATGGCATGAACGAATATGTGAGCTATGTGTGTATGACACAGAGAGGAGACCGTGCCTTTGCAGTTACTGCGCCTAAACTCTGAAACCGTCTGCCTTTTCAAATTCTGACCTCTCTAACATTTTGAAAACCTGTCTGAACACACCTCTTTAATCCCTAGCTTTTTACGGTGACTGAGTTGTTTTGCTTTTGTGGCTTATCTTCTATTTTTCTATATTGATGTATATATTTATTACTTTTCTATTTTTCAGTTAGTACAGCATGTTGGTCAAACTGCATTTTTTAAAATGTGCTTATAAATACACTGACTTGACTTGATTATGAAACAAAGAGGAATTACGTATGAACTGACCTTGTAGAGCATCTCTTGTCTTTTTCCTTCCAGATGTGGCTCCATTTGAAGATTTTTCTCTGCAAAAACACATTGACACCAACTTAAATTAGAGTTTCACTTTCCTATGACTCGCAAGACCATCTATGAGAACAGGGGGGGGAACTTACTGGCCATGTCCAGTATACTGTTGACCAACTCTTCTTTATCAGATGTGACCTGTTTCAGTTGTGGCAAACTCACAAAAAACTTGAGCAACACATCTTCGTTTTCAGACATATCTGACAACTGTGTCAGGCTGGGGGTGGATAAAGAAAAAAGTGGATAAATGGGCAGATATGTGAGAGTAATTATTTGATGTGTGTGCCCACTTACAAAAAACATGAAAAGCTTGTAACTTTTATTGTAGGTTCATTTTAATGGATAGAGACAGAATATTAACCAAAACCCTCAATGGAGTGAAGTCATTGTGTACGCTTAGAAGAAAAAAAACAACGTATAACGTTTTAACTGCTTCTTGACTGTCGGGTTGGTGCACTTTGGGTTATACTCAGCAGATTTCATACTCCAAACACGGCTCGTTGAGCTGAGCCCTAGCATTTTCTGCCAGTTCTGAATCATTTAGATCAGCGGTCCCCAACCCCCGGGCCTCGGACCGGTACCGGTCCGTGAGTTGTTTGGTACCGGGCCGCGAGAGTTGAGGCTCAGGTGTGAAATGTATGGTTTTCAGGGTTTTTATTGGTTTTCAGCGTTATTTTGTTATCGTTTTTATCGTTAACTCTGTTTTCCTGGGTCTTTTCACGTGTGTTATGAATAAATCTTCTTTTTTTCAGTACCGTTACTAGTTTTATTTTGTTGTATTTATCCGCGACACCTTAAAGGCCGGTCCGTGAAAATATCGTTGGGCATAAACCGGTCCGTGGTGCAAAAAAGGTTGGGGACCGCTGATTTAGATGTTCACTAACAAACTTAGGACATGCCTCTACATGTGCTGAAAGATTTAAGTCATTTATGGCAAGAGTCTTACATGGTGTTCTGTCTTCAGATCACTAACAAGTTCTTCCCGTGTAGTTTCAGGTTGATCCACCACCTTTCTCATGATCATGCTCACCCCCTGGAGCAAGATTTTTATAGTTCTAGATTTTCCAAATACTTTTTGGAGATTTTTCTGGTTGATAATCTGTCTCTCACCATTAAAATGAAAAATTAGACACTATCGCTTTCTTTGTAAGTGAGCAACTTATAAATTCAGCATTATTTATAATTATTTCCATCACTTTACATAAACAGATATTGAATACATCAATAATGGTATGAAATAATGTTTGTCACGAACAAACATTTCACACTGTGCAAACATTTTAATTTGAAATCATTAAGGAATACTTTACTTCATGTCACAGAGTTCAGGAAAAGACTCAGGAATCTCAGGCATCTTGTACACGTGTCCATTTAGTCTAGTCTAGAAGAAACAGAAGTTATATATTCACATCACAATCTTCAGTGTATTAATGTCTGAACACTAGAGCTGTGTCGGACTGTCCAATGCTAGTTCGCTGAGTAATTTTGTCTGATGCTATCTGCTTCTTCCTGTAATGTGTAATGTGCATGCACTAGTGGCACTAATATTGGCCAGCATGAGATTAAAGTTTTATTTGAGTGACCTAGAAAGTCCACATTAGTTGTATGGAGTGTTAATGACAGCGCAAGTTGTAGATCTGTTGGCAGGACACCATGGCTTGTTTCCCAAGCTTGGATTTTTTCTTCATTCGCTGATTTGTTTTGTTTTCACTTTTGGTTTAACTCTGGTTAGGTTCATGTGCTGAAAACTACTTGATTAGGTTCAACAAAAAGTTCTGGTTTGGGGTAAAATACATCCTTGAGTTCCACCAAATTACCTTTAAATTTGGCCAATTTCCCCATCAGTGACATTTTCTCAACCATTCGTGGGTTGCTTCCAGCCCGGCTAATGTTTACATTTACAAAGCAATCTTTATTAAACAGAATTTGTGCTGGAAGCAGTCCAGAACCTGGGATATAGGTGGAGGAACCTACAAATTTTTGATCAATGCTTTTATCTGGTTGGGGAAGGTGATGCTTTGCTTGCTATATGCTTGACTGTTACCATTCCATTTTTATACACTGTGCATCAATTGCATACCTCTGAATCTCCAATAGGTACAGGCAGTGGCAGGTCAGAAATTATTCCATATGGCGCTGGAGCTCGAGGGGGCCCAAGGGCACTATCGACCCCTGGGTGAGGCATTGGCGCAGGGGCTGGACCAGAAGGTGGTGTCTGACTGGGTCCCATGTGGCGAGAACCAAAGTGAAAAGCCGGATTGGGGTAAGGTGCTATACCTGATGATTTGTACATACTGCTCCAGTGAAAAAAGGAAAGAATGAAAGGCATAACATCAATGTTTAAATGATGTGGAAAAAATATATCGAACTGCTTTTTAGAACCACTTTAAAATAATATTTAAAATAAGACCACACTTGAAAAATATACGAACTTTCTTAGAATGCCATAAGAAAGTACTGAGAAATAAGTGTCTTATATTCTCAATGACAGAAGGAGGAGACTTACTAAGGAAAGCCAGAAGGACCGCTAGACATCAAGGCGGGAGGACTTTTCCAGAACTCGTCAAGCAGACTTTGGATGACCTTTCCCAGGTCTGAGTGCATCCCAAACTAGAACATATATAACAACAACTAAATACAGTAACATGGATAAAATTAAAGCATGAATTAACAGAAGAACCTAAAATAAGTGGATTTACTTCACAATGAAAGAAACAGAAAAAAGCAAACAAGTACATGTTTTTGCAGCTGATGAACACCTGGTTTATGTGCACAGCTGTGCATCGACGACAGCTCTCCCCACTCTATCTGGATCAATTTAATTATGTATTAAATTATTTTTTTTAAATTTGGTTACATTCAAGATGCTTTCTAAAGTATGCTATTTATTTATTTGTGTGTGCAGATGATGTATTATAGCTTTAGAACACTGGATTACATATATGTATTTCCAAGTAAACTGGATAATAGAATTAGACTATTCTTCTTGGTTGAAGACACAGAGCATTTGATCGGTGGTGAGAAGACCTACTGCTCAGGCTTGGAAACCCCCTGACTTTAAGTTACTTATTTCACTTTCACTTTTAGTCAGATGAGAAATGTAGTTATCTTGGACACTACCATGAGTAATGATCTTTCAACTTGTCCTGCTGCTTTCACAGCAATGCTGTCACTTTGCAGCGTTTTACTTCCCTTTGTTTCTCTCTCTCTTTTTTTCCACACAGATCATTGAAAAACAGAAACAAAAAAGAAAACCACACACACATTTGTGCAATGACACTTTAAACAAAAAAAGTGTTATCTGTGTCATTTTAAGTATGGATTCAGGATGCCATAATTTATAATTCTTGTTTAAGATCTGAAAAAAAACCTCTTTAATTCTCAAAAGCTACTTACATTAGTGATGAGGGGGCTCTTGATCATAGTGCCATTATTGCTGTCCACTAAATGATGACCAACAGGGGGAAAGACACTAACCACTGGTTTCTCCTGGGGGAACTGAGGAGGCAGCAAACTGAAATGAAGGGTAACAAAAGAGAAGTGTTTAACTTAGCTAACATTAAAGGGTTTAACTATCAACAATTTACAGCCCAGATAATATAATCTAGTTATGATGTAGTATTGCTGGATAATCAATAAACATTACTTGATAATCAATAGGAAACAAGTCAATTATGCAGGAAGCAAATGAGAACTTCACTGATAAACAAAGAAACAGACTTTATAAGAGCAGGATTATTGAAAATGTAGGTATTTATTGTGTCATAAATTTTGTTCTTGGGATTAGTAAGACCTGTGTTTACCTGCTGTTACATGCCAAAGTGGCATCTGTCAAAAAATGTTTATGGCAAATACAGTTCTCAAATACCCAGACCCAAACCAATTATTGGACAGTCCTCCACACCTATAAAGCATATATTATATATATTATATAACCCCATATTTTCTTTATAGGTGACAAAAATAGAAGCAGAAATGGGAGTGAATGTGTGACAAAGGTTTTTCCTAAGAGCTCTCACAAACATTTGACTACCTAATGTGAGAGTTATTAGAGCCTATGGCACATATTTGGGTTCTCAACCGGCTTTACTAGTTTTTCTTGTCTCATCTTCTTTGTGGAAATCTGAAAATTTCTATCTTGTTTCTCGTGTAATGTTAGCCTTCTTTTGTATTAATTTACAGTCAGATTTCAATCAGTGGTGTAAGTACAGACTGACTTTGAGGCACACAAACCATTGTCTGTTGATAATCTGAAATTACTGTATGCAGTGTGACAAAAAGTTTCAGAAAAGAGGCCCATAAAATCCAAAATCCTTTTTGGCCTAACCCATGTTGACAGTCATAATGCTGGGTATGTTTAAGCAGCCTCCAGCATGGCTGCTATTATTCCCATTCTGACCACTCTTTTAAACTGACCCAAATTTCATCTGAAAAAACACGGCTGGTTATAACAGGCTCTGGCAACAATACAGCAGTTTGCAGTCCACAGTCTCCAAGCCTGAAGGCAATGCGGTACATGAGATGCTATTATCATTACCCAATGGTGTGAGACTCCCAGTGCAAAGTTCAATGCAATTACTGAAAATAAAAACCAAGCAGAAATGCAAGAGAATATAATGATAGTAGTGAGAGATCTAAAAAAAAAAAAGCAGCCAGATGTATATGAGAAAATGACCTCCAATGTGAGCTTAGGTAAGGCTCTTTGTTTTCACAGCCATACAATTAGAACTTTTTGACCCCACCTGGTAGGTGTATAAATGTACTCACATGTTAACACTAATGGTTGAATTGTTGACTGTGAATGGTATTCTGTATTCCACATCCTTCTGGATTTCTGCAAGGCTGTAAAACAGGAACAGGGCCAGAAATTTGAAGATTTATCAACATGCAATCAAAAGAAGATGCAAAAGAAGAATTATACACCTAAGGTCAAGGTTTATGAAATTCTGCTAGTTTGAAGAGCAAATGATAGATTCAGTATTTATCCTCACCCAACAAATTCTGTCGGTGAGGGATTAAATGGCACAGAAGGTGAACATAGTTTTCATGAATAAGTAAATGCAATCTATTTATGGCACTTAGTAGTTGATCGTTGGGGAAAAGGTAGGGAAAAAAAAGTTGTTTCACAAAAAAGAGCAATTAATACACTTGACATGTTAGGTTTTAAAATCACACACAAGTGTCTGTCAGTGTCTGATAATAATGAACTTTCCCTTCCACTGCCTCTAATGCTGCTGATACCACTATTTATCTGAATAACTGCAGTTTCACCAGATAAACTGCACCAGTGAAATGATGGAATAATTGTAATGCCACACTGTTTATAAAATCACAACTTGAAAAAATAGGGCAAAGAAGGTTCATGTTGAAGTTGGTCCGGAAGTCAATATAAGGGGTTTAAACAGTCAGCACCCCAAAAAATCAATTACCATGTCAAAGCAGCGTGTAGAAAACCTTAACCTTACACCTAGTAACATCAGTGTCATCATATGAGAAGCATTCAACAGAGCTCCATAGCATCTAAAAGCACATGATCTGCATTTGATATGCTTGGTTCCTTCTCAGAAACTGTGTAATCCCTTTTCTTTGTCACACACGTGGCATAATTCGCATTAGGAGATAGAAGACTGTGACTCCTCAAGAAATGAACCACAACAGTGGGTTTATGGTGGCTTACGCTGGAAACATTCGTTGATAAACAAAGGCTAATACTTTAATCTCCACTTCTCAGTAACAAGCTCATTTTAAAACTACATGCATGGCAAACACATGACCACAGGACATGTTCAGCCACGAGCCCTAAAAATAGACCCTGTCATTTAATGCTAACATAGCACGCGCTAATTAGCCATGAGAAAAGGCTAGCAAGATTAGCTTACAAACCAGACTAAGGGGCTTCACAAAAGTGGGTTTACCTAAAATAGTATTACATAATTTGAATATTTAGAGAACAGATGGGATAAATGTGGTCGATAATAAACGAAAAGTTGGTTGCTAGCATGAGGTACTTTTAACTTAACTATGAGAAGTAGCTAGCTCTGAGAAGTAAACAGCAGGTGTGTTGGTAAACTGAGTGAGGGTGTTTTCTATTTAACCCCATTAAAATGTTCAGGAAACATCGTGGTGACCATAAAACAATCTCACGGGTCGGGTTTTGGGGTGACGGATCGTTATTACCTTGGGTGGGCAGCTTTTAGGGACTCGATCTGCCGCTGTCTCTGTTGCTGTAAGCTGTTCAGAGGAGGGAGAGATCCAGAGCCTTTGGAGGTTGGGAAAAACCAGTTCATTCTCTTCTGGAGAAACCACTGACCGGACTTGGCGAATCTAAAGGCCGAGTAAAAACGAAGAAGAAATGGAAGAGAAAGTCAGCATGAGCGGTACACGGTGTGGAGATTTGCGGCGCTGACCGCTGTTAGCTGTTTGACTCTCGGTTTCTCGTCCTCACAAGGTGTACTTTCTGTATATGTTACAAAGTCGGATGGCATATCCTCATTTGTTGGTTAAAGTGTCAGTTCCGGTTTATCTCCCAAGAGCTGTGTGTAAATGTCACCCAGTCATTAATATCATGCGAGAGATTAAGGCTAAAGGAAGAAAACAACCTAGCTAATAACAGCTTGATCAACTTATTTACGTGTTACGTCACGCAAACGCCTACGTAGAGCGCAACTTCCTGTTTTCAACCTTTTTTCACAATAAAATATGAGAATAACATATTTTTGGGGATTGGACCTTATAATAAACTATATGAGATTTAAGAATAAAGCAGCAAAACCATTTTAAAAATGCAATTTTTTAGTAACATAAATGATAATAATTTTGTGGGTGTTAAAACGTTTTAGGGTGAGCATGGGTCCCTCTTTATGTAGGACTCCACTACATTTTTATCACTTGTCCCACACATTCAGATATTGTTCCAAATTTTTGTTTTTAAAATCCATCCTCTAGGATGTCTGTGAAGGTTCTCAGTCATCCAGGTCATCGTAGTCAAAAGAGCTTGCAAAGAAAAGCGTCTGGACTTCTTTAAGTTGCTTGAAGACGTTTCACCTCTCATCCGAGAAGCTACTTCAGTTCTAAGGTCAAATGGTGGAGAGTCCCAGATATAAACCTAGTGGGAGTATCCCCCCACAGAGGGACAAAAGGACCCCCTGATGATCCTCTAATCGCCTGAGCTAAGGTGTGAAACTGGGTGTGGGTCCCCATCAACCAGAGTTTCGGGTGAGTTCATTGTGAAACCTGGCCCCACCTTATCATGCGAATTCCTGAGGTCAGATGGCCCAGGATGTAAGTGGGCGTTAAGGCGTCTGGGAAGGGATCTCAAAACTGGATTATAGATGGCAGAGAGTTGGTGTCGTAAACCACCGCCTCTGTTCAAAGATGGTCGCTCACAGTGGACATAGATGGCTTCTTTCACTCCTCTGAAAGAAGCCATCTATGTCCATCTATGGGGGTTACTCCCACTAGGTTTATATCTGGGACTCCCACCATTTGACCTTAGAACTGAAGAAGCTTCTCGGATGAGAGGTGAAATGTCTTCAAGTAACTTAAAGAAGTCCAGACGCTTTTCTTTGCAAGCTCTTTTGACCATCCTCTAGGATGCATATTCTTCTAAAGTGTGAAGAAAGTAGCAATTTCACCATTGGTCTTCTCCCTTTTTTGTCAGTTATTTCTGAGTCTAACAAGAAACCTGTAGCTAAAAAGGAATCTGAAAGAAATAGGCAGCTGCAATGTGAGAATGTAGATAGGCAGAATTTGATGGTAGTCTGTAGGATGACTTGAGAAATCAAGAAGAAGTAGCAAGTGAAGGCAGACACAAGGATTTAATAGTGGAAGCTTAAGAAGGAATAACGTTGCACAGGGAAAAATTGTCACAGGCTCTGGGTGGTAGGGAAGAGTTCCCAGATATCTGGAAGTGGTAGAGCTGAAGTGGTGAAGGAAATTGCCAAAATGGTTTTTGGTATTTTCTCTGGATAGAGAAAAGAAGACAAGGAGGCTTTGCGGTGAATATGGAAATGCAGGAAAGTATTCAAAAGAAGAGGTTAACAAATAAATATCAGGGAGATGAAGAAAGTCAACAGGAGTACCGGGAGGGTTTTGATCCTAGTGATTTGCTAAATGATGATGATGATGATTTTTAAAGTTGACATAAAGTATATTAAAAAACCAAAACACTCCAAAAAACTCCAAAACTCAAAGAGGTTTTCAAAGGTGGTTGAAAAATATCCCAATAATTTATCTCACAACTGATCATAGTCAGGTGTACAGTTTAGATTTTATTCTTTGCACTGACAATACTGCATCCAGTTCCACTGTATATATATAGTGACGATAAAAATTATTGTACTTATCAGTCCTAGCATAACTAAGTCAACATAACTTTAAGTTAATTCTTGAGTATGCCCATCAACTTTCAGTTTCTTAAAGATAATTTAATACATATTATAATGCAACACAATTACCAACCATTCAAGCAAACATGGCATATTTTTTTTTTCTTAAAATATGGGAATCAAATACAGGGCAGAAGGCCAAGGCATGCTGGATCCCCCACCCCAAGATCACGATTCATGGTGAACATGTAACACTTCTTATCACATACTTTTGAAACATTTTTATCTCAAACATTTGCTCAAAAGTTTGGATTTAAACTAAAGTGCATTTAAAGTACGAAATTGTAAAACCAAAGCCAACCTTCTTTAAAACATATTTCCTTCCTTTATGCTCCATAACAAGGCAAAGTGAAATTATTTAAAACAGTTGCTTTTTGCCCAGAAGAGACAACCATCTGTGTTTTTAGCCCTTGTGATAAAAACCGGAGCTTTAAGCACTTTAAACTATTTTTATCTTTAAATCTTTTCTATGACCACTCAGACCATATTCCCTTCATCAAAACTACATTGAACTATAACTTTCACAAAAGCAAGATCAATCTACTGATAAAAATATTTTTTGGCAACACCAATTTGGAAACATTTATGTTGTTCGTGTTCAAAAATTTGATAGGAGTAAAAGATAATTTGGACCTGTTTTTGTTTTGTCAACAAAAGGGGATGATAAAACCATGGAGATGGCATCAGTTTAAAAGAGACAAGTGGATGGTTCACTCACAATATTATTTTGCTTTACTTCATACACAGTCCCTGTAAATGCTTTCTAGGCTTGGTAATGCAATTCCCAGCAACTTACTTGCTATCATTACTGTCTTTCTAATTGCCTTTTTCTGTCCCTCAGAGGCATTTCCAAACAAACAGTACAGAAATTCAACACACTTTCAACAAAAGCCCAGCAGAACATGTAAAGCATTTTAGACTTTGAAGGCTAAAAGTTTCTGCAAAAATATAAATTCAATGCCTGTCTTATTTAAATAACTCAGAAGTCACATATGACTTTTCAGGTATTAGTAAAGGGCAAGTGTCTGGAAAAACAGTTACACAATGTTTTCCTCTTCAGCTTTCTTAAAACGACTCAGATCATACTCACTTCAATTCTGTAAAGAAGCACAGAACAATCATGAATGACAAAAAACACATGACAGAATCATGACTGTTTGTCAGCTTCATACTTCAATGGAAATATCATAGCAAACCATGTTGGTTTGCAAGACCATACACTCTACAAACACATCAAATAAAACACCATAGGAATGATCCTTCAAAGTATAGCCTTAGAAAAACTGCGGGCAGAAAGAGCTAGCGATTCCCAGGACTACTCTCACTCATAGTTTGCCTCAGCTGTCAAACATGGCCAAAGTCTTGAGTTAATGAGAAGTTAATGAATTATCACTGTTGTACGTAACTACAGCAACATTAGCTCAGATGAAGCTGCTTTTAAAGTTGATTACGTAACATTTAAATCCAGTTTTGAGAGCCTTGATGCTCGGTAAAAGTATTTTAATATAATACCATTTACTCAATCCAAAATCTGTTGCTGCCATTACTGTGATCGTTTTCCAGAAAGTTAAAATTTGAAAATGACCCAAAATCATAAATAGCGCACATTTCAGATGCAGTTGTTCACATGACCATTAAATGTCACACCGTCTTAGATTGTGACCAAAGCACATAACTACCTATGTGGAAGTAATCACCAAACCAAAAAAACAAAAACACACTTTTGTTTTATTCTTTAATTATTCTAGAGCCACTCTGAACATATTCCCTTTCTCACTGCTCTACAGTAGAGCAATAAGCAATCATCCATGACAGAGAACGTGTGCAGTACAGCACTACTCCATCAGCTTCATGCTCAAAAGAGAATATCACAACTCATCATCGTGGTTAGCAAGACCATACACTCTAGAAACACATTCCTCAAGTCAAAAACTAAAGAAATGATCCCTGAAAGTATAGTCTTAGCACAACTGAGGATGGAAACAACAAGTCACTCTCAGTACAATTATTCTCACTCAGGGTGTTGATCTTTTAGAAATCGTCTTATTATCTAATGTTACTGTTTGTCTGTTTGTTATGAGTTATGAGTGTCTAGGGTGCCAACCTCTGCCGCACCTCGAGGTGCTGACAAAGGACACATTTTACATAGAACAGCACACAACATACATAGAACCAAATTTCAAACTGCATTTACGTCTCATTATCTGAGCTGATGTTACTGTTTGACCAGTTTTGACAGCTGAGGCAAACCATTAGTGAGAGTGACTGTCCTGGGAATCACTAGCTCTTTCTGGGCATTGCTTAGCTAAGACTGTACTTTTAGGGATTGTTTCTATAGTTTTTGATTTAAGGATTGTGTTTCTAGCGCGTATTGACTTGACATAATTAGCTGCGATGTTTCCTTTTTTGAGCTTTGATGAAGAGAATATGATCTGAGTTGTTATTAGACAATGCTTTAACCACAGAAAACACAGGTTCAGCCATCCCATGCAAGCCCCTTCATATGTAAGCAGAGTAGTTGCTGTATTAACAAATCAGAAAAAAAAACTTGTCGAAAGTCTCTATATGAACTGTTCTTCTTTTTTTAGTGAGTAACAGCGACCAGTCTGTTGAACAAGAATTTCTTACACTTGGACTAAATGTTGTCAGTGTACCAGCTCTTCAAGCAGGTCAAGACATCTAGTGACCACTTGTATTATTGGTCTCAGATAATAGCTTATTGAAATAAAAACCAAGATTTGCAGATACACAAGTGCAAGGGAGCATAATGTGTGATCTATAAATAGCAGCCAGAGGTGTACAAGAAGAAGACCTTAAATGTGAGATTGGCCAAATTTTGATCAAGTAGTGCTCTTTGTTTTAATCCCACCTGATAGGCAGACAAATGGACTTGCATGTTAATCTAGTCATCTAGTGCCCACTTGTATTATTGGTCTAGGGTTAACAATTTATTAGATAATTTCAGCTTAGCACTGACCTTTACTTGACCATTTAAAACCAGAAATTACCAGATGGAAAAAAAACAGCAACACAGCACAGGACTTCCACTCTTATCTGATTCACTATCTCACTGAGCCACAGGGAAGTAATAATGAGCTATTAAACAGATAAATGTTACACAAATTTTTCAGTGCCTGTTTAACACTTCTACAACCACTCTGATCATATTCTCTCTCTTACTGCTCCACAGTAGAGCAATAAGCAATTATCAATGACAAAGAACATGTGCATCACAGTACTACTCCATCAGCTTCATGCTCAAAAGAGAATATCACAACTCATCATCGTGGGTAGCAAGACCATACACTCTAGAAACACGTTTCTAAAGGCAAACCTTATAGAAATGATTCCTGAAAGTATAGTCTCAGGTTACAGGAGGGTTAAAACTGCATCTCATTCATGGTAGCATCATTCTTACTCACGGTTACTTCAGTGGCTCATCCAAAGATACCAGTGCTTTTCTTCCTTATTTTAAGAAATAGTTAAGAAATGTGCCACTAAAACACATTTACTTATTTATTTGATAGATTTGAGATATTTTTTTTAAGTTTATGGTGTGGCAATCAAATTGAGTCATCCTCATGAGTCGTAGTCCTGTCTGACTGAGAATTTTTTTCTGTTCTCTTTGCTTAAAATCTAGCTGTTCTCTATCATATTGAGAGTATCTCTCTCCACTCCGTTACATATTCCATATATACGGGGTTGAGAGATAGTCTCTTGCTCAGAGAACCAAGGTTACAGTGTAACCATACGTTACCCCCAACATTTGGTGACTTTTATCTAAAAATTAATTTTCCAGAATGATGTTTGCTTAATCATTTTTTAGAACTCTCACGATTGCATGACACACTATACTAAAACTCATGTAAGTTAAGACTACACTTTCTATAGTTTCTGATTTGAGAAATGTGTGAGTGGTTGCATGAATGTACAAAAAAAAATATTGGCTTGACTGCTTTTATCTATGACTGTAGTGATGCTGGCTTAGATGTAGTTTTGATACATTGCTTAGTGGAAAGAAAATTATTTAAGCAATATTTGTTCTGAGAACCACTGTATTAGATAATTCTATTTAGCACTGATCTTTATTTGACCATTTAAAACAAAAAATCACCAGGTGCAAAACAACAAACAAGGTTTTTTAAATTTAGATAAGACTTCCACTCTTGTCTTCAATGTGCTACAGAGAAGCACTGACCAATAAGTAAATAGATGCTACATAAATATTTTTCAGCAATTGTTTTGTAACACTTCTACAACCACTCTGAACATATTCCCTTCGTCACTGCTCTGCAGTAGAGCAATAAGCAATCATCAATGATGAAACAGCACAACACTGTGTCATCAGCTTCATGCTCAAAAGAGAATATCACAACTCATCATCGTGGTTAGCGAGACCATACACTCTAGAAACACATTTCTCAAGTCAGAAACTATAGAAATGATCCCTGAAAGTATAGTCTTAACAAAACTGCCAATGGAAACAACAAGTCACTCTCAGTACAATTATTCTCACTCAGGGTGTTGATCTTTTAGAAATCGTCTCATTGTCTAATGTTACTGTTTGTCTGTTTGTTATGATTTTTAGTATAGTGTGTCATTCAATCATGAGTGTTTTAAAAAAAATGGTCAAGCAAACTTCATTCTGAGAAATAAATTTTTAGATAAAATGTTAGATGTTGTATCTATTTCATGCTTAGAAGTATTACAAGTAATCATCGTGGTTAGCAAGACCATACACTTTAGAAACACATTTCTCAAATCAGAAACTATAGAAAGTGTAGTCTTAACTTACATGAGTTTTAGTATAGTGTGTCATGCAATCGTGAGAGTTCTAAAAAATGATTAAGCAAACATCATTCTGGAAAATTAATTTTTAGATAAAAGTCACCAAATGTTGGGGGTAACGTATGGTTACACTGTAACCTTGGTTCTCTGAGCAAGAGACTATCTCTCAACCCCGTATATATGGAATATGTAACGGAGTGGAGAGAGATACTCTCAATATGATAGAGAACAGCTAGATTTTAAGCAAAGAGAACAGAAAAAAATTCTCAGTCAGACAGGACTACGACTCATGAGGATGACTCAATTTGATTGCCACACCATAAACTTAAAAAAAACCCTCAAATCTATCAAATAAATAAGTAAATGTGTTTTAGTGGCACATTTCTTAACTATTTCTTAAAATAAGGAAGAAAAGCACTGGTATCTTTGGATGAGCCACTGAAGTAACCGTGAGTAAGAATGATGCTACCATGAATGAGATGCAGTTTTAACCCTCCTGTAACCTGAGACTATACTTTCAGGGATCATTTCTATAGGCTTTGCCTTGAGAAATGTGTTTCCAGAGTGTATGGTCTCGCTAACCACAATGATGAGTTGTGATATTCTCTTTTGAGCATGAAGTTGATGACAAAGTGTTGTGCTGTTTCATTATTGATGATTGCTTATTGCTCTACTTTGGAGCAGTAAGAGCGAGAATATGATCAGAGTGGTTGTAGAAGTGTTAAACAGGCACTGAAAAATTTGTGTAACATTTATCTGTTTAATAGCTCATTATTACTTCCCTGTGGCTCAGTGAGATAGTGAATCAGATAAGAGTGGAAGTCCTGTTTAAGATTAAAGAATTTGTGTTGCTGTTTTTTTCCCCATCTGGTGATTTCTGGTTTTAATGGTCAAATAAAGGTCAGTGCTAAGCTGAAATTATCAAATAAATTGTTAACCCTAGACCAATAATACAAGTGGGCACTAGATGACTAGATTAACATTCAAGTCCATTTGTCCGCCTATCATGTGGGATTAAAACAAAGAGCATTACTTGATCGAAATTTGGCCAATCTCACATTTAAGGTCTTCTTCTTGCACACCTCTGGCTGCTATTTATAGATCATACATTATGTATGGGCAGAAATCTGTGCCATCAGAAACTTTTTGAATAAGTTAAATTTGAATTCTGAATTATAAGTTGAATAAATGCTTTTAAAAACTGAATATGAATTAGCCTAATTTGAAATTCAATTTATTGGTTCGAAAATGATCATCACTTAATTGAAATTGAATTTTATATTTTGAAAATGAATTCATTTGCTTTGAAACCGTATTTTATCCTTTAAAAATGTAGCTCTCGAATAATTTCAGATTCACTTCTCACCATTCAGTTTCAGTTCTACAATTCAATTTCAGTTCCAAAATTCAGTTTTTTGGGACTTACATCCGGTTTTGGTTCAAGAGTAATCGAGCGCAGATTAATAGAACTACGTTTTACTAGCGGACCGAAAGTGTTACTGACGGGAATCTACAGCATCTTGAGCTGAATTAAGACATCAGAAGTCATTTGTTATGTCGAATGACCAGCGGATAAACTCTCAGGTTGGTAATAAATGTATTACATGTATAAGAACAAGCGTCATGTTAACAAATGATAGCCGTACAGTAACTGTTATGCTTATTGTAGCTGTTAGCTCAAAACGCTAATTTAGCGTAGTTTGCCCTGAATTCAGCTTTGACAAACAAATATGATCGACTGTTTCTAGTAGAATTCCAAAGTTGTCATCTTGCACCCTCTCAGAGTCCTGTATGCTTGCAGAGACCCCTACAGTAGGGAAACATGCAAAACGATGTCCAAACCTTTGTATTTTAGCTTTATTTATGTCTTACACAGCATCCTAACTCTTTAGCTGACTTAATAACTTTAGCTAAAGTGAATAGTTAGTCTAATTCATTAGACTCCCATAATTATGCTCCCATGCACTTGTGTATCTAGAAATCTTGGTTTTTATTTCAACAAACTATTATCTGACACCAATAATACAAGTGGCCACTAGATGTCTCTACCTGCTTAAAGAGTTGGTAGACTGACAACATTTAGTCCAAGTGTAAGAAATTCTTCTTCAACACTTGTCTCTGTCACTCACTAAAAAAAGAAAATGTGTGTAAAGTCCCTTAAATAAGCATTTGTTTTCTCATTTTCAGTTATTAATACAACTACTAAATTCGACTTACACATGAAGGGACTTGCATAGAATGATTGCACCTGTGCTTTTAGTGCTATGACACCAGCTTAGTGAAATATATTTAAAGCATTTCCTAGAACCACTCAGATCATATTCCCTTTGTCAAAGCTCCAAAAATTAGCAATGAACAGTCATCAATAACAAAACACATGACAAAATCATGGTTGTCTGTCATTTTCAAAAGCGAACATCACAACTCATCGTCGCGGTTAGCGAGACCATACACTCTAGAAATACATTTCAAAAACTATCGAAATGATCCCTGAAAGTACAGTCTTAATTAAGCAATGGCCATAAAGAGCTATTGAGTCCCAGCACAGTCACTCTCACTAATGGTTTGCCTCAGCTGTCAAACATGGCCAAAGTCTTGAGTTAATGAGAAGTTAATGAACTATTACTGTTGTACGTAATTACAGTAACATTGGCGCAGATAAATCTGAAGTTAGAGTTGATTACGTAACATTTAAATCCAGTATTGAGAGCATCAATGGTTGGTAAAAGCAGTTAAATATAATACCATTTACTCAATCCAAAATCTGTAGCTGGCATTACTGTGATCGTTTGCCAGGAAGTTAAAATTTGGAAATGACCAGAAATTGTAAATAGTGCACATTTCAGATGCAGTTGTTCACATGGCCATTAAATGTCACAATGTCTTAAACCATGACCGAAGCCCATAACTACATATGTGGGAGTAATCAGTAGACAAAATAAAATAAATTTACTGGTTCTTTTAACTCTTCTAGAGCCACTCTGATCAAATTCCCTTCCTCAGTGCTCTACAGTAGAGCAAAAGGTAATCATCAATGACAGACCATGTGCAGTACAGCACTACTCTATCAGCTTCATGCTCAAAAGAGAAAATCACAACTCATCATCATGGTTAGCGAGACCACACACTGTAGAAACACATTTCTCAAGTCAAAAACTATAGAAATGATCCCTAAAAGTACAGTCTTAGTTACGCAATGCCCAGAAACAGCTAGTGATTCCCAGGACAGTCATTCTCACTAATGGTTTGCCCCAGCTGTCAAAACTGGTTAAACATGAACATTAGCTCAGACTTAAATGCAGTTTTGATTTGGTAACCGCTGTTCTATGTAAAATGTGTCCTTTGTCACCACCTCGAGGTGTGGCGGAGGCTGGCACCCTAGACACTCAAAAGTAAAATATCCAATCTAAAAAATGAGTGTAATTTTACTTTCTGCATGGTTCTGTAACCACACATACAGCATTTTGCAGTTACAGATAGCAGTCTCCAATCTGAACGCACTTGAGGTGCTATCATCATTGCTTCACAGAATGAGACTGTCAGTGCAAAGTTCAATGCACTTACTGAAAAAAAAAGATTTGCAGATACACAAGTGCAAGGGAACTTAGAACAGAATAGAATACCTCTTTATTGTCACTGTTACAAGAACAATGAAACACAGTTTGGCATCTTTCTGTAAATCTACACAATAACACAGGCATTTACATTTACACAAGAAAGATATGTACAATTTATACATACACATGCATACATATGGCTACATACATGCATACATACAGATACATACATATATGTATATACACACACACACAAACTTCCACATACACGCTTACATATATATACATACACATACATGAGGAGCATGTGCATTGTGAGGTGCAGTGTGATCAGTGCTATTGCACATTGAGTGTGTGTGTTTGGCGGGGGGGATACTGTTGCTACTATAATAAATATGGTTATAATAAATACTGTTTAAAGAGGTCATGTCCAAGAGTGTTGGCAGTGCAGTTATCCTCCAATAAGGGCGGAGGTAGGGCATGTTTGACAGCCTGTGGGTAGAAGCTTCTATTGAGTCTGTTTGTCTTTGACCTGATGGACCTGTAGCGTTTACCAGAGGGAAGGGGGGGGAAAGTGAGTGTCGAGGGTGCGAGGGGTCTTTGATGATGATACTGGCTTTCAAAAAGTCTGAAAATATCTAAAGTCCACTTTTCCACCTATCAGGCGGGATTAAAATGTTCTGACAGCAGATTTGTGAAAACTAAGAGCATTACCTGATCAAAATTTGGCCAATCTCACATTTAAGGAATATTAAATCTTTACTGTCTCATCTGAAATGTTGTCCTTGCTCTACAGAAGTTTTACTGAATCTGTTATTTCTTTCTGTATCGCTGCTTGGTTTGGTAACGTGACTCTGAAGAACAAGAATCAGTTGGGACTTTTGGTAAAAACTGCCAGCAAAATCTCAGGGCATTGGCAAGACAGACTTTTGACCATTTATAACAAGCATGCGCTGAGGAAGGCTCATTCTATTGTTAATTGTTTTAACCATTCACTTCACACTGAGTTTAACTTGTTGCCCTCTGGCTGTTGTTTTAGAGTACCTGTGAGGAAGACCAAAAAACTTGAGGTTTCTTTTATCCTTACTGAACCCATCTCTTTAATGGAAAATAACTGTCTTGTGGCTTTTTGTTATTGTTTTGTTTATTCTTATTGTTGCCCTTGGTGCTATACTAATTTCGTGTTGTGGGACAATAAAATATTGAATTGAATTAAGGCCTTCTTGCACACCTCTGGCTGCTATTTTTAGATCACACATTATGCTCCCTTGCACTTGTGTATTTGCAGATCTTGGTTTTTAATTTCAGTAAGTGCACTGAACTTTGCATTGACAGTCTCACTCTGTGGAACAATGATGATAGCACCTCACGTAACGCATTGCCTTCAGGTTTGGAGAATGGTATCTGCAACTGCAAAATGCTGTATGTTTGGTTACAGAACCATGCAAAATGTAAAATTACATTCACTTTTTTAGATTGGATATTTTACTTTTGAGTGTCTAGGATGCCAACCTCTGCCACACCTCGAGGTGGTGACAAAGGACACATTTTACATAGAACAGCAGTTACCAAATTTCAAACTGCATTTACGTCTCATTGTCTGAGCTAATGTTCATGTTTGACCAGCTTTGAAAGCTGAGGCAAACCATTAGTGAGAGTGATTGTCCTGGGAATCACTAGCTCTTTCTGGGCATTGCTTAACTAAGACTGTACTTTTAGAGATCATTTCTATAGTTTTTGACTTGAGAAATGTGTTTCTAGAGTGTATGGTCTCGCTAACCACGATGATTAGTTGAGATGTTCCCTTTTGAGCATGAAAATGACAGACAACTGTGATTTTGTCATGTGTTTTGTTATTGATGACTGTTCATTGTTTATTTTTGGAGCTTTGACAAAGGGAACATGATCTGAGTGGTTCTAAGCAATGCTGGTGTCATAGCACTAAAAGCACAGGTACAATCAAGTTTCTTCATGTGTAAGTAGAATTCTGTGGTTGTATTAACTAAAAAAAACAACAAATGGTTATTTTAGGGACTTTAAACAAATTTTCTTTTTTTAGTGAGTGACAGAGATGAGTCTGTTGAAGAAGAATTTCTTAAACTTGGACTAAATGTTGTCAGTCTACCAGCTCTTCAAGCAAACTTTTTTTGAGAATGCAATTTATTAAAAACAAGGCTTAAACAGAAACAGGCTGTTTACAGCTGATCAAGAGTTTAGGACCACAACTCCAAAAAAACAAACAACCTGTAACCCCATTTTCTCTCTAAACTAGCAGAATTCAAATAAACCTTGACTTCAGGCGCATAATTCTTGTTTTTTCTTTTTTTTTTTTGTTGGATGTGTTTTCTGTCATTAATCAATGTTCATTACTTCTTTTCAGAGCTTTGACAAAGGGAATATGATCTGAGGGGTTATAGGAAATGCTTTAAATATGTTTCACCAAGCTGAGGTTATAGCACTAAAAACACAGGTACAATCATCCCATGCAAGGTAGCCCACGTGGAAATAGAATTCAGTAGTCACCATCACAGTCACCACTTGTAACGCATGTAAAATGTGGACTCTGTCATCAGAGCCAGGTGATAGAAACCTACAGATGTTTGCTGGTTTGGTGCTTAACTCTAATCACTAAAATAAAGCACATTTTAAAAGCAGGTTCAGAGGCTTTTCCGTTCGAAAGAATTAATGTAATTTTACTCTTGGCATGGCTGCGTAACCACTCTGATTGTCAATAACAGACAACACATGAAATAAAACTGTCTATCAGCTTCATGCTCCTCCAGTCTATGTAAAAAACACTGTACAAACATGTAAGAGAGAATGACAGTACTAAATAAAAGAAAAAAAAAAAACAGGTAAGAGGGATGGTAAATAAAGGTTACAAAGCAATGACTTAATGAAAAAGACTATTTGTTTCAGGTTGAAAAGATTCAAAAGGTTCATGTCTCTGAGTCATTAAGAAGTAAGACTGTGTAAAAGCACCTGGATAACATTTAAGGATGTATAACTTTTTTTTCTTTCTAATTTACTAACCTGACACTCCAACAGTCCTCAGTCCTCTTTTAAGATTTCAGTGCAACAACTAAGATGACTTTTTAATAAGGTAACAGTGTCTGTAACAGAAACTTTAAACACAAGCATCCAAGAAAACAACTAAATCACACTTTACTACTTTTTAACACTCTTATAACCACTCTGATCATGTTCCCTTCCTCAGTGCTCAGCAAAGAGCAATCATCAATGATAGAGAGAGTATGAAATGAATCATTATTCTCCACCAGCTTCATGCTCAGAAGGAAACATCGTGACTCATCATCGTGGTTAGCGAGACAGTACACTTTTGAAACACATTTCCCAAGTCAGAAACTATAGAAATGATCCCTGAAAGTATAGTCTTAGTGTGCTCACATGTGTAAACTGCATGTGGTTTTCAGTAAAGTCTTCATCAGTCAGGGTTCTTCTCTGCTATTCTATAAACCTTGTGCAGTTGCCATGTCTCGTCCAATCATCTGTGTTTATGCAAAGAACATAAATACAGAGGATGTAAAGAGACAGAGGAGCAAAGAGTGTGCGCATTAGAGGAGCTGCGTAAATCTGCTGTTTGATGAAACCAGAGCAACACACTAGACACAGAGGAGAGAAAATACCAATGTTGGTCAATCCTCTTGCTCCATAACACTGAGACATGCCTCTGAGAACTACCTCTAGTGTGTAGGATGGAAAGGGATGGGACTCGATATTTATGTTTTAGCAGCGTGTTAAGCAGATGTTTTGAAACGCTGCTACAAAGTGTAGTTCGAAACACCCGTGTTACATGACCATAAGTAATATAGGTTTTGGTGCGCTTTGCCCCAGTTTCAACTGCTGGCTTAGTTTCTGCTTAAAAGTTTGACTAGCAGAGTGGAGAACAAAACAGATAACAACATAAATTCCTTGAAATGTTAAAAGTCATCAACTCCAGCAGCAGAAGCAAAGGACAGTTTGCTGATGCAGCTGTGGAGGTGAAAAAATAGCCCACGGCTGCATCTGTTCCAAGGACACATGATCCTTTAGATTGGAAGGAATGATAAGTCATATATCCTCATATTTATAGGTTAGCCTACCTATGTATACTTGCAGCGTTTCCAAGGCTAAAGAGGTAAACTGCCCAAAAAGACACTAACTGAACCCCGAAATATGTTAAACATGACAAATGTAGACATTTGATTTTCTCTTGTTCATCTTCATTTTCCATCAGCATAATTAGCAACATTTGATCACACTTGATGCCACCGTAGTTGAAAAATCTTTTACAAAGCTTACTGGGGCCTACTCAGCCCACATACAAAGTAGCAGGCATTTAAATCTACTGAAGATATGAAAAACATGTTGATCATTAATAATTTGGTATAAGTATCACCGGTTTTGAACTGTGCAAGGCGATTTCACAGAAGTGCCACTGAGAAGTGACATTAAGGAAAGGCTCAGATTGCCATTAACACGGAGTAATACTACTGTAGCAGTGTATAAACCAATCATTCAGTTTCATTTAAACAGTTTTAGTAACCACTCTGATCATATTCCCTTCCTCATTACTCCACAAGGAAGTAAATACCGGTCATCAATGACAGAGAACATATGAACTGAACCATTATTCTCTATCCGCTTCACGCTCAGAAAGGAATATCACGACTCTTCATCGTGGTTAGCGAGACCAAACACTTTAGAAACACATTTCTCAAGTTAGAAACTATAGAAATGATCCCTGAAAGTATAGTCTTAGTGTGCTAACATCAGAAAACTGCATCTGCTTTTCTGTGAAGTCTTCATCACTCAGGGTTCCTCTCTGACTTTCAATAAGCTCCGCCTGTTACCACGATTTGGCCAATCATCTGTATTTATGCAAATAATACTGTGTAGCACATCCAATCACATACAAGAGAGAACGGCCAGACTAACAGATCAACTTTATAAAAGTTTTTAGGGAACATGACGTGTAAATAAAAGTAAACAAAAGTGTGATGGTTGCGCCATTCAGTTGAAGCTAAAAAGATTCAAAAGGCCCGCCTCTCACTCACTGACAAATTAGACAGATTGTGTAAGTGTCCCTCAAACATGAAGTACAAAAAATATAAGGTGGTTTAGCAATCTGAGTACATAAATAGACTGTGCTAACTTGCAGGTTCCTTCACATACAGACAGATTATTAGACAACAGAGAGACACAGCTGACCCGACTACTGATATTTTTAACTTATAAAGTTGGCTCATGATTTATGAAGTGAGTGCATCATGAATATGTTTATTATGAATTCTTTAACTGTAGTATAGTAAGCGTAACTAAACATAAAAAGTATAACTACACATCTTTTACACATACATGTTCTGAAATTGTTTTTGTAGACCTGGAATTTAAATGTGCTTTTTTTTGTTCTATGTACAATAAACAAACACATGACTGGACAAAAAGGTTTGATTCAGACCTGTTCTCACTTCATGTTTGAGATTTTTTTTTAACTTCCAATAAAAAAACAATTTCACATGTTTCCGTGGGCCGAATCTATCACTTGAATATCTCAGTAAGGCCTGCAGGTAATCAGTGTGCTAAAGTAGAACTGGGTATTCTTTTTTTATCAGTACGGATTCAGCTAGTCCGGTCTGGCTCGATGCTGAAGGCCTTGGATTCGTCCTCCTCCTTGTGTAATTTGTTCTTAATTTGTTTTTGGGGGAAGGTTTTTGTTTGTTTGTTTTTTCTGTTGTCTATATAAATTTGGTTTTGTTGCCGGAATATATTTTCCTTCCTACACAAAATGCAGCAGTGTCGAAACATCTGTAAGAAAGATTATTGGGATCTACTCAGTCTACATACAAAGTAGGCGAGAATAAAATCCATAAAACTCTCAAAAATGACATGACAATCATGTGTTGATAATAATTATTGATACTTGGGTATGATAAGAAGCCCTGTTTTATATTTTAAAAGTACTGGCTGTACGGTTATTTCACAAAATGGTGTTAACAAAAAGAATGAAGACAACACTTTTATGTAGTACCTGTTCCTGCCACAGGAAACCATCTCTGCTGAAAACATAGCTTTATATGACTTCTTTTGTACCCATTGTAACCACTCTGATCATATTCCCTTCCTCATTACTCCACAAGGAAGTAAAGACCGGTCATCAATGATAGAGAACGTATGAACTGAATCATTATTTTCTATCCGCTTCACGCTCAGAAGGGAATATCACGACTCATCATCGTGGTTAGCGAGACCATACACTTTAGAAACACATTTCTCAAGTTAGAAACTATAGAAATGATCCCTGAAAGTATAGTCTTAGTGTATTTACATGTGGAAACTGCATGTGCTTTTCTGTAAAGTCTTCCGCACTCAGGGTTCCTCTTTGACATTCAATACGCTCCGCCTGTTACCATGTTTTGGCCAATCAACTGTGTTTATGCAAATAATACTATGTAGCACATCCAATCACTGGATACCTCTAACAATACTGACAGCAAATGTACAGGAGAGAACGGCCAGACTAACAGATCAATTTTATAAAAGTTATTAGGGAACCTGACGTGTAAATAAAGGTTACAAAAGTGACTTTGTGATTGTGGCGACATTCTGTTGAAGCAGAAAAGATTCAAAAGGCCAGTCTCTTACTGACAAATAAGATAGGTTGTGTAAATGTCCCTCAAGCACGAGGGACTTTTTTAATGCACAATTTAAGTACACATGACTTAACAAAAGAGTTAATTTGAGACTTGTTCTAGAGATGAGGTAAACTGTTCCACTGAAACTCAAGCTGCTATTTTAACATTCATCACTGCTATAGATAAAGGTTATCAAAATTAGGTACTTTAATACCATGTATAATTTTTGCACACTATTCGTAACCACTCTGATCATATTCCCTTCCTCAGTACTCCACAAGGAAGTAAAGACCGGTCATCAATGACAGAGAACGTATGAACTGAATCATTATTCTCTATCCGCTTCACGCTCAGAAGGGAATATCACGACTCTTCATCGTGGTTAGCGAGACCAAACACTTTAGAAACACATTTCTCAAGTTAGAAACTATAGAAATGATCCCTGAAAGTATAGTCTTAACGAAATTCTGGGTCGAAGCAAGAAGTGATTCTCGGGAACGCCATTCTCACTCACGGTTTATGTCAACTGTTAAACATGACCTAAACGATCAGTCCGCGAGGAGTTAGTAGACTATAACTTTTACAGAGCTACGATTATGCAAGTAGATCTAAAAGTGTGGCTAAAGCTGTTTATTTAAGTTTTAAAATCCAGTTTCCAGTCCCACAATGCTTTGCGAAAGCAATCGCATACATCACTATACGAATTTATTTATTTTCACTCAAAAATCTGTAACAACCGTTATTTTTATTGTTTCCCTTAAATATAAAGTTGTGAATAACATAAAAATTGAAAGACACAATGCGTTGATCATGGAAATAGCAGTAACCTTAAGTTTAAATAAATGTTGTGTGGTGCATCGCTTATTATACTCCTGACATGAATCTGGAAAAGAGGAAGCGTTCCGCTTAGAAACCACTATTACAATTTGTTTAATTAAAAAAAAGTTTAAACTTGTAACAATTGGTTAAAATATTAACGATACATAAATCACAAAAAAGAGACACGTCTATTGTTTTTTCTTTTGTAATATAAGACGTCGAATCTGTACGTGTAGCACCGCAGCTACCCTTGTTACGACACACGAGGGCAGCATTTCATTGGCTAACAGAGTTTAATCGTCACGCGATATTCAATGTTTAGAAGACTGCCAAAATTTATATTTCGGTTAATTTTTGCTTAAAATAATAAAAATAAAAAGAACTCCGTTACATTAGTACACAACATCCTAGAAAAACTCACTAGGCGTCGAATAACTTCAACACGGACGCCTAACTTTAACTGAAAAAGCTAGGTGAAATAGTTTCACCTTCAACTAAAAGCAACACACTAAGGGCGAAAACTAAAATAAAAGTGCGCCACAAAAGGCTCAGTCGACAGTATTTTTAACTACATTTTAAACAGGCTGTAGCTAATTATCGGCTAACATAAATGTTTTCACCCAGAGACACCACGCCTCCATCTCAATTTTCTTTCTATAAAAATATTTTTAATCATCTTTGAAACAAACTACTCACCAGCATGTTGTCCAACAGCACATTCGCTTTGTCTTAAAGAAACAGTCTCAATTTTTAAAAGCTTTAAAATAAAGCCAGATAGCCAGGAGACTCCACAGTTATTAACGTTTTGTTTTGTTGCGCATGCTCAGGGACAGAGAAGAAATTCGCGTGTTTTCTTAAAATAGTTTATTCGTGCATGAAATTAATCAAACAAACGCACTCGTTACATTTAAATGATCGTTTTAAATATCAGAACAATTTATAATACATTAAGACAATTCAACTTGATGTTCCAATTATCAGACATATGTCATGCTAAGACAACGTGTAGTCATCAATGCATAAGTTTTGTATTTGAAATTAAAAGCTCAAAAACTCGTGAATTGCTTTGGAAAAGGGGGGTGGATCAAAGGCACCTATGTGTGCATCTACTTATGAATACTAGGAAACCAGGAAACACGAAAGAGGCAAAAACATTCACCCCGAAAAAATATTGAAATACATTTTTCATACCAAGACCTGCTGTAGTATTAAGATAATAAAGCATTCCTAACTGCAACAGTAGTGTGAGTCATACTGTTCGTGCAACAAAAAGTAAGGGGTTAGATGGAACTACTGCTTAACATAATATAAATGAGTTGAGGACATTACAGATCCACAACATATTCAATTAATTATATAGTTTCAGCAACATGCAGGTTTCATATTGTATAACTGTTATCAGTTTTATATGGATGTTACTTTAATCCCCTAGAACTCATTTAAAGATTCTTGTGCTCCTATAGATTGCAGTGCTGTAGCGGAACTAACAAAGCAAGTTTTTAATAAATGCAATAATTAAAGTAAAGAAAGCAACTTTTGGGCCTATAGATTTCAGGGTGTTAACCAAAAGTTCTCCTCCTTATTATAAAAAACAAAATGACAAAGTTCCTACCATTGTGGAGGTATCGCGTTAGAACAGACATTAAATTTCTATCGTAACAAATCAACATTTAACTACATGTAAATCATACCCAGGATAACTGACATCAGATCAATGGATGGATGGATGACTGGAAACAGGGCAACAAAAAAAAAAAGACAAAAAGAATGACACTTATTATCATCACAGAGAGAATCAGTCGGCTTTGTGCGGTCATGCTTGCAGTAATCACATATGTACAGTCTGAAGGTCGACAGGAGAACTGCTCCACAAATACTGGCTCCTCCTGATTAATTAACGTCGAAGCTCCATCAGATTTCGTCCACTCTCTATGGCTCCTTGTACCTCCTCCACAACAGGTGCACCTGTCTCCGGGCCTCAGAGCGAACACATCTGGAGAAGGAGGTGTGCTGTCTGCCCTTCACCTGGTAACCACAGAGCAATCGGACGCAGTTCACTTCAACAACTCACTACCTTTAAACTTTATTCAAAATGTACAGTCAACTAAAATATGGCAACTACTGGGACACAGTGGCAGTTTTTAAAGTATCACAGTGGAGTAAAATGCCCTCAGATATTACTGAAGATATTCAGCAACCTACTGCTCCTACTCTTACACATACAGGTTCACAAAATATTGTACAGTATACTCTATGAATTATATGAAAACCCATTCTGTAGATACATTGTAATAAGGCTAAACAGTTCAGGTGAATCAGACACGCAAAAGAAGTCATAATCCAGACTGAATTCAAGTCAAGAAACTACCTGCAACTCTAGAAATAACAACGAACAAACTCCTTGAACTGTAGCTGTTAGTGATACTTATCTGCTTGCCAGCTCCTTCTTCAGACAGGACCTGAAGGAGGTAGCACGCTCCACAGCTTTATAGCCCTGAGATGTGTGTAGACAGCCAGAGTGAGGCAGGAAGACAGGAAAACAATCGCAAAAGTGGTGGGCACATGGAAGGTGAGAAAAACAAAAGTATAAGTGTGGTAAATTCATGACAATAGGGAAAAAAGCATGGGTTAGAAAGGAGATGAAGAGAGAGGTACATCAGCAAAGTAAGGACAAAAGAGAACACTGTTAAAAAGCCAAGAGAGTGAGGCCAAGACAGCATCAAAAGGGACATACGGGACCATATAAAGTGCAACATCCAGGCCTACAGTGGTGCCAAGTTTATTATCACATGACAACCTCTGTAGAAAAAAAGGATCTGAGCAGTGTTATTGCATCAAAATCCACCACTGGGGGGCAGTATGGCCTTTTCTGACAGCATCACCAAATTGCTTATAGGTGATTTCCAACCCACAAGCCTTCAAATTATCTTCCATTTAAGCTTTTTTTTGTTACATTCCTGATGCTTACTAAAAGTTTTTCATCAATATTTTTAACCCTGTTATCATGTGTGTATGTTAAATGCATTTTTCTTTTGTTTTGGGTAACTGTTGATTTACCTTAACTACTTGACTGCAACTGAAGAGCACAAACGGTCATGAGTAAAGGATGGCTTAGTTGTACCAGCAGAACTTCTTCTACAAAAAAGGTTTAAGAAACAGCTGAATAACAATAATAATTGTAGTTTTGGATTTCCTGTTTTTTTGTTACTCTGTGACACTAAATCCTGGCACAGGTAAAGCTAGTTTGCATTTAAGGTAGAGACTGATTTGTTATTCTATAATGAAACAGGCAACAAGAAGCTCCCATGTTTTAAATTTCAGCTCTTCTTTTTTGAATCTAAAATGCTCAAGAAATAACACATCCTATAGCTTTAAATCCCTGTAATTTGTTTATGTGGCTAACTTTGAAATTGTAACTTCACCTCGACCAAGTTTTTGGGTAATGCTGGATGTCAGAGTTTATACTTGAGAACCCAGATGCTTGGACTACACCGTTCTTCTGGTCCTCTGGGTGCCACCAAAACAGCTTTGACCCACTAAAGCAAGGCGTGCACACAACCTGGTATCATGGCATAGCGTGTAATAGACACGCCGGTCCACAGTGTCCATTTCACACTTTGCCTCTCCAAAGCGTGAAATGGGCACGCATGCAGAAGCTGCAGTAAGCTGCAGTACCAGTAGAGGGAGATATTTCATTTCAGGCCAACATGAAAATAATCAAAGTAAAGCATTTAAAGAGACATTACTAATGCATTCATGAGCAAATTAGCCACTTAGCTTAATAATTTCTGGCATAGTGGGAGCTTAGAATGTACTTTATACCTTTCTTGGTCACTGTGGACTTTATGGCTTTACATATATTTTCTTCCCTTGTTGCAACTTGCGTCTCCATTTCATGCTTTAGAGAGGTAACGTGTGAACTGGACACAGCAGACCAGTGTGTCTATTACACGCTTTGCTGTCATAGGCTGTGAAGGCGCCTCGTGGTATCTGGAAGTTCAGCAGCAGATCTTTTAGGTTCTGTAGGTTGTTTGTGTTAATGGAGTATGTGCCCATGTGCCCATGTGCGGTTCAGTTGGGCTCAGGCATGCTACACATGTACAGTTCATCTGTAGTTTACATCTGGCCATAGAACTCCCAAACTATAGCTGCCTTTGGGTGCTCAGTACTCAGGCAGAGTATAAGGCAACTGGTCAAGTGGGAGTACACCCTAAATCTTAATGAGAAACCTGTCTCTTTGTAAGTGCTCTGGAACCCACTTGACCTCAGACCTTTCTGCGAAGGGAGGTATATTTCTCAAAAGTGGTTCCTTTTTCGTGTCCTGGTGACTGGCTGTGCTTCAAACTTTTTCTAAACAAAGATTTTTCAGTTGGAGCTGAGTGCACTTTTTCTCAAAAAGAAGGAAGTTCTTTACCCTGGCTCCCCTGTGCAGCCGGTCCTTCATGATACCAATGAACTCTTTGTAGGACAGCTGGTCATCGTGATCGACATCGAAGATCTTGAAGATGGTGTTTACAAGGTGACGTGTCAGCTTGAGCCCTGTGGCCACATACACCGCTCTGGCAAACTCATCTATCAGGGGAGAAAGTAAAAATGACTTTGATCATTTGTCTAAGTGCAGCTGAGTGAAAAACCTGAAGGAGAAAACACAGCATCAGTGAGTGTAAGCAGAGACCTTCAGTGCCCGCATTTCAAGCTCAATACAGTTTTAATACCTTGTCCAATGGAGCGTGCAGCAAAGTTATACATCTGCATGGCAATGGCAAAGTCTTCAAGGTTGTTGAGAAACTGGAAGAAGGATCTGAACTCATCAAAGGTGATTCCCTGAAACACAAGTAGAAACAGTTAACAAAACAACTGCAGGGAGAGGTACTGGACAGAAAGAAGCTTGGAAATGACAAATATCGTTTGAGCGAGACTGTGAAGGTGCATTTAAGTGGCGTGCATACAGCATTCCTCAAAGTGCATCTAGTCATCTGTCTGAAAAATTAAAAAGCTAAATGATTATTCAAGCGATTCCATGACATGGCCTCATGAAGGACGTAAGAAGTCATTCATGGGGTTAACCATCGTATGTGTGTATGATGTGGAAAATTTTTCGTTTTCCTCAGTGGCTTTGGCTTAATTCTCAAATTGCAGTTAAAGTTCGTATGAGAAATCTTTTACAGCATTTTGTTATTCAGAAAGAGCTGCTCTCTATACAGTGGCATTTTCAAATGTTTCAATACAATTTGGCAAATCACTAAGCAGAACACTTATTGATTCTTTTTGGAATAAAAAACTCTGTTTATTTTTTACTGTATAAAATGTTGTGTTGACTCATCACATGCAGAATAGTCCAGCTAATTGTCCACATGTTTAGGTCAGTAGTGTAAGTAATAAGAGTAAGTGTAAGCAGTGTTGGGAAGGTTACTTTTAAAATGTATTCCACTACAGAATACAGAATACATGCCCCAAAACGTATTTTGTAACGTATTCCGAATACGTTACTCAATGAGAGTAACGTATTCTGAATACTTTGGATTACCTATTACATTATCATGCTTTTTTACAACTACATGAATGTACTATTGCTGTGTGATTTATTACTTTTACTGAAGGTTATTCGCCATACCAATACCAATCAGATGTTTAAATCTTAATATAAAATGAGTAACAGCAGGTTGACGTTAGGTAAGGCTACACTTTTTGCAGCGATCTCGTATAGAAAACTATTCAGCACGTATATAAAACAGGTCCGCGGCTCTGAACCGTAGTAAAGCGACCTCTGGCTAATACGTCAGGTTCGTGTCGGGCTCGTGGCCGAAAACTAGCTTTACTTGGTTGTTTGCTGTGCGTTGAAAGGCTGCTCCAACTGAACTTATTGTTTTGGAGAAAAACACGAAAAAAGTGTATAGTCGAGTCTTAATAGCTTACTTACAACTGGGCTCATCAGGCACTCTTTTTGGCTGCAGTTGTTATTATTATATATACATGCTTCCAGCTCCCGTTTCTGCTCAGTGACAACTCGTACTTTTCCTTTTACTCGCTCCTCGCGCTCACAGACACACAAGGGTATGGCAGTTCATTCTCCCTGCAGCACGGACTACACTGCCCATGAGGCTACATTCTTTAGGGCTATGCCTGTAACACTCTGCCTATTGCCTTCATATGAAATCATTTTTGTGAATCATTTTTTTAAATATTCACATCATTATGCGGGCTGCAAGTAGAGGTGACATGGGCCGCGAGATTGAGACGCAGGCATTAGAGCCTCTTAATGCGCCTTTTGTTTGGGGCGTGGAAACCAAAAATAGAGAGGGCATAGCCGAACATATGAAACAGGAAAATACCACCGTGTAATCCTTTTATTTCAGCAAAGTAACTGTATTCTAAATACCACCTTTTTAAACGGTAACTGTAACGGAATACAGTTACTCATATTTTGTATTTTAAATACGTAACATGTATTCCGTTACTCCCCAACACTGAGTGTAAGAGATCTTATGTGTTTTTTCTGTCTCTGCCCATTAAAATGGAACTACCATAAAAATGAGAGACTCTTCAATTCTCTAATTGTGAGAAAACAGACAAACAAATTCAGCAGAGGTTCAGATGATTCCTTCTACTACAAAAGATTTCCAGTTTTATTCTGTTCATTGTATAGTGCTGTGTTGTCAGTCAGTTTTTCCTTACGTGCTATGCAAATGTATAGGTCTTTTGCTTTACAAATTAGAATGTAAAACACTGCGCCCCTGAAATCAGCATGTGAATAGAGTCACTAGGACATGCTGTAGTTGTCACTAATCCTTGGAAAAAATATTAGCCTTGTATTGTTGGCACTCAGTGTCAGAGACACATGAATTGTGCAGGTTAACTATAGTGTTTTTCTGCATGCATGAGCTGTTTAAGGAAATGCATTTTTTCAGCTTCTGTGACCTTCAGATATGTTTGGAGAAATATACCAAAGCAGTTGAAAAAAACAGTAAAACACATTGCAGTGTTTCATCTCCGTAAAGTAGCATAAAGTGAAAACCAATTGGAATGTACAGTCTAATTGTTGGGATGGCATGTGTTCATACATTGAGCATTCACCCAGCACTAACAAAGGATATAAAGGATATTGTGTATTTCATATCATGAATAACCAAAGTCCATCTGAGCAAATGGTTGTGAGGTGCACCTCATGCTCTTTGCTGTGAACTTGCTGTAACCCTATAACAGATGCATAATTCAGAAGATAAAATATTATTAATCAAATAACTAAATGTTTTTTTTTTAAATTACATGATGAAATGTAGATTAAAATAAATACAAATAATTAAAATACAACAGCTTGCTGTGTATCTTAACCTTGACATTGCTTATATGAAGAAAAAAAGAGAAGGTGGCAAATTAACTTAATAGCAGGATAGACTGACAGATTGTAACTGCAGGTTGTGAATTATACGAGGCAGAGACCAACCTCCTGCTTCTTCCACAGCATGAAAAGGAAAGAAGGCAGGGACAGAAATAGAGACGGGTTGCATAAGGACTACATGCCAAAGTCTAGCTAGATAGCACAGCTTGATAGATAGATAGATAGATAGATAGATAGATAGATAGATAGATAGATAGATAGATAGATAGATAGATAGATAGATAGATAGATAGATAGATAGATAGATAGATAGATAGATAGATAGATAGATAGATAGATAGATAGATAGATAGATAGATGGATGGATGGATGGATGGATGGACAGATGGATAGATGCAACTGAAAGTGTAGTGAAATGTGTGTTTTTGTGTGTGACATGTAGTGAAGCAATTGAGCGCTCAAGTGTGGAAAGCCACAACAGCCTCAGGCAGAGACAACAGTTTGAAATTACAGGTACTCTAGATGTCTAGAAGGTAGAAGCTCCCATACAGGAAGGAAGAATTTCATTATTATTTCATTACTGATCAATGAATTGTCCAGTAAATAACTGTGCGCACATGTATACTGTACCTTTTCATCAGGTATACACTGGCGGACATTTTCCAGATAGGCACTAATGTTTTCCACGTTTGTGAATCGCAGCAGGATTTTGGCAAAGTCTTCTTCACTGATAGTCGTCATACCTTTAGAGTAAGTCAGGAACTCAATTTCCAACACCTCTGTCTGGAGGTTATCCATAAATCTGAAAACAGAAAGAAAGGACAGTAAAAAAGACAAAAAGAGAATTGTTCTATAAATCATCCATTCTGCCATGTGGTTAATACTGTTAGCGTTAGCACTCTTTCGGTTCTAGTACCTGTAGAAGTCATCAAAGGTAAGCTCTGCCTTCCCCTTCTTCCCAAAGAAATGGACCAGTAGTGTGGTGTCAATTGTGATGCTATCATCTGCTCGCTATCAAAGAGAGAGAGAGAGAGTGATACGAGAGACGATCAGTGACTAAATGACAAACCTCAAGCGTCATGGGTGGAGAAGGACGAGTCCATCATTAGACCAACATGGCCACCGCTGTGCCAGATTAGCAGGAAGCAGGGTTCTATTGCACGTGTGCAAAACGTGCACTGGATGAGCATTACAAATTACATTACAAATTACATCACAAATTTCAGTCACAGTCATCAGCTCAGACAAACAGTCAACAGCCATCATGAAATCAAACTTACCAGTCTAGGAAGCATAATATGATGTGAAAAACAGTCAGAAGAGCCAAATAAAAATTTACAAGCAAACTGAAGTAAAGCAGGTAAGTAAAGAAGGGAAGTCAGATTATATCTATTAAAGAAATCATTCTCTATGCAGTCTAGACTGGTGAGTAGTGATGCTGTAGCAGCGTGAAACACAGACTGATACAATGTTAAGGAGTACTCAAGTATCAGCCCAAATAAAGAGAAGGCGGTAAGATCATAAGTCATGCCTACATTCACAGAGCCAGTGTGAAGGTAACGGTGGAGGTGAACAAGAATGCAGGAGGAAGGAAGACAACACTTTAAACAGGTGGAGTTCATTAAGGACAGAGAAACAGACGAGGTAAGCAGAAGACATGAAAGGAAAAGAAGACTTGTGGAAGAGCAACTAAGTGCAACACAGACAAATACATGACAAAGACACATCCCATGCATTTCTTCGCAAATGCCACATTGACACACCTAAACAGAACCTCAAGTCACCAAAAGCAACACTAAACAAAAACCACATAAGCACAAGTGCAGAGATTTTGTGAGCCGATTCCACCTTTTTCCGTCATCAGATGTGTTTGGTTGCATATCCTTCTAGTCTCCCTTGAGTGTGTGTTGACTCTGTGACCCAGGTCATTTAAAATCCATTCAATGAGCTTTGGGTTGTTTCGACTGTTTGCTCTAGCTTTAATCTGCTGGTTAACACCTTGTTTAAAGCAAGGTGACACAATTAGGATTTTAAGCCTTTGCAGAAACTTAATCTAAGTATTTAGTTCACTATTTTCTGTTCATACACAGTAACATACTTGTATCTTTCAGAAAAAGGTGACTTTTGAGCAGTTCCAGAAATGAATCAGGCAGCATCAGGACAAAAAAGAGAGGAATTCAAATACACATCTTCTCTCTATTGACCTGTCATGCCCCACCCAGCCAACCTTCATTTCCAATCTTTCACCATGCTGAAGAATACGCAGACATAAGATTAAATAAAATCTCATGTCCTTCTAAGAAGGAGCATTTATGGCATTTCAGTCATCATCATAAATATCATCATCACCACGATGCCATTCGTGGTTCTACCTCAAGAGTAAAATCCTAAAATCCAGTGTGGGACAAGAAGAAAATGTGAAACAAGATCACACGTTTATTTAAGGGACAAAATATCAAGATTTGTTTTGTGATTTGTTTGGTGTCACACAGTGAATATTCATTCATCCATCCATCCATCCATCTTCATCCGCTTATCCGAGGTCGGGTCGCGGGGGTAGCAGCCTAAGCAAAGAGGTCCAGACCTCCCTCTCCCCAGCCACCTCCTCCAGCTTGTCCGGGGGAATACCAAGGCGTTCCCAGGCCAGCCGAGAGATATAATCTCTCCAGCGTGTCCTGGGTCTGCCCCGGGGCCTCCTCCCAGTGGGACATGCCTGGAACACCTCGCCCAGGAGGCGCCCAGGGGGCATCCTTGCCAGATGCCCGAACCACCTCAGCTGGCTCCTTTCGATGTGGAGCAGCAGCTGCTCTACTCTAAGCCCCTCCCGGATGGCCGAACTTCTCACCCTATCTCTAAGGGAGAGGCCAGCCACCCTTCGGAGGAAGCTCATTTCCGCCGCTTGTATCCGCGATCTCGTTCTTTCGGTCACTACCCACAGCTCGTGGCCATAGGTGAGGGTAGGGACGTAGATCGACCGGTAAATTGAGAGCTTCGCTTTTACACTCAGCTCCCTCTTCACCACGACTGACCGGTGCAGCGTCCGCATTACTGCAGCCGCAGCCCCAATCCGTCTGTCGATCTCCAGCTCCCTTCTCCCATCACTCGCGAACAAGACCCCGAGATACTTGAACTCCTCCACTTGGGGCAGGAACTCATCCCCGACCCGGAGTGGGCACTCCACCCTTTTCCGGCTGAGAACCATGGCCTCAGATTTGGAGGTGCTGATCCTCATTCCCGCTGCGTTACACTCGGCTGCGAACCGCTCCAGTGCGAGCTGGAGGCCCTCACCCGATGAAGCCAACAGAACCACATCATCCGCAAAAATCAGAGATGAGATTCTGAGGCCACCAAAGCGAAAGCCCTCCGCCACTTGGCTGCGCCTAGAAATCCTGTCCATAAAAATTATGAACAGAACCGGAGACAAAGGGCAGCCTTGGCGGAGCCCATCACCCACCGGGAACGAGTCCGACTTATTGCCGGCAATGCGAACCAAGCTCTTGCAACGGTTGTATAGGGATTGAATGGCCCGTAGCAATGGGCCAGACACCCCATACTCGCGCAACACCTCCCACAGGACGCCCCGAGGGACACGGTCGAATGCCTTCTCCAGGTCCACAAAACACATGTAGACTGGTTGGGCAAACTCCCATGCACCCTCAAGTATCCTCGAGAGGACAAAGAGCTGGTCCAGTGTTCCGCGACCAGGACGAAAACCGCATTGTTCCTCCTGTATCCGAGGTTCGACTAGCGGACGAACCCTCCTCTCCAGCACCCTGGCATAGACTTTCCCGGGGAGGCTGAGGAGTGTGATCCCCCTGTAGTTGGAACACACCCTCCGGTCCCCCTTCTTGAAGATGGGGACCACCACCCCGGTCTGCCAGTCCACAGGTACTGCCCCTGATCTCCACGCAACATTGCAGAGACGTGTCAACCAAGACAGCCCTACAACGTCCAGAGCCTTCAGGAACTCGGGGCGGACCTCATCGACACCAGGGGCTCTGCCACCAAGGAGTTGTTTAACTGCCTCAGTGACCTCGCCCCCGGAAATCGGTGGGTCACACCCCTCATCCCCAGACTCTGCTTCCTCCCCGGAAGACGTGTCAGTGGGATTAAGGAGGTCCTCGAAGTATTCCTTCCACCGCCCGACAATTTTCTCAGTCGACGTCAACAGCGCTCCGCCAGCACTATACACAGTGCAGGTAGAGCACCGCTTTCCCCTCCTGAGACGCCTGACGGTTTGCCAGAATCTCTTCGAGGCAGTCCGAAAGTCTTTTTCCATGGCCTCTCCGAACTCCTCCCACACCCGAGTTTTTGCTTCAGCCACTGCCCGAGCCGCATTCCGCTTGGCCTGTCGATACCTGTCGGCTGCCTCCGGAGTCCCACAGGCTAACCAAGCCCGATAGGCCTCCTTCTTCAGCCTGGTGGCTCCCTTCACCTCTGGTGTCCACCATTTGGTTCGGGGATTACCACCACGGCAGGCACCAACCACCTTGCGGCCGCAGCTCAATGCAGCAGCTTCGGCAATGGAGACGCTGAACATGGTCCATTCGGACTCAATGTCCCCAGTCTCCCTCGGAATGCTGTTGAAGCTCTGCCGGAGGTGTGCGTTGAAGATCTCGCGGACTGGGGCCTCTGCTAGACGTTCCCAGCACACCCTCACTACGCGTTTAGGTGCACCAGGTCTGTCCAGCGTCCTCCCCCGCCACCTGATCCAACTCACCACCAGGTGGTGATCAGTTGACAGCTCAGCCCCTCTCTTTACCCGAGTGTCCAGAACATATGGTCGCAGGTCTGGTGATACGATTACAAAATCGATCATCGACCTACGGCCTAGAGCATCCTGGTGCCACGTGCACTTATGGACACTCTTATGTTCGAACAGGGTGTTCGTTATGGCCAAACTGTGATTAGCACAGAAGTCCAATAACAAAGCACCGCTCGGGTTCAGATCAGGGAGGCCGTTCCTCCCAATCACGCCCCTCCAGGTCTCGCTGTCGTTACCCACGTGAGCATTGAAGTCTCCCAGCAGGACAACAGAGTCTCCAGGTGGAGCACCTTCCAGCACCCCCCCCAGGGACTCTAAGAAGGCTGGGTACTCCGAACTGCCACTCGGCGCATAAGCGCAGATGACAGTCAGGACCCGTTCCCCGACCCTAAGGCGCAGGGAACAAACCCTCTCGTCCACCGGGAAAAACCCCAACGTACCGGCAGCAAGCCGAGGGGATATAAGAATACCCACCCCAGCCCGCCGCCTCTCACCAGGGGCAACTCCAGACTGAGACAGAGTCCAGCCCCTCTCCAGGAGACTGGTTCCAGAATATTCATTCAGTCAGTCAGAAATGTCTGTAAGTGAGCTGCAGTCTTTCTGATAGAGAGGAAACCATCCCCACGGATAAGAATGAAAAAAAGTGATCTTACAAAAAACAACTGATGTGACAAAAGTCATTAGAATTTTGCTGGGCATTTACCGGGCTACATTTTAGGCTTTTATTAAATTGTTGTTATGTATGAATTAATAAAAACAACTAAAAACTCTACAGGTTAAAGTAAATCGTGTTTCAATTACAGATTCTTTTGGTCATCAATGCACAATATTAACAATAAGCTGCAGGAAGATGCAGATGTTCAAGGCAGTAAAATTCTTAAATGTATGGTAGATTAAACTGGAACCACACTGGTAACTCACACAATAAAAATGTCTTGTGAGAAACAAGCATTAAAAGTAAACACTGTAGTAAGACCACTCTTAGCTTTTGGTCTGTTGCTGATTCACTTAAGAGTCTGGTCTTTCAGTCTTTGATTAGGGACAAAGGAAGATTTCCTTTGTGTAAACACAAGACAAACTGAAACAATTACAGACTTATCATTGCTGTGTCTAAGTTTTCTGTGTCTCATTTACTAGACGTTCTTTTCATTAAGTCTCTGATTACGGACAAACAGGACAAAATTTGTTTTGCTCTTTTATCTCTGAACTGACGCATTACTGTCTTTATGACACATGAGCTGTTCATACATCTAGACAGTATCCAGGTGGTGTGTCTCTGCCTCTCTTCCCTCCCACGTGGAGTTCCCTTAATTCTGTTTTGTTGTTTTGAACTCAAAACAAGGAAATCATTTCGCATTATCTTTATTCAAAACTATTGTGACTGAGGAGTTTATGTATCTGGTGGGTGTCTATTCACCGCTGCAGTGAGTTATCAGCTGTTGCACAAAGACTTGTACTAAATGTATTTCAGGAGTCTTCAAGATATATTTTGAAAAAGGATGGATCCACAGCTACAGGAAGTAAAGCCTGCAAATGAGTGGAATACACTATGGTTGGAGTGATATTTACTGAAGTGTACAAACTAGCAAGGGAAATTACTTAGATTACTTAGATTGATTGTACACTGTGGGTGTAGGATATAACACCAGTTATCTGAGCTTTGTTAAAAATAGAACATGTGGTTAAAAATTAATTACTAAAGCTACATTAAGAGATTTTTGACCACTACTTTGGTCACTACCAATTCCTCCATTAACTTTAATTAAGATTTTTCACAAAAGAAGCTCCCGATGCTGCTAAAAAATGAGCTAGACCAAAGTAATAATAAAGTTGCAGTCAGATATTTTGAAATTGAAAGTAGTAGCACTGAAACAATTTGATCTAAAGTTTTGATTATTTATGTTTAGTCCATGGTAACCTATTTTTCACTGGATGCTGTCTTATAATGTTGTTTGATGCTAGATCATCAATAATGTGTACCCTCACCATGACCACAGACTATAAAGAAGTTTATTTTAGCCAATACATCTTATATGTTCAAGTCTCTTTAAGTGTAATCTCTTCTACCAGCCAGCACGGGGCGACTTCTTTGGTTGCTAAAAAATCAAAAAGTGTAGACATCTGCTTTGTTTGCTTCTCTGCTGTTTTTAATAAGTGCTGGCCGTGTACCCTGTTGTGTGGTTTGTTGCTCTGTTGTTTTTTTGTTTTGTTTTGTTTTTTTTTTGTTTTGTTTTTTTTGGTTGTTATTGTCTTTATTGTCTGTGTTCTTCTGTCCCACTGTTTGTGAATGTGTAAAAAATTTTGAAACTTGCATAAATAAATACATTAAAAAAAAAAAGAAAAGTGTAGACATCTATGGGTAAATGGCCCTCGATTCCCCTTTCTGGATAAATTCAATGGATTATTTGCTAGCTTCGATTCTTACTGAACACAATAAGATGCTCATCTTCTAAAGTACGGCTGCAAATAGTGTCCATAAGGATGATAAAGCAAGTTGTGCCTTTGGTATCTTTCTCCATTTGGTATCTTTTGGTGTCACAGTCAAATTGTAACACCTGTAATGTCTGTTTTTCAAAAAGATTAGATGACAACGATCAAAGTGTTCAGCTTTAAAAACACAAGTTGGCTAATAAATTAGCAATGGCGCAGAGGCTACAGCCACCTTTTAATTAGTCCATAATCACAATGAGCCTACCTCCCTTACAAATTTTAGAGCTATTTTTTCTTACATGTCTAACCAAAAGAATTTTGTCATTGTGATGTGCAATAACTTTGTCATAGCAAAGGCTTTCAAGCATCCAGATCAGTCTACCAACTTGTCGACGTAATGCCAAACGGATCATAACAAGCTTATCATTCCTGGAAGTGTGGCGGTACTAGTGTGAGCTCATCATCCCCGTGACAACGTAATCGTTACCACGCCCACAAGGCACGAGCCAACACCTGGTGCATGCATGTGTCTATTTGTCCATCTGTGTGTTTATCTGTGAGCTTGTGCAGTCTTTGATCACGAAGCTGAGGGTAAAAACAGTAATTACTGATGTAAACGCTAAACGCTGTTCCTCACCCTCCCCATCTGTGAGTAATACTCCGGAGGAAGAGCTCATTGTGGGTCTTTAGTCAAGTCAGTCAGACTGTCAGTCAGTCACACCTTCCAGGGGGAAAAACAGCCAACCCCCCCTTTCCGTTTCATGGCTTGTTCAATTTTCTTGCAATGACTTTTATCTCCCACATTTTCTTTCTTTCTTCTTCTTCACATCTCTTATCATACCTTTAATCTTATCCCACCCCCTGCTCTGATTACGCTGATTTCCTTTCACCTCACACTACCCGTCAGTACCTCCTTCACCTGACAAACAGAGAGGTGATTTGCTCGGTCCTACACTCCCTCCTTTTCTACCTGTCAGTCAGTCCCTCCTTCTCCAGACAAAAGGAAAGAGGTATAATGGTGACTAATCTGTTGAGTAAACACATCTTTCTCTAAATACAACCTGGTTCTTTCTTTTCACCCAAATGTACTTCCCGAACTTCTTTTCTTCTCACTCACTTTGTTCCTGAACATTTGTTCTGCCTGCTGACCTGTGTCATCTTCCTTTGGCCTTTTTCACCCATTTGTTTACTCTGATTTTATCTCCTTCGCGTGCTCCTCACCCTCATGTTTTCCACTTATCTGATATCGCGTCCTTAAAGATATGTTATATTTCTTTGAATTACATCTTTTGCCTGGCTGTCATCTTGTTTGTCACTGTTTCACATTTTTTTCTTACTTAATTTAATCCTAAATCATTTCTAATCCCTTTTATGTTTAATATATCCCTCCATTAAAAAAAATCCTTACTCTTTTCCCCCCATGTCTGATTTTCCTGCTCTGTCCGTCTGACATCCCGGCAGATGAAAGGCTGCACGGTGTAAATACAAGGTCAACCCCATTATGTTTCACTGTCATTACCTCAACCTCAGCTTCCGCTGCCAACACAGCAGACAACCTGTCATTAGTGAGCTAGTCTGTTAGCACTATTTTAGCTGTTACTAATGATTACCAGTCTTCAGAAAGTACTATCAGGAAGACACTTTAAGCTGCAATTGTAGAAATAACTGGAAACACTAACTTTGATTTATTGAGACAGCTCATTTGTTAAACCACCAGTCATGAAATATGTTAAGAAGTATCAGTTTGATGAACAGATATTCTGGGATCCAAAGAGCATAAAAGCTTCTGAGGTAATGTCTCAGCAATTATTCTATCATCGCCTTTTCCTAGCTTGGAATAGTGCATTAAAACAATAAGGATGAGGTTGGATGCCTGCTAGTTCCGATTAGTTCAGCTCACCATCTGGTTTTAATTTTGATCCCAGGGATTTTGCAGGTTGTTTTTTTTTCCAAATGTTAACCTTTTGTGTAAATCATAGTGTAAGATGTTGTCCTGTAACTCCTCATGAATTCTACTGCGTGAATTTAAGTTTGTAGTGATAAAGAGACAAAGATTTTGTATGTGCTCTGCAGTCAACCGTCTTATCCTTGTTAAACACTTGTGGCGCAACGTGGGAATGATCTGACACCAAAGCTACGCCACTAGTCACAACACGGCACAGATAACAAGGCACAGATACACATATGAAGCAGAATGAAGACAGAAAGAAGGTGAAAAAAAGACAAGTTATTAAAAAAAGGACATTAAAATCTTTGTCATTTAATGGATCAGTACCGATCAACAACAAAGGCTAAAGTCTTTCAAAATATTCATAATCCAAAAGTAAATAAATATCTTCACAGACAGAGTGAAATGACTTAGGATGGAGCAAAACAGGAAACATTTGGAGGATGCTCACATTATTTCATTCAAATCCACAGTGTGTCGAGTAGAAAAAGATATTTTCTCACAAATTAAAGGTAAACATTGGAGCTTGAATGCCGATTTTAAATGTTTCTTTTAGAACTCATCCAAACAAACATGATTTCACACTGAAAAAAAAACCAGTGATGATTTCTACACTAGTCTAAAATTAAATTATTACTATTTTTAGAAAGAAAAACAAAGAAGAATGCTGTGGGACAAAGGAAGGAACGCTGGGAAGAATGATGAGATATTTCTGTTCTAACATCTAGGAAACAAAGAAAGAAAGCAAGGAAACGTATCATCACTATCAAGCCAAACCAGAATAAAAGTTAGAACGACCAAAGCTTTTGCAATAATCCCAAAATGACTATATTAGAGTGAAGATTCAAAGTAACTTTTTTGGTGCATTTGCACTTCAACCATTAACACATGACTTCTCTGAAGATTGGAGAATAACTGGGGTGTGTGTTTCAAGTAAAGCTTTTATTCTCAGGGAAAAGTATTATATAGTATATAGGATTTCGAGTTTGATTCTGGCCAGCTTGATGGAACATATTTCTTGTGAACGTGTGGGGGTATTTGGATCCTCTATGTGAACTATCTGGTGCTGAAGAATGAGGAAAAAAGTGAAGGATAATGAATGCAGGGGTGAAGGAACAGTGGACGATTGGGTATGTGTACCTCCGCCAGGTCAGAAAAGAGGACTTGACTGGCGCTTCGCCTCAAAACGTCCCAGTAACTCCGCGCCACAAACTCCTGACTGTCTTTTTTTAGCACCTGTAGGAGTGGTCAAGCAGGGCCAGGGTCAGTCAACCTCCAAATCAACCAGTACAGGAAATAAACGTCCATTACCCATTCAATCAGTTGTCATTATAAGTAAACATACACAGATTATATCTCTGAATTTATATGTGAACATACAGGTGGATATTTAGGAAAGGTGTCACATGGCACTCACTAGTTCTCTCAATAAAGGAGACCCTATCCATTCAAACATAAAAAAACACAAAAACATGTTAGCATCAAGCAGGAAGGGGCATACACAAATAGCTAGCTTCTCTGCAGCTAGGTTTAGATTACAGGTAAAGGAAAGGATACTACCAACAGGGAATCATCAGGATGATGATGGATGTGCTATTCTGTTTAAATCACTGAAGCTATAACTCACTCATGTTGCTGACTCAGCAACAAACACAAGGAAAAAAAAATGTTTTTAAAGAAGAAATATATGAAGATGTCACCCTATAGCACATTTTCTTTATTAAATAAGTACTTTAGGCAGTTCTATAGCAACAGTTGGCTCTGTTAGCAAACGTTATTCTACCTTAATAAAGGCTGACCACGGTGCTGAGCTTCTGACCACCCACCTCGTCTCTCTCTCCAGGGAGAAAGCAACAGCAGCCATTTTAACATGACCCTGCAATGCTCTTAACTTCAGTGCGACAATGCGGCTATCCATCACAGCAGTGACAGGAGGAGTGCATATGTGTGTCTGTCTGTGTGTGTCTGTCTATGTGTGAGACAGCATGACAGAGAGAGAGAGAGAGAGCAGTGGCTGGTAGTGTATTGTTTCTGACAGCACACTGCTGATTTTCACTACACTGCAGGCCGTTTCCACTCCACATATAAATTACTACTCATAACAGACAGCTACAGTCACTGTCATTACATCTCAACAGACACTAGGTACAAAAAAGCACTTGAAAGTGATAAAATGGAACTATAATTAAATGTCCAATGTTTCAAATAATGAGGTCCTGGTGATCTCTGTGAGCGAAAAGCTCAGGCTTGGAACCCTAACCCAAAACATTCAGTTTTAAACATTTCTTTCTGCTTTTATGGCTAAAAGGGAGGCAATGTCCTTAATACGGTGATCTAAAGTACACGGCTCTGGCTGTGATCACAGAAGCACCGCTCACCTGCTGTTCAAATTTTTTGTTTGCAATGGACAACCAATTAAAAGAAAGCTGTATTAAAAGGATGGTGGCTTTTGAGCTAAATTTGCTTTTCTCGTTTTTCTCGGCTGCATCAAGAATAACAGAAGTAAGGATTATTTTGAACTTTGAATTATGCAAATCTTTTCTAATACAATCCAGGCAGGAAAAAACATATAGAATTTAAGTATAATTAATTATTTAAATATTTAAACCATAATATAAAGCATTTCAGAAATGTCACACGTGATTATTATTCATTAATATGCAAAATTTTGTACAGCAGCTTCAGTAGTTTTAGTCATCATCATTGATACCCAATAGCCAATCTCCAACTATTTCCTAATGATTGATGCCTTAATAATTGTTTTCCGACTTAGAGCTCATCAGGTTACATACAATTAATAAGTCAAATCTATCAGCATTTTGCACAGGGTTGGTAAATAAGAAATATTCATCCTTGAGAGGTAAAAATCTGTTTCATTTTCGATCTCATAAGGCTCAACAGACAAATTCAACCTCTTTGTGTTCTTTATGTAAATATGATTTTGTTCAGACAACAGAAACATATTTTTGTATGTACCCTTGGCCTCCTTCCCTAAAAAATCTCCTTCTATATCTTTATATTAACAAACTTCCCCCATCAGGAACAAACAATACTGCCAAAAAATACAGCACATGTCCTAAAAAGGACTAAAATGGAGTCTGATTGTCTTTAGAGCTCTACAGGGTCTCAGGTCATTTTAAATTACATCGCTCTCTTTTTGTAAGAGTTCATCTCTCCTGACCCCTTAAATGTATTACTCTTTTCTTTGTCTGTCCATTAATCATCCCTCAATCAATCAATCAGCTGACTTGACAGATGGGCAACCTTTCTTGAATTTTTCCCTTCTCCCTCTCTCTTTCTCTTACATTCATCCTTCAAAGTAGCTTACAGAGTACATTTCACTGATAACAGAGGATCAGGTGGACTGGGTCAAATTTAAGGCTTTTTCCATCATCAGGAGCAGAAGGGAATGACAGGCCTTTTTATTTTTATTAAGGTTTTTAGACTCCAGAGAGTCAGTGTATTAAAAAACTCTGCTGCATATATATATATTATATGGAATGTTTAAACTGAACGCAAAATAAAGGCCATTAATGTGTGATTTAATGTGTGATATTTAAAGGTCCTGGCAATCTATATTAATTTAAACTTGGCAGGGTTGGTGTGTCCTTATAATTAATGAACAGATATGATTGATGTAACTCTTGTCACCTAATTTTTCACATTAAACTTAATAATTGTATCTAAAAGGCATGGTGACACACAGACTGCAAAGCAAATGTTTTAGTGACTGAGAAACAGTTCAGATGTATGGAAATATATATGTGTCACAAGTGGCAGGTGAGCTAAAACACAATCACAGACAAATCATTTATATTTTTTCAGCTATTCATTTCCACACAGCAGCCCAAAAATATTCATCGGAAATGTTAAAATACCTCCTTGGTAATCACTGCAGCAGATTCACGCTGTCTTGGCCGGCTCTGCTCTCGAAGCTGAATTGTGTCTCGCTTGAATGATTCTGACTTTTGACAGTTTGGAGGGCAGAGCCCAAAGGGAAAAGGTCACTTTGAAAGTGACCTCATAACCTCTGTGATTGACAGGTTCAGTTTACTGTGTTCAATTTAAATATTTGCCCATGATTATGTTTTATTTCACATTATTATTGACACAAATATAATTCCACACAGGTAAAGTTTAACATATTCTCACATGGTTTCACAAAACTTAAGCTTTTTGTTACCATAAGGTTTCTACTCTGACTGATTGCTAAACAATAAAGCTGTTGAACTGACCCAGCTAATAAAAACAGCCTATTCTCTGCTCCATAAATATCTTTATCTATCTAAAAAGCAGAAAACGAGACTATGCCATGTGGATACCTACGCTGTTCATGGGGGCAACCTGATATCCATACAGCTGCATACTCTAACACACAGAGAGAGACACGAGGAAGAGAAAGAAGAGGACAGAGCATGCAGTCAGAGAGGAGGAGAGAAGGTAAAAGACATGTTAGTACATGCAAGGAAAGAGGATGTGCCATTTTCAACACATCTATGATTACATTTTAGAATACACACTGTGCCTAACACCAAGCATGTACTTTCAAGAGATAAGTTATGTGGGAAACATATCCTTCATTTTTCAGTGACAGTATTTCCTGTGAGCCAACAGCACAACCAGGACTGTTCTGTAAGATACCCAATGCTTAGATCAACAAATCTCTATCTCTTATTTGCTTACACATCTACACAGGTTCTTAGTAAACTTGGGTTTGAAAGATTTACTTCAACATCAATAAGATATAGATAAGTAACAAAAGGAAGATTTTAATAAGAAGCTTTTAAATATTTCTTTTGCAAATCATGTCATGAAAAACTTACCTTGAGAACATTTTACTATAACTAATGCACAAGATACCTAATGGCTTATCTGTTTGTAAGTTACCTTAATTAATCTGTTTGTAGCACAACACATATGTGGGATGGGACAAGTTAATACTAACTCATCAAACCTGCTCTCTTTGATAGTTATTAAGTTGCATATACACTCTGACACAAAGAGAGCAGTAATGCGAGGTGCTTGGTGTTATTTCTAAAACTCAATCGCATAAAGTGCTGAGAAAGACACATATTCTATCATATATATAAATCAAATATACCAAGTCCACAGCAGGGATAACTGTCACAGAGATACCAAACAGTTTCTACGAGGCAGCATGCACTCAAAACTAGTTACATGAAAGGTTTAGTTTCACACCTGCATGAATACAAATGACAGTTAACTTTGACGATCATGATGATCGTTTTTAACAAATCCATGTGCGCAGTGTGACACAGCACTTCTGTCAGCAACCTTAACTAAATGGTAAGAGGTGTTGTGACAGTTTACACTCATGGATATATTAAAATGTAAAGTAAGTTTACATTAATGTTTACCTGTCTTTTAAGTTTACCCCACTAACAACAGAAGCATTTATGAAGTCCACGTCCACATAGACTATTCATGGTTGGTTCACTGTTGCCAGCATTAAGGTTAATTAGCAGTAATACCCATGCTTGTCTGAGCATACACCCCCACACCCCGTTACCATCTTCCTTACCAACTGCGCGGACTTCTCAGCATCTCCTTTCCTTCCTTTCTTCTCGTTTTTCTTCCTAAAGATCTCCTGAAGCTGTAATGAGAGAAAAGACGAGGAGCTCATTGACAATTCAAAGTCAGATCTAAAACGCTGTTAAAAAAATGAAATGCTCAAATGAGTTCAAACAAGGTCATTCACTCTTTCAAGCACATCTATGATGTCATTCAGGTAATGGTCTTTTGGCAGCATGATTAAGGGAGTATTCAGGTTTCACTCTGGAAGTGATTTATGTTTATGCATATGTGTTATTAAAGGAAAAATCAATGCTGAATTCAATATGAAAAAAAAACAACTGCTTCTACACTACAGTGTCGGGTAAGTTTTTATATACTTACTTATTCAAATTTAAATTAAAATACTAATTTCTTTGAAATAAAATAACGAGATTTGTAATATAAATGTTATAATTAATTAAGAGTTAAATAAAAAATGCACAACCACAAACACAGCAACCTGATGTCTACACAAATACAGATACATAAACGCTCTCTAAGAGCATATGATCATAAAAGACAGCAATAGTCACTGGTATTGTTCAATTTCCATTTAAGAATATTTAATTACTCTGACAACCAATATCACATGTAAAACAGAAAAATCTGTATCTAAACCCTCAATGTGAGAATCTTTTTCTGTCCCACACCTGCCTGCTCCCACAGGATTTTAAATCATTACCACTCCCTCCTGCTGATGTGCTATCCCACTCCCACCAACCTTCAGAGATTCTGATCCCTTCATGCCTGCAGCGGTGTTTTGACTTGAAAACGTGTCAGTTCTATCCCACAGGGAAAGAAACACATGTGTAGCCCTCAAGAAATCCTACAGTTAGTCTTCTCAGCTTTGTAATAAGCTGCCTTTAGAAGATGCAAATTCAAAGTCAACCTTTTTAACTGCTTTAAACGTTAAAATATAGTTAAAGCTCAAGGCACTGGGAATAAAGGTACATAATAGTATATTCGCTTAGGGTACTACAATGTTGGCCAAATGTTTTTTTTATTGATTAAGATGATGGAGACACTTTAATAGGGAAAAGACTTCTGTAAATGATGCAATCTGTGAATGTATTGTTTGAGAGCGCAAGGATGCTTGCATGAGACTTGAGGAACAGTCTTACAGGCAGATAAAGCTGAAACACGACCAAGCATTAGTCCAAATTCTGAAATGATTTACTGAGTTTACAAACGTAATGTAACATGCTGAGAATCAAGATTAATTTCAAGCTGTCAGTCTGTTAAGTTTTCAATAAGGTAGTAGCAGCAAATGTTCTCAATCTTGCCCATCTGTAACATGGTGATGTTAATTTAACCAGAGAGCACAATTATTTGTATCTAAAAACTGTTAAATCTCTTTAAAAATCCCAGACAGAAGCTAGGAAAAGTCTAACATCAACTAGAGCAGCCTGCCTTACCAACTCTACTCGATTAGCAACAAAAATGTGGAGCCAAGTCACCAGAAGCACAGCACTACCACAGAAAATCAAAAAATCTTGTCCTTTTTGGGGAGTTTTGACCTGTGATATCAAAAATGGTAGAATGTCAGGTATTAAATTTATCAGTATTGAGCTTGTAGTACTGTAACAGCCCAAGTCACAGTGGGTAAGGAATCATTTTAGTAATGTAAGGTAGACAAGATTTGACATACTGACATTTGATCTATAAATGTGATCTATGACAATTCAAGTGTTTCTACTATGCCTGGTTTGACAGTTCATAAACAGTGTTAAGTTCATTATAGTTGCTAATACTGACATAGAAAACAACCAGGCAAGGAAAAAACATCTAGGATGGACTGATTTGTGCAATCTTGTTTTTAAAGCTTCAAGATGAGGATTTCTGGTACGCCAATCTTTACTTTTCAAAAACCAGACATCATGAGTCAGAGGGTGACACTGGATGAACTGAGGGTCTGCACTAAAGCCCGTCATTTGATGTATAAGGTTTAGTATCCTTTTTCCTGTAAATCACATAAACATATTTGTAATATAAGAGTCCAAGAATTAAAATATTGACTTGAAAATGGGCAAAATAGGGCCTCTTTAATTTTAGTAATTTAATAAACTACATTAAAACACCATGGTACAAGTCAAAATTAGATTTTCAAAAGTAAGGTTTTGTCTTTTGTCCACTCTAAAATCATGGATTGTTATTTAATACTAAAGCTATTCTTTAACACTGCTTTTTAGTAAAAGGAGTAACAAAAAGGGTTAATATTAATATGTAAATTCAGGTTTTCTCCCAATATCTGCGACTCACCACTAGGAACTCCCTCTTATCCACCATCTGGTTGCCGTCTGCATCAAACATATTGAAAGCAATCTTAAAGCCAGCATGAGGCTCTGGGGAACAGAGAAGGGAACACATAGGGTGAGTGTGTGCATGTGTTTGTTAAAGGCAATTTGAAATCCATAAATAGTAAGTGGAAAAAGTGTCTCAAAGCATCAATAGGAGGGAGAATGACTTAAATGAAGCCACAGTTTCAAACATAGCTGCTTATCCAAAGAAAACATTAAAGTGTTGACCAGGTTAAAGTTATTTAAAAAAAAAACACAATAGCAGAACAAATACATTTGCTACAGACTGACCTTTCAATTTGACATTTTATTCTATTTATTCAACCATTTTTAAGGCCAAACAAGGAAGCATGCATGTAAAAAAAAAAAGAAAAAGAAAAAAAGACAGTAATTTCTATTTAAACTAGTTTCACATGCTGGTCATACGTCTAAGAGATGAAGTAAAATGTAATTTCAATTATGGTCTTATGGTTTTTGGTGTGGGGGTGTGCACTGCCTTTCACCCTGTGGCAGCTATGACAAACTCCAGCCCCCTGCAAGCAGAAACTGAGCAGTTAAGATCAAGTATGCTTATTTTTATTCACTATAACTTCATCCATCATCTATTTAGGTTGAATTAAAATTAAAATTTGTGGAAAAATCATTAAAAGAAACAACTTTTTATTGATCCCTTATGTGTCAGTACAGCTGAGATCCATATTTGTAAAACACCCTAAAACATGCTATGCCAGTGACTGGCCCACCCCCAAGCATCAGAGCAATACAGTGTACACTCTTAAATGTCAAGAGGATGGCTGTAAATTATACACCGGGGACACCAAACAACCTCTGGCTAAGTGGACGGCGCAACACAGAAGAGCCTCGTCCTCTGGCCTTGACTCTTTAGTCCACTTAGACACACGGGCCAATGGTCACGCTTTCAATTACAAGGACGTGCACATCCTGGACAGGGAGGAACGCTGGTATCATCAAGGAGCCAAGGAGGACATTTATGTGAAAAGGGAATGACAATGTTGGAATTGAGGAGGCCTTAGAGAAAATCTTTAACCATCTGATCGCAGTCATTACCCAACTGTCTGTGAAGAGTGCAAGAGGCTACTGATTAACGGTCACGCCAATTTGCATATCAACCATTATGAAACTGATCTCATTGCTCATTGTTATGCAGTGACGCTACTTTCAATCGTTATGCAGCTGGACTGTTTGTAAGGTTAGGGGGAGACTGGGTCACTTGGATGAGTGCTGAAAGTACTGAAATTGTTGCTTCCAGATGAAAAGAATAAACTTTATGGAATTTTATAGCCACTTTCTTTTTTTCTTTTGTTAAAGAAATTTATCTATTACTTTTCTTCATCTTTTGAGAAGATGTTCTTGCAACTTTCCTTACGTTTACATTTTTTTCATCTTTGGTCTGTCTCTGTCTCTTTTTGTCTTGCCCTAAGGTGAAGGGGAAAACCACAGCATTTGTGAGATCAACATTTTTTAAATTTCTATATGTACTTAGCGCACTTCGCTTTGTCACGTAATTTTTCTAAAAATAAGAATATAATAATGCAAACAACAACTGGGTGAAAGAGATATGATAAAAAGGTGCAGATGAGTTTAAGTGAAAGGAGAATGTGTGCAACTGAATTGACTCACTTGTCAAGATGCAGAGCAGGAACAGGTACTCTGTGTATGAGATGATGCCTGGTAATGAGATCAAGACAGAGAGAGTTAAGGAAGAGGTCATATTCAACTCACACACACACACACACACATACACACATTCACAATGTTTACAGATGTTCAAAGACTGTGGGCCTCACACAAAGACATACACACTAACACACATAATCCTTCCTTTCATGGAGATAGCATCTTAAAATGTGTCTTCTCAAAGCGGAGCTGCCAGCGGCCATTTGGCCACACACCGATTCTTTTTCTACACCCCAAGTGTCCAGAGTAAAGACACAGGCTAGCGTGTGTCTGTGTGTGTATGTGTCTTGTGTTTGGATAAGCAAGTGAAAAATGTTTCAGGAGGTGATCCTTTCTTGCCTCAGGCACATTCAGGAATCTTTGCAGCTCCATCTACGCTCTCTCTCCCTCTTTTTTCGCTTTCTGTCTGATCGTTCAGATAGTTCAGGGTGGTTCGCTTGAGTGTTACGGGAGACTTCTCCCCCATTTGTGTGTATGTATGCATGAGTGTGTGAGGGTGAACACGACACCAGTTAAAGTCAGTGTGAGCCTTGTGTTTTGCTGATGCTTGACTGCTTTGTGTAGAGGAGCTGGTTTGGAACTGAAGTCTTTTTCCCCCATGTAGCCTGAGCTCTGCATAGACTAGAGCATACAAAATTGAAGCTACTCAGGTTTCTATAATACAGTCTGTTGTGTGTTTACGCTCCCATGCTTTCAGTGATATACCACAGAATAAGAGGGATTAATACTGATCTCAAGGTGATATTTAATCATGATGGAAAGGGCTGTAAACAGGCATTATATGTCCTCTCCAATAGTTTTAACATTAACATATGTTCCATATGTTTGTTGATTTTGCCTTCCTTTTCTTTTAATTGTCAGTGGGTTAAAGATGTTAAGAGTCCATTGTAATCCAATAATAACAAATCTGATGGTTTGAATCAGCCCCAAGAAATTTTATTAACTCAAAAAACCCTGATATTTACCTCCAGAGAAATTTATTTAACTTAATCTATATCAATGCATATGTTAATACTAAAGCACCTTCCTCTATTATGGACATCTGCTATGGACTCACTAGAATAGCATATATTAAGAAGCCCAAGAAGATCTAAATTTTGTGTTTGTTGTGCAGGTCAACTAAAGACAAATATAAGGGTTAGTTAAGTACATGTGAACCATGATGACATTACAGTAGTACTAATAAACCGTTTTAAATGGAAAACATGAATGTGTCACATGAGTATTAACATATTAGGCACAGGTAACAATGTTCCATGTTGCATACAGGCAATGCAAATGACTGCAATGAGTCTTTACTGCTTTGACTATATTTCCAGTTATATTTTCACTGCAGTCTGAAATTATTTTTGATTTAATTATCCAATATGTGGCATTTCACTTACTTTATCAAAGTCAGAAAGTCAAAAACCAAAAAGGCATTCCCAGTTAACACAAATGCTTTATACTGGTACTATGAAAGGAATATTTACTCAGCTGTTGTGTGTGACAGATGGAAACATGGATTAACATTGTGTTAAATCTGCGATATACATACCCAGCATGTTACTGTATACTTACACAGTCAATTTTTCTAAAGCACAGTAATGCATTACCCATACTGTGGTAGTCATAAATAACTGATAATCAATTAATCAATCATGAATTAATGTAGTGTGTTCTGACATTAACACACAGACACAGTGAACCCCTTTGAGTCTTTGTCTGATTTTCAACTCTATCGAGCTCAGAAATCCAAAGACATTACAACGATTTCAACTTTCAAACGTACTGGGCCACGTACACATCACACCCACAGGAGCTGTTCAGCCACTGAAAAGCCATGTCATGAAGTTCCTGAGAACAGCTTGTGTGCTGATGTTAATGTCACTGGAGTTTTGGAGCTTTACACATTATGTACCTCAGCACTCGGTGACCCCCGCTATATAACTTTATGGGGTCTGCCACTTCATGGCTGAGTTTCTATGGTTACTAAATCCCTCCACTTTGTAGTAAAACCACTTACAGCTGATTGTGAAAATATAGGATTTAAATTTAATGGACTGACTTGTTGCAACAGTGACACGACTGAGTTCAGTGAGCGCTGTAGAAGGACTCATTCTTTTACAAATGCATGCAAGGCCACACATTTTATACACCTGTGGGAATGGGACTGAAAGCACCTGAATTAAAAAAAGTAGTATGAATTTTGTGAAATCTAGGTAACATATGCAGTAGTTTTGTGACCCTTTGAAATCCAGACTGATAGATGTCAATGACTTTGTTTTTCGGCTGTTTCTTAATATCGTGGCACGATGTGTTGCTTTTTGCAACACGTTCTCATCCTGACGCGTAAAATACCAACGACTGTGACAAATTGTCGGTATGGGAATGAGAGCAAGTTGGAATGAATGTATAAATGTGTTTTACGTGTGAAATGAAAATAAACCGAAAAAAGCATTACGTACCCTAAATCTGTTCACTTTCAGATCCTAAATCACTTTGGAAAACACAATGTGATGGCCACAACATAAAGCTATTTTATTGTTGAATTATTAGTCATACTTTGATGTGTTTGTATTGGAATGGATGGCTGGAGCCTTTGCTCTGAGCGTCTCTTACAGCCGCGAGCTTGTATTTACTCAGGTTATCTTTGTCTAACATTTAAATTTGTTTGATGTTCTGACACATGAGAAATATGTAAAAAAAACCAAAAAAAAAAAAACCTTGGAAATCAAGAATGTTTTACTGTATGTGAATGAAAAAATCAGCCCTGTTAAATCTTGATGGTGTGTGTGGTCTCAGTAGTGCTCCACCAGGAATGAATGGTTAAAGTACAATAACCATAGATTACCCTGAGGTTTCTGTTTACAAACTTTCTCTTTTTCCTCTCTTACCATATTCATTTCTCTGTCTACTTTGCCTGTTTGTCTTTTATAGCCCATCTTTTACACTCCATCTGTTTCTTATATTTCTCCCACTCTCCTTTTAAATCTCCTTTTCACTCCCTGATTTGATTTTCCTACTCTATTCTTTTTTTCCCTCCATCTCTCTGATGAAAAAAGGAAGCAGACCACCCTCCTGGCTACTTGTCCCTGTAGACTAAATCAAACACACTCAAACGTTACAAGCTTAAGAATATACCTTTGTTATTATGGTAGAGGAAGAGAGGGGATGCATCACACATGGTTTGCTATATTTAGCATCTCCCAGTGTGTGTATATCTGTGTATCTGTGTAATTATCACTACAGGGAATCAGTCCCAGACTGTGTTATTCCTCTGTTACATACTCCTGAGGCAAATGCTTAATTAGGGTGAGCTTTTCTCTATCTTTTAGTGTTGCATAAATTGTAGAGGAGAGGAGAGGAGAGGAGAGGAGAGGAGAGGAGAGGAGAGGAGGTTGTTCAGCTGTACGGAGTAACAGCATGGCACAAACTTGGATTAGAGACCCCTACAGTGACACACAACTCACAAGTATGATTTTATCACACACTGAGAGCCAAGCACTGGGAAATGTGCACAAAAGCACAGTTAGGTCATCGCAGTTACTGTATAATAATGTAAGAACCCTGACAGTCATGCAGGTGTATCACCTAAGAAATATAACATGATGCAAGAATACCTCTTAGATTTCTACTACCTCTGTTAGGTATTTGCGGGCTGAATGAAAAGAAAAAAAATACATAATAAAGATAATTAAGTTAATTGCGAGGATGCATAATTATATTAGTGATCCAAGCAAAAACCCCGCCCCTTTGCTCCTGTCCTAAAACACAGACATATATGCTAATTTATCATGTTATTCTCTTTATCTTCATTAATATCTTTTTATGTAGTCATATGGCATAAATGGCTGTTCATAAACACCAGACAAATGAATAATAAATACTTGTATCTATTCTTCTTTGCAGGCGACATGTTTATTGTATAAGACAAAGCAATCAATCCCAGGTACTATTAGTGTCACTGTTTGATGCACACTTATTTACATATATGCATGACAGCTCATTCCAGTAACCCAAAGTGTCACTGCACTAAAATTTTGATTACCAAAATGTATTTCCGAACAATGTACACATACATAATGTGAATGTAATGTCACAATTTGTTTTGACATTAGTTACTACACATAATATATATGACTTATAAGAGGACAAAGTATTATATTTAGCACTCAATTCATTTGTGTGTTTTAAAAATAATTTCCAAAAGCTAAATAAATGATAATCGTGGTGCTCTAGGCAGTTTATAAAGTTTCATTCAAACTGATTAAGGTGACTGATTAGGAGGAGTTAGGGAACATACAGACATAGAGAATAGACATTATACATATACATGGTCTTAAAATGACAGTCGTGATTTTTACAACATTAAATTCTCTGACAGTGTATCAGCAAACAATTGTTCAGTATTTTAAATAATCTTTAACAACTTGAAAGCTGAAGAAACTTAAATACTTTACCATGTTTACTCATCATATAAACCGAGTCCTATTTGACTGACATTCACTGACCTTGTTATTATCTGACTCTTACACTCCTACTTATGTGCTCTGATAACAATTAAAAGAGAAAACAGTGTCAATGGGTTTTGTGTACAGTGCATGTGTGTTCCTTTTTTTATTTAGTGAAAAGGTATTTTGCTCCTGTTTTGTGTGTATGTGCGTGTGTGCGTGTGTGTGTGTGTGTACGCTCTCTGACCTCGTTCTCTCAGGTTACGAAATAGTTTGGAGGATCCTCTCCACACGGGAGGAGTGTCTGATAGGATCTTCTCCAGCTCCTTACAGACACATACAAACACACAATAAAAAGGTAAGATAAACTCTAAAAACACAGACCTCTAACTTCAAACTTCAACTTTTACACACACCGATCCAGCGCAAACAGGAAAGGTTAGCATGCCGTGGAAAGAAGGAAAAAAAAAGCTTGGCAGGCCAACTATTTTAGTATTGTTATTAATGTGGTATTTTATATGACTTGTATAGAAAGGAATGTATGTATATATATATTTTTTAATTGACACAAAGACTGCTTTGAAGAAAGAAAAAATAAAGTACCAAAAGTAGCCTGTGGAGGTTTTGACCATTTGTGGTGCTGTGAATTAGGATTTGAGTGGAGTCTGCATTTTTCTTAGATTTCACACTCCAGCAGCACAAGAATTTCCTTATGGATTCTTAAAAAGAAGTTACAACACTTAACAAAAATGTAAAAACCTCCAAAAGTTGATTCTGTTTATCTGGACGTAGTGTTTTCAGTGGGAGAAACGTTTCGTCACTCATCCAAGTTCTTCAGTCTCAGCTGACTGCAGGTTTCCCCAATCCCCAGTTCATTTGCATAATGACCAAAACCAGCCCACTGAAGGGAAAATGGGAGGTCAGTTCCTTCATCTTAATTATGCAAATTCTCATGACCATTGATCAACAACCACTGATCGAAGCCCACTGATCAATGGCCACCAGTACCATTCACAGAGAGTTGGGGAATGGCTGCAATCACAGCATTGTAAGATGGTGAAAGATGTACCCTTAGGCCCCCCTCCATTGAAAGAGTGTCCACTGGCCTGTAGGTGTGAATAGACTGCAGAGTCCTGGCCTGACGAGGTAGCTCTTCTGTGTTGTGCCATCCGCTTTGCCAGAAGTTGTTTGGTTTCCCCAATGTATAAATCCTGGCAATCGTCCTGGCACTTAACAGCGTACACTATGTTACTGTGTTTGTGTCGGGGCACCCGATCCTTGGGGTGGACCAATTTTTGGCGCAGTGTGTTTTGGGGTTCAAAAGTCACAGAAACACAGTGTTTAGAAAAAAAAAAACAGAATCAACTTTTGGAGATTTACTTACCTGGATGATTGAGCATTCATCTAAAGAATGTAAAAATTACTTGTGTCTAAAATCACTGTTTAAATGTTCAAATTCTTTTCAAAATCTATTTTATGGTCTGATTTTACGTTAAACAAAAGATTAAACAAGTTATGCTTCAGAATGTAGCCATCTTGTTATTAATAAGATACTGTATTACGGGCATGTGTAGCATCCTCAGGTTCCCTTTCAGATTTGATGGATGTTATCAAATTTAAAAAATTAGGATCACAATAATGCAACCCTTCAACACAAGACTTTTAAAAAGTGGCTGATTTTATATACAGTTTATATGAATAAAACTTAATGTAAACTGTGTCACAAACTGGCTCAAAGAAGGTGAGAAAAAGGGATTTCACACAAGAAGCTCACGTAGATATAAAATAATTTATTATACATAACCTAACCGAGACACAAAGATTGCTAATAAGTTGATGTCAGGTGGAGTGGAAGAGAGAGACTGAGTGGTTCACCTGGGCCGGCTTTTATAGCCCGCAAGACACAGGAGACCTGCATTAAGTGACCATTGTCCAGTGCCAGCCAAACAGCAAGCCATAGCTTTCATGAGTGTGGGAGGGTGTGCAACATGAAAACTGCACAGGGTACTGAGATTATAACCAGGTGAGTACTGATGTGGCGATATCCTGTATTTTCACATTCAATGGTATGATCTACAGTTTAAATAAAGCTAAAGATCCTGTTTGTGCTGTATGAAATTTTCAGAGCCTCAGTATTTTGCATACAGTATTTCTTTAATGCACTTACATTTTTACATTTGGATTTTAAATTAGTAAACCTGATTATTGCTGAACTTAGAGATAATCTGCAATACATACGTATGAGGAATCATGACATTTGTATGCAGAAACTCATGACAAATACTAGGAAAATAGGTTTTAAACTTTGCAGTGTATACTGATTTAGATGTAACATGCAACAGATGTCTGTCTGCAATATAGAGGAGCACGAAAAACAGTTAGAGTGTGTTTCCCACCTGTTTTGTCAGGGACCTCCAGGGCCTCTTGCCTGCCAGGGAAACGAGACAAAAGAGAAGAGAAGAAGAAGGGAAAGAGGAGAAGAGAGTTTGGGTGGGCTCAGTCAGATAGCATCTGTGTGATCTAGAAATGGGTCTTAATGTGCCAGGTACAGTCACAACACACACACACACAGGCACACTCATTTTATATACACTGTCATCATCACAGGCCCATTTGTACCATCTCAAGTGCCCTGTGCTTGTCTTTGTAGTATGTGGAATGTCCCTGTAAAAGCACATACTACTTTTGTTCTGTTTTATACAACAAAGTTCATCTAATTCAACTTCAAAGGGGCCATTCGAGGATGTCAGCTGCCGAGAGGGCATGTGCGGCTGTATCGTATGTCAGCGAGCCAAGGCTAGATGTAAACACACACATACAGGTGCACAGTTTGCACGCAACGCAATTATATAGCCATTAAATAAATAAATAGCAGCTTTTTGTTTGTGATAACTTCCACATGTGAAGAGATACTTAAAGCAGTGGTCGCACAGGAAAATTTTAAGATGATTCTCCAGATTAGATATTTGCAGGGTAAGAGAAAGGGTACATGAGAGCAAATGGAATGTGTGTGTCTGACTAACATTAACCACAGACTAAACAATAGCTTTAAAGCCACCTGCTTTGAAGAAGCCAGCCAGGGCTAATCTGTTACAAATGACAGTGGGCCAACAGAAATTACAAAGATGTGTTTTAAAACCATATTTTTAAAGTTTTTTAAGAGATGGCAAAAAATTGTATACCTGGCACTGAAATACATATGTAATATTTAAAATCAACCACCAAACAGGGATCAGTAAACATGAGGTATTCACTGTCAATTAAATTATAAAAACAAAGGGTTCAAGTATCCAATCAAATCTTGCTTAAATTTAAATGTAATTTATATCTTAAATTCTTGAAGTATAAATTAGCTTTTCCCCGTCCTACACTATAGACTTCCTATCATTTTATGTTTCTCCATGAATCCCAGGAACCTCTGAGGTTGCTATTTTACCTTATCAAACACTATGTGTACTTAAGAGCCATTTGAAGAAACGATTTGTAAGGAAGTCATTTGTCTTACTTTTCATATTTACAATTTCTCATTGAAAAGAGAGAGGCGCTGCCATCTAGGCTTGTGTAGAGTAGCTGCATAAGACTTTAGACCCAGCTGGCATGTTCATTCATTAAAAATGAATGATTCATTTAATCGACTTGTACTTCTAGCACCGATTAGCAAGAGCAGCAACATTTAAGTCAATTAATCATGTGCATAACTAAATTAAAATGTTTCAAAATATGACAGAAAGCCTCTTTAGATGTCAGTGTTAGCTATTACAAAAAGGTGGAACGCTGCTTTTAAATAGCAGACCTACTGATTGGTGGATAACTTTCTGTGAACATTCAAACTCAGCTGTTCAATCTAACCTTTAACTGACAAGTCTTTAAGTCTGTCTGTTATAGATTTTCTTTAAAACATTTAATTATCCTTGCAGCTGAATTGCAAAGCACTTCGAGTTGTATTTATATAAATAAAAGTTTTTAATGGCAAAAGAAGCATAGAAGTTTACAGTGGTGACTGATTTTAGCATTTTTTCTGCACATTTTCCATCTTTATTTTTAGCACTCTGACAGAACTAATTTATTTGTGGACAACCAGCTAGCCCTGCCCCCTTCCTGTGTTTTCCCTACGGGAAGACTCACTGGCCAGCTTGTTTGCTCAGTCTCGGCCGTGGTTGGACAGATTCCAACTCCACCATTTTGGACTGCATGAGTAGACCTTGTTTTGCACCAGAGATCTGGAAGCCACCCTAACCTGAACCAGGTGGACAAATGGTTCATGTGCCACTATGCAGAGTTCACTGAGACTGCAGAGCAGAACTAGGTCTACCAGCTACAGTCCAAGACCATGGAGTTAATAATATTCAATAATAGGATATAGGAGAGACTGTGAAGATACAGCTGATGATATTGTTTGGTTATGTGTTTCATAGAAATAGCCAGCAGCACGATGGTTTAGTGGTGACCACTGCTGCCTCAGGACAATTTAGGTTCATGCTTAACACCCCTGTAAAAGATATTCTCAAGACATTCAGTTCTTGGTTAAATAAACTTCCCTCCTCCTTGGATCTTGGTTGAGGAGGGGAGAAATTTACAAACTGCATTTTCTGGTAGTTCCCCTGTGAAAGCAATCCTTTGCAGTGCTGAGATATATACACGTCCCATCAAAAGCAGAATATAAATTTGTGTTAAATGATTGATTTAAATGAAGCAGTCAAGTAGTCTGGGTACATGTCATATATGCAGATTAAGCAGATAAAATAAGCCCCAAATATTTTTGTCTTAAGGAGACACAATTTTGAGAACAACAGAAAACAAGCTATTTTTTCATACGTACTTCTCGGTTCACTCATGGTAACCGACTCGATGAAGTTTTGTGGGGTCATGTACAGCTGTCCTTCATACTCCACTGAGCTGAACAAGCGGAAACGATGTTCATGGGAAGACATGTACACATCTCCATCCTCAAAGTCAAATGGACGTGCCTGCAGAGAAAACCCATAATAAAGAAAAGAAAAACAACAAAACAAAGTATATGCATTCCACTTATACTGTTAAATAACTATCCTAATTCTCATATTAAGTGATTAAAATCAGGGATAAGCAATTAATGTTCCACTTGTGTCACAGTGGACATAATGTGAATGCGACCTGTGACAGATTTCTGTGCACACAAAGCAATTTCTATAATGAGGAAACTCATCTATTCTTGGCATCAACTCTCTCCATTTAGCTCCCTGTGGTTATAAATAGAGCGAGCGCCGCTGGCACAGTGCAGTAATGGGAAAATGGGCACACATGCACAAAAATACTTTGTCACTACTTTCTACTTGATTAGCATCTGTCTCTCACTCTCTCTCTCGCTCTCTGCAAGCAGCCAGTGCTTCAACTTGATTAGCTGCAGAGTAGGAGAGCTTCTACACCAACCGACTATACTGCGTGAAACTGTATAATTAACAGAGAGGCTTCCATATTTAAACCTGTTTAGCTGCAGGCCCCAGCACACAGTGGTTTCGGTTCCGCTCAGCTAACATGCTAATGAGCATACAGATTCATTCATAAAGCTTTGATGATGCCTGCACCAAGGGGGGCTTTTGAAAGCGTGAATTGGAGATCAGTGCTTGGCTTCATGGGAATGCACCCCACTCAAAAGTAAGAGCATAGGCACCCATGGCTTTAACTCTCACTAATGAATGAAGTTTAGAAAGTTTTGCAAAGGCAGCTAGGTTCACATGCCATGCTGCACAACATGAAAAAGAAATGTAAGAAAAACCAATTAAATTACAGAGATTAGAAAGTAGATTCAGTGTGGCTCACTGCTTTGTGTCTTGACTACAACTAAAACTTTCTGTTGTCTTTTCACAACTGCTCAGCAGATGCTCCAGGTGTTTTCCCCTCGGGCAACGTTGTGTGTTCCCTTCGCAGCTGCAGCTCTGTAACCCTTCTGCTCAGTTTCACGCTTAAAACTGTCACTGTCTGCTAAACTTTTGGATGAATAATGATGATATTTTATCCAAAAATCCCAGTATCAATTCTGCTTATAGGTGTGATTCTTCATCAGTTGACTTATTGATCCATAAACATTTTTTTGAACGAAAAAAGTGGCTTTTGCAGGTCAACAACTATTTTGTTCTCTCTGAGTCTAAACACAGTGAAGCAACAATACAAATGAAAGCATAGGACTGTTTGCACATGTGGAAAAGCACCACTACCATTATTATTTTAATGTCACTATTCTGCACCATTCTGTCATTTACAGTACCATTTAGGGTACATAAACCCTTTTATATATAAGGTGTATTACCACTCCAGGTTGCTGGGCTCCCTCCCATGTGTGGTTAACTATTAGTGTGTGCTGCTCTGCTTTGGTGCCTGAACCTGTTCTTTGTCGTCCAATTGCCATCTGTGATTGGTCCATCCCAGTCTCCAGCTACAACCACAACACGGCTGATTATGGCAACTGTTTCACAAGTCAAAGCTTGTAATTTGTAGCAGCTGTGATTTCAAGTGAGCAGCCTGACCTGTGCCTCTTTCTGGTTTGTTCTTAAATTTCAGGTTACTTCTTGTCTTTGACCTTTGTAAAAGATAGACTGTATCTCAACAGGCTTTGTGTACCCTTGGATGGTTATTAGAGCTGGGCGATATGAGATTTTTTCATATCACGATATGTTTTTTTCATTTCAGGCGATAACGATATCTATCACGATATAAGCCAAATAACTATATTTGTAAGATTTAAATGTGCCGTTGCTCACAAGTAAAATGTGAAATAATCAGCAGCTTGTTTTTATTTAAATATTTATTTCCCATAATAAGTTCAACAGGGTAGATGTACTTAAGGAACATGAGACTTTTTCAGATAAATAAAGGCAAATATTGCAAACTACACAAAAGGCAGCCGCTAAAGCGTTTAAGTTTCAAAATAGAACAAACGAAACAGACTACTAAATTGTCAATTCCACTTAGAAACAAAATATTAATTCTAAAAATAAATCTTAGTTTGTTTTACAGAAGAACAGACAAAACTGACTAACTTTTGTCAATATCAAATAAACTGAGAACTAAAAGGAAATTCTCAATCTCTCCTTGTTGTATAGCTGAGCTTTTCAAACAGTTTTAACAGTTACTTTAGTCTGACAAAAGCCGAATGACGAATTAGCGCTTCCAGTCAGAGACTGAGGCTACGTCCACACGTACACGGGTATTTTTGAAAACGGAGATTTTCCGTTTTCGTTTTAAAAAAATAATCCCGTCCACACATAAAGGCAGAAATGAAGAAAAACGCTGCTAGGAACATGCCAAAGCAGCAGGTGGAGCTAGATTCCTAACCGTGCAGAAATGTTGGCCAATCAGAAGTCTAGAAGCCTCGGTGGGAAAAAGTAAACAAAGCTGGGGCATAGAAGCAGAACCGAGTCGTATGTGTGGACGGACAGTAACTGTGTGTATATGTAAGCATTTAAACACTGCAGAGAGTAGAATTAACAGTAACAGTATTGTAGAAATTCATTTCACCGAAACAATAACGTGGCGCGCAGTGTGACGCATGCACCAGTTTATTGTATTTCCAGACTTGCTTTCGGCACAATTTACAGTGCATGCTACTCTGTTTTTTGTCAGACTTGAAATAGCCGAAATACCTTCACACTACGGAACTTCTATGGCTCTTCCGTTCGACAATCTCTCCGGCGTTGGAACCATCATCTGTTTTCTCTTCAGTCACGCTCGGTTGATTTTTCTAGTCGGCACACTCATTTCCTCCATTAGGCGCTGGCTCCATTACCCGCTGGCTGCTTCCCAAACAAACACACGTGCGGCTTGGCACTTGTGCTGTACGTAACAAGTCACGCGACGTGACGCTGCGGCTGTGATTGGTTCGGCTCTGCGCTACTTAGTTTGGATTGGCTGACCTTTTTTTTTTATTTTTATTTTTTTATTTTTATTTTAAGAGGACAAGAGCGGCGAGGTCTATCGCGATAGCTTAATTTCTCTATCGAGTAAAAGTTATATTGCGATACATATCGTTATCGTTCTATCGCCCAGCTCTAATGGTTATGTACTTGCTTGTAATTTTGGGATCTATATTTGTTTGTTTTTCTCCATCTGAGACACCTTCAAGGCACTTACAGCCAGGCAGGAAACAGTGTAACACATTACACTGGTAGGAGCTTCTTTTGTCAGATACAATGTAATAGGTGTGCAGCTTCCTTTTCTAGTTTATATTTTTGATAGGACGGTTTTAATTTCTTTCTTATGACCTAGAAAACTCAGGCTTAGCATTTAAACTTTTGCTAGAAGTCATTTTTTATATTAATTGGTTATTTTAAATAGACATTGGTTTTGTAAAGGGGTAATCCACCAGTTTTACACGTATTAACTTTGTCTGCAGGTATACTTCTTCATATGTTAAAAAATACTATCTCAAACATTCTTTGATAAACCCTCTGTGCCACCAGTGAACTCACCCTTACACTTCTGAACCCTTTAAGAGCCAAATGATCGTGTGAACATATATCCCATACCCATTCAGCACAAGTCTCAACTGCCCCATATTTTTCTCTGCCTCTGTGGCTTTCTTTTACCAGAATAGCTGCAGTGAGGTTCAGTCACTACAGATGAGTCATCCAACTTTTTGAGGCAAATTATTCAGATTCCATTTCCTTCCCCAGTAAAGTAAAATTTATGTCTGCATCTTCTAAAATGCCCCCCTTCCCCACCCCACACCCACACCCCCAACTCTCAAAACACTAAAAAAACGGCGTTTTCGTCTGAAAACGCTCC